>NC_088995.1:1756917-2095057 GCF_963932015.1 Anas acuta
AACTTTCTGTTCTCCCCCACTTTTCCCTGAATCCTGCGCGCCCGCAGCCCTCAAGTCTTGACGGGGATGGTTTGTCTGCATCCCGCCGTGCTGCCGTCCGCTTCGGGCAGCCCCACGGAGTACTCGGTGGTGGCGATGATCAGCATGTCCAGCGTGGTCTCGGTGCACTGAGCGATGAAGCGGATGAAAGGCCTGACGTCGCCCTCGTTGGCCACCTCCAGCACGTGGTAGTACTCGGCCCGCTGCTCCTTGCGGATGGTGATGGGCGGGTAGCCCGCCTGCATCAGGATCAGGTTCATCAGCAACCGGGACGTCCTCCCGTTGCCGTCCATGAAGGGGTGGATGTAAACCAGCTTGTAGTGAGCCAAGGCGGCGAATTCCACGGGGTGCAGCCCCATGGCGTCCTCCGAGTTGAGCCACTGCACGAACTCCTGCATCTGCTTCCCCACGTCCTGGGGGTGAGGCGGGATGTGGTGCCCTACAAACACCCGCGTGGCCCTGAACCTCCCCGCCTCCACGGGGTCGGCGTAGCCCAGCACCCGCCGGTGGATCTCCAGGATGTCCCCGATGGTGACGGAGCCGATCCGCGAGGCCAGCGTGGTGTTGACGTACTTGAGGGCCGCGTGCATCCCGATCACCTCGTTCTGCTCCACCAGGCTCTTCCCGGGGACGGCGTAGCGCGTCTCGATGATGTGCCGGATCTCCGACAGCGTCAGCGTGTTCCCTTCGATGGCCACCGTGTGGTAGATGTGGTGGTAGTAGGACTCCTCCATCACCCGCCGCAGGGCCGAGTTGCCTTTTGGGATGGCCATCACCTTTTTCACCTTGCTGTCGATGATGCTGAAATACCTCTGGTCGATTTCTTCCACCAAAGGCAGCGTCCGGTCCCTGTTGATCAGAGCCTTCTCGTTGCAGGGCGAAATGGTGAGCGCTTTGGAGTACAGGTAGTCGGCCTGCAGGATGTCCTTTTCCTCTTCCGAAAAGATCCCGAATTCGTTCAGGGCGTCCACGTAATCGGGGTGCATTTTGAGGGCGTAGACGAAGAGTTTGTGAGCTTTTTCGCGCTTTCCTTGGCGCTTCATCTCCAGGGCTTGCTTCAGAGCCGCTTTGGCTTCGAATTTCACTTCTGAAACGCAAACGGGGAGCGGTTAGATCACAGGGCAGGGGGTTCTGCTGGAAACCTGGAGCTTATCAGCATTTGCTGATACTGAAATTAAATAAAAGAACCACAAAACGCGGGTTCCAGCCACCAGGAGAGCTGTAGGGCCACGTTTAGGGGCCGAGCACCTTACCCAATATCTTCCCCAAAATCCCAAGCTGCTAATGGCAGAGGTGTTTTGGTTAAATCCCCCGTATCTTCCCCCAAATCCCCAGCTGCTGATAGCAGAGGCATTTTAATGAAATACCCAACATCTTCCCCCAAAATCCTAAGGCACTGACAGCACAGATCTCAGGGGAACCCCAACCTCTCCCCCAGCTGCTGGCAGCAGAGGTGTTTTGGTGAAATACCCAACTTCTTCCCCAAACCCCCACCTGCCAATAACCCCACTATTTTAACCAAAAACCCAGCTTCTTCCCCCAAACCCCCACCTGCCAATAACCCCACTATTTTAACCAAAAACCCAGCTTCTTCCCCCAAACCCCCACCTGCCAATAACCCCGCTATTTTAACCAAAAACCCAGCTTCTTCCCCAAACCCCTAGCTTCTGACAGCACCACTATTTTAACCAAAAACCCAACTTTTTCCCCCAAACCCCCACCTGCCGATAACCCCTCTATTTTAACCAAAAACCCCACTTCTTCCCCCAAACCCCCAGCTACCAATAACCCCTCTATTTTACCCAAAACCCCAACTTCTTCCCCAAACCCCCACCTCCCGATAACCCCTCTATTTTCCCCAAAACCCCACTTCTTCCCCCAAAACCCCAACTACTGACAACCCCTCTACTTTACCCAAAACCCCAGCTTCTTCCCCCAAACCCCCAGCTACCAATAACCCCTCTATTTTACCCAAAACCCCAACTTCTTCCCCCAAACCCCCAGCTACCAATAACCCCTCTATTTTACCCAAAACCCAAACTTTTTCCCCCAAACCCCCACCTGCCGATAACCCCGCTATTTTCCCCAAAACCCCAACTTCTTCCCCAAACCCAAACCTGCCGATACCCCCCCTATTTTACCAAACCCCCTTCACTCCCTTCCCCCCCCCCCCCCCTTACCGGGAGCCGCCTCAGCCGTGCGGGGCAGCAACCGGAGCCCCCGGGGGGCCACGCTGAGGCCGGTACAGCTCCTCCTGACGAAGGGCAGCGCCGCCAGCACGGCCAGGCCGCCCAGCAGCGCCGCCAGCAGCGCCGCCCGCCCCGCCGGGCCCCACGGGGCCGCCCGCCGCCGGGCCGCGGCCCGGCACATCCCGGGAAGGAGGCGGGCGGGCGCTAGGACCCTGCGGCGTCCCCGCGGACCCTGCGGCCCCCTGCGAAGCCCCGCCCACTCTCGGTTCCGGCTCTGCCATTGGTCGAGCGCCGGAGGTTCGGCTTTCTTATTGGCTGCTCGCGGAGGTGTGTCCCGCCCCTTCGCCGCGCTCCGCTTCCTGCTAAAGGGAGGGGGTTCCGGGTTGCGCCGCGCCCACCGGCGCGGGAGGGGCTCGTGGAGGGTGGGGATTGGTCAGCGGGGATGTCAGTCTTGGGAGGGGTAACCAATGAGAAGGGAGGTTTGGAATGGGGCGGGGCTGATGGGGCCGCGCTCTGTTGCTAGGCGACGGCTGCGGCCTGGGCCTAGGCCTGGGCCTGTGGAGGCCGCGCAGCGCCTGGGGGGGTCCTGGGGGGTCCTGGGACGGGTCCTGGGGAGATCCTGGGGGGATCCTGGGGCGTTCTTTTGGTCCTGGGGGGTCCTGGGGGGGTCCTGGGGCGTTCTTTTGGTCCTGAGGGGGTCCTGGAGGGTCCTGGGGGGGGTCCTGAGGAGATTCTCGAGGGTTCTGGAGGGGCCCTGGGGGTCCTGAGAGGGTCTTGGAGGTCCTGGGGGAGCCCTAGGGGGGCCCCGGGGGGTTCTGGAGGTGCAGGGGCGTCCTGGGGGGGTCCTGGGGGATCCTGGGGGGTCCTGGGGGGGGTCCTGAGGAGATTCTCGGGGGTTCTGGAGGGGGCCTGGGGGGTTCTGGGGGTCCTCTGAGGGTCTTGGAGGTCCTGGGGGGGCTCTTAAGGGGGTCCTGGGGGGTTCTGGAGGTGCAGGGGGGTCCTGGGGGTCCTGTAAGGAGCACGGGGCTGCACAGCTCCTGTGCACAACCAGGCACGAGCAGGGGGAGGCTGGCCAAAAGCTGAAGGAAAAGGGAACGTCCCTGGGGGCTGCAGGGACCTCACCCTGATTTCAGTCCCTAGCAGGGCGATGGACTTTTTTTTTTTTTTTTCCCCAGATACTCACATGACACGTCATCATAAATAAAATGTGGTAATTGAAGCTGTTTTTTCTGTGTGTGGTTGATTTTATCAAAAAAAAAAAAAAAAAAAAAAAGGTTTGGGTAAATGGAGCTTTCAGAAGTCAGGAGGTTTTGGTGTTCCCCTGTGTGACGTGCACAGAAGAAGGTGATATCGGGCCTAAAATAAATATAAAGGAATTGTAGAAGGGTGACATATTGTGTTTATTCTATAGAAGAGAGGGGAGCAGGGGTGGCTGTAGCAGGTATAAAGGGAGAATTATTGTAGTAGTTACTGAGGGATATTAAACACTGGAACAGTAGAAACTGGATGTTTTTCACAATATTAACAAACCCTACTGAGGACAGCACAACTACGCTGTCCTTAACGCCTCCGTCTGTGACTTCTCTTTGCTCAGTGACTTCCAGGGGCAAAGGCATGCCACCTTTGTTCCCAGCTGCCAAGGAACATGCTGCTGGCACTGAAGTAAGAGCATGGGACAGGGCACAGCAGCCTGGTCCAGGTCAGCTTCATGCTGCTCCTGTGCTGAGCAAACAACTCGGAACAGGAGCTGCTGCTGTGTTACACCAAGGTGGCTGGGCGGTCTTCCTTTCCTGCTTGTTTTCAGCGGAGGGGAAGGTAGAAACCACTGCCAGAGCTCTTTGAGACATTTATTGATGTTACCAGGACTGACAAAAGCAGCTTGATGAACTTGGTTCAACCAGCAACCCTAAAAAGAGACTGACAGCACCTGGGCTCTGAGACCACTCAGCAGCAAAATGGAGCCCAAGGCGATGCCTGGAGCACAATTACCGTGTCCTCCAGCCATTTGGAGCCTGACAGAGCCCATTAAGGCTGAAGGATAACTTGGGGGGATAATTAGCATTTGAAGGATGAGCAAATACACCTGCCCTCTGAGAGGAACCTGCAACAGAAGCGTGTGTTTTCTTCAGCACCAGTGAACCCTAACGTCAGAATTACAGAGTGATGAGGTATTTTCCTTCTCAAAATGGCACAAAGCCCGTTCAGAATCTGACAATTAAGCCTGATATATCAGGGGAGAACGACCCTGATAGCCAAAAATGCCTGGCACCTCGTCCAGGTTTCGGCAGCTGGGAGCGCTCCTTCTCTGCGGCTGCTGGGTGTCTGCTCGAGGGTTGCCGTTCCAGCACATCGTTGCAATTATTTATTATTTTGTCAGGGAGAGCAAAGGGAGATCCCAAAGTAGACTGTAGGAAAGAGTATGGGCTTTGAAAGGATGGAGCTGGGGCTATGGGGCGGGCTGGCAGCTCTTGGCATGGCCGTGCCCAGAGCCAGGAGGTCTCGGCTGGCACCCAGGGTTTCTTGCAAAGGTGCTGTGGGCTGTGCATTGCAGAGGGGTGCTGGGATGTCCTTGTGGCACAGGAGAAGCCACATAAAAATCAGTTTTTCCTAAAACTTTGAGGCCGAATTGGGTGAACGTGGAAGCAGAGGGATCCCTGGAGCCGGTAGGTGGCAGCGACTCATTTCGCTGCTCAGCAGAAGCCTCCCAGCGTTGCAGCCTCTCTCCTGGACCGCGATGCCTTCAGCTTTTAGAGGCAGTGATCATGCAGAACATATTTTTAAGGCTGAATAAGGCTCTAGCTTCCTTTTGGCACTGCTCGTCCCGGGGTAAAATCGCCGTGCTGTGCTCCGGGGAGGTTTGGGGGATCTGCAGCTGGTGGCACTGCTGCTGGTGGCACGGACCTAAGTGCTCAGCGCTGTGTCTGCGGGGACCATGCCACTGATCCCTGCTGTCCCTGCACCTCCCCAGTGCCTTCAGGTGACAGGCAGCAGTACTGGTGTGAGCAATGTGCTAAAACGAGAAAAATTGCTGGATGGAGGAGTTCTTTTCCAGCTGGGAGCGTGCGGCTGTGGCGTGCCCAAGGGCTGCAGCTGCCGGGGTCTCGTGCCCACTCAGCCTGCCCTTCTCCTCCTTGGTTCCCCTGCTCCTGGGCAGTGTGGCAGAGCCTGACCAGCAGCCGGTTCCCCAGAGCTGTGGGGTTAAACCGAGGCCCAGAGGATGCCACAATCTGCTCCGGGAATATCCCCGGGACAGGCCTGTTGTCTACTCGAGGGCTGCGCTGTGGGGAGAAGCCGCTGGCTGCGGAGGCAGAGCTGCACATCGGAGTGTGGGATTTTAATCAATGAACAGATGGGCGAGTACGAGATCAAATGCCTGGTGGTAAAGCTGTCACCCGGGTCAAAGCAAGGTTGTTGTGAAAAACGGTTTTGACATTCTCAGCTGCAGCGCTTGCAAGGCAAATGGAAACCATACCCCGGATCCAAGTGCTAGCGAGCAGTGCGAAGACCAAAGGGATTTTTAATTAAAGAGAAGATGGAAGGGTAAGCAAAAAGCAAGAGCAAGATTGCATTGTCTGATTACTTCTAGCTGCAACTAAAGACACCGAGCGAGGGGGTTCAAGGCTAAGGGAACCATTTAAAGCTCTTAGCGCGGGCACTGAGGGAGCACAAACACGGTGCTGAATAGGCAGCCGAAAACAAAGCTCCGAGAGGGTGCAGAAACAGAAGGCTTTGTTGGCTCTCTTGACGAATAATGAGGAACGAGGTTCTCAGACAGATTGGTTTGCAGCACTGGGAATAAATGGACAAAAGGGAAGCTTTCAAAGCAAGGCTGCAGCTGAGCTGGGTTATTTCGGCTAGGCCGGGCCGGAGCCGTGTGGAGCTGCCTTACCCTGAGAGCAACGCGCTTGGTTCCGCTGGCCGGTCCCAAGCAAGCCCACGCAGAATGTCTGGTTCTAATGAGAAACGAAATTTAGGGGGAGGAGGGGAATGAGGAGTCCCAGCTGCGTGGAGGAAGAGCTTTATGTTTATTGCACTTGTGGTCAGCACAGTTCTCCGAGCAGCTGAGCCCTGCCTGGCGCATCTCCCTCAGTGTCCTACCCATGGAGAACTTCTGGGCCTGGAGCTCTGGGAGCAGAGCTGAGCAATCCTGGAAAAAAATCCTACACGTTTTGTGGGAGACGAGAGCACTGTTTCTCACGGCGGTGCCTGATGGCGGGAGCCTTTGAGTCAGAAACATCAGGTTTGCAGGAGTCAGCGGGCGTGGAAAGCCGCAGCCGTACGTGTTCCCAAGGCTGAGGATGTCCCTTGGGACCCCCGGTCCGTTTCTGCCACCACCCCTCACCAGGGGGCTCCTGCAGCCCCCAAAATCCGTGGGTTCCCTGCCCCGGGGGGGCTGAGCAGAGGGGCAGGCAAGTGGCTGCACGCTCGTCTCCAGCCTGTCCTTGAGGCTGATGTGGAAGTGCTGACTCCATAATAAGAGCCATTTTGGACGGGCTGCCACATCGACTTGACTAATGTGACTCCACGCCAGGCAATCTGGAAATACATTAAACCCGGGAGCTGCTGCGGGGATGATTTGCATGGCAATAACAGAGGGGAAATTGCCTCCCACAGCCTCCCCTCTGGGCTTTTATCCTGCCAAGCGCCAGGTATCCCCAGCTCGGTCCGTTTAATTGTCCCAGGGGCTGGATGAGCCCTCCTGGGACAAGGAGGCCTTGTGGGGTGAGATCTCAGCTAATCTCGCTTTTACTTCTCTGAGGGATGGGGGTGTTTGGCTAAAAACTGGCAGAGGCGTTGCTTCTTGAGAAGGATTTAGCTTCAAAACCCTCGCAGGCTCCTTGCTCCCACTCCCTTTATTGGTCTCAAAGTACCAGAGGGTGAGGGAACCCACATAGGATGTGGCACACCGATATATGGCTTAGCCAGGCGGGGTGAAACCAGCCCCCTGCTCCTCTCCAGGTGCCGTGGTGGAGCAGGGGGGAGAGCTGTGCTACGGAGCCCCCTGCTCCCGGGGGACTCGATGCCTCAGGCAGCAGCTCTGGCACGCTCGCTGCCTCCCGGGCTCTCAATCTAGGACAAGAAAGGCTAAAACAGGCAAGAGGTGGGTGTTTCGTGGGAGCGGATCACAAAAGGAGCTGCTTTCCCCTGCCAGGCTCTCAGCTCGCCCCCCTGTGAAGGTGCTGACAACCATCGGCCGTAGCTTCAGGCAGCTCCTCCAGGAGCTCCTCTAGGTTTGGATGCCTCCCGGCTCTTGGACTCGACTTTGAAATAAATAAATAAAATGGTGCTCGGTCTCCGTGGCAACTGCAGCGGGCGCAGGGATGCCGGGGAGGGATCCCTGGCTATTACACAGCCTCCTGTGTGCTCAGGGAGGCTCCTGCCTCCCCTGGCGGAGGCTGGATAAGGGCTGGGGCCTCTCCTGTGCCACCAGCATGTGGGGCACAGCTCAGAGCACGTGCAGTTCACGGCCTCTGGGGGCTCTCGTAAAATGTGTCCTCTGAAATTAATCCGAATTACAACCCAGCTTTTCCTCTCCCCCTGCCAGCGACGGTGCAGCGAGCAGCCCCGGTTTATTACCGGCAGCGTAACTCCGTCTTTATCGGGTTCCTCCAGCACTCTACAAAAGCCGGGAGTTGTTAAACATTTTGCTGGGTGTAATTACTCGGGAGATGGGATGTTAAATCTTTCGCCTCCTCCAGGCTCCACAGCTCGCAGCCAAGCTCCTTGCAGCGAGGAGCTTTGCCCAGAGGTCTGCCCGCGCTGGAGGCACCTCTCAGCTTGCCATTTCTCCAAAAAATGGTTTCAGGGGAGAGCCGGGAGCTCTGTGTGAGCGCTGCAGTCGAGCTGATGCTGGCCGAGTGTCACAGTAAATGTCCGGGGCTGGGCCGTGACTCAGTGCTGGGGGGAAGGCAGGGCGATGCTCTCTGCTTGGGTGGGGATCAGCGCTCCCAGCTTTTCTATCCAGAGGGAAACGGGAACATTTCTCCTCGTTCTCCCTGTCCTACGTCCAAGCGACGGAGGCTGGAGGCAGCTGTGGGCCGGGGAGGTGCCTGCTGGCGGCCTGGCTTCTCCTCCGGAGGTCTGGGTCACTTGCCCAGCCCAGCAGCCGAATTAGTAAGAGTCAGATCACGCAGAAAGCTGTAATTGTAGCTCGTCTGGGAACCCGTGAATGTCAGGAGTAAGTAGTAGCCTCATCTTTTTCAGTTACCTTCCTCGCAGACGTTTCTTGAGGCTCCTGCTGACATTTGGGCTCCGTGACCGCCAGCCGCGGGCCAGGCGAGCTCCTGGCTTCCCGGAGCACGAGCTGCTAATAAAGGGGCTCCTGCAGGACCCGCTCCTTGCGTTTTTGTTCCCGTTTTGTTATTACATTTAGTCTCCAGTGATTACAGAGCTGACAGCTGGCAAAGATTTGCATATGGCATGAAATTAAGCGAGTTCGTTTTAATGTCTAATCTGCGCAAAGCTCAAATCTGGTTTCTAAAGGCACCGCTTCGCCTTCTCGTTGCTGGCACATCTGCTCCGTGCGTTAGCCTTTGATTCCTAAAAGTTTATTTTCCCCGTATTTCACGGGGTTGAGCAAATAGAGCAGATCTTTGCAGGCTGTTGCAAGCTCTTTGACACCAGAGCCTGGGATCTCTGTGCCCCACGGTGCCAGGCTCTGAGCAGCACCGTGGCACCGGTGGCGTGGGTTATTTCCAAGCTGCCTGCTCTCAGGCCACAAAGCCAGCTCCAGAACTGAGCTGCAATGTTCATATTCATTTTTTTTCGGTCCTCCATTCACCTCCTGTGCAAGGAATTGAGATGGAAGCTGCCCGTGCTTTGGATAATCCCCAATGCAGACGTAGCACCTGAAGGGAAGTGCTCCGATGCCTGCAGCAGGGCGAGACGTGAGAAATGCTCCACATCTCGAGAAACAAGTGGTGAGAAGGCGTCCGACAGGGCAGAGAGCTGCCGTGGCCCCGTCCCCCTGCATGTGTGGGCTCCGCTTGGAGAGCATCAGGAGCCGGCGGCCAGGAGTGGATCCGACAAGCGTGGCAGCCTCGGCTTTGTGCTGGAATTGCAAACCTTGGGAGCCTGGCGATGAGAAAAGCGGAGAGCGCGCCGCAGTTGGCTCCATGGGAGGTCTGACCTTTCCGAGCTTGAAATCCAGGACTGAGAAAGCAAAATCCTAGCTTTCTGGCTGCTGGCAACTGATGTGAGTTTTCCTCCAGACCATCTGGAACAGAGATTGGGGTTGGCTTTTTAATTTTATTTTTTTCTTTCAAGTGGCAAGCCATGCAGAGAATGGATAAGGACTCAGGCACGGGGGGCATGAAAAGCAGCAGGCCTGCAGCTCACACAGCGCTGCTGCTGCTCCCAGTGGCTCTCCTGCCACCAAGCATGGCCAAGAGAGGAGCTGAAGGCCCCATAGGGCTTGGTAGGTTCATCCTTGGACCTGGGGGTGCTGCAAGGTGCTCTTGGCAAGGGCCTGGGGGGGCACAGAGGGTGCTAAGTCGTGTCTGAGGAAGAAGAGCGAGTTGTAGCAGCAGTGGCTGTGCCTTCATCCCTGCAAGGCTCTGGTGAGGTCCCACACTCCTCCTCTTCCTCGCCGGCATTTATTAGAGCTGCCACCTGCAAGCCCAACCATAAATACGTCTCCTGGCTCGGGCAGCTGCTCGTCCCAAGAAATCAATTCAATTAAAAGGGCTTGGGCGGAGACGCAGTCCGGGTGCGGAAGGCTTTGGCAGCGGGCTGTAAATCCTGCTGTCTTGGAGCCAGCCCCGCGCTTGCTGCCTTCCCCTTTTCCAAAATCAACCCCACTTTCCCAGCCCCTTCTATTGTCCTCGATCCTGGTCTCCTCCAGGAGGAGAGGAGGATGTCAGGGCAGCCGTCTTCTGCAGGAGGTCCCCTTGGATCTTGCTTTGCTCTGTGTGGGGCCACCACGAGCTCCACCGCCGTAGCCCAGGCTGTGCAGACCCCTTTTTGGGGCAGCCCCGAGCATCGCCAGCCCCGGGACGTGGCACAAAGCAGCACTAATTTGCTAGGAGGAATTTATTTTGCAGCATTTCTGCTGCTCGGGGGGAGGTAAAAGAAGCCAGGTTGATCTCAGCTGCGCCTGCACGCAGCTTCCCCGCTGGCTGCTGCCTCCGACTGCTGCTGGGTGTGGGTTCCCCGCTCTGCGATGATTGAACGGCAGCACACAAACAGCTCCTGGCTTAATGAGATTAAACGGATCCAGCATCGCTCGCTTTGGGTCTGCAGTGCTGAAATTTCCCCCTTGGGCTCATCAGAGCCCTCCCGGTGCGGAGCCCCTGGCCGAGGGCTGCAAAGGGGGACGTGGAAACGGGCACGGCAAGGAAGGAAAACCCCGTGATCTAAAGCAAGCAAGCAAAATCTCATTTTCTCCTTGGATTTCTGAGGGCCGAGCAGCAAACAAACAATTATTTCCCCGCGATTTTGCCGGGGAGCTCTATAACTCCAGAGTGACAGGGGAGCAGCGAGCTGCCGGCTGATGGATAACCGGGGTGACGGCGGGGCCGGAGATCTGCTGGCACGGAGCTCTCCCTCCACCCAGCACCCCATAAATCAGCCCAGCGGGGAGGGAGAGACCTCCCCATGCTGTGGATGGAGGGACGCATCCTGCAGAGCCCCAGCACCCCTCGTGGGACCCGAGTTGTGGTGCTTGGAGCAGCACAGGCAAGGAGCAGGCGGTTCCTTGCCGCCTTTCCACCCGCCGTGGCGCGCGGTGTTGTGCGCTGTAAAATTCGTTGTGCTGTTGTAAATTGCGTTTTGGCTGGGGATTGTACACGGAGCGCTGCTAAATATAAATAAAAGGCAATTGTTCTTCCTTTCTGTCAAGCATAGCTTTAATTTTTTCCCTAATCCCACGGCACAGAAATTCAAATCCCGGTCTTTTGTGGGGGAAGAAGACGCTGCTCGCCCTGCCTCTCCCAGCAGTCATCTTATAGAATTAGAGATAAGCTGAGCGGTTCCAGGGAACTCGCTAATGGTGGGCAGGGACTCGGGCTCGGGGCCTGGGGAATTAGATTTTGCTCCCTGAATTCCCTCTGCAGCAGCCGCCTTTATTTGCAGTCCCTCCTGGCACGGCGGTGCCAAGCTCCCCGAGCCCGGAGGGCGCTCGCCAGCGTCGTTAATGGGCATCAAACCAACACCGGCAGCTCGGATGGGAGAGGTCAGGGTGGGGGCTCAGGGTGGGCACAAGCAGAGCTCCGAGACCCCCAGGGACAGCCCCAGCCCCCCGCGTGCCCCGCAGCAGCCTGTTGTGAGTCCAATTTCCATGGAAAATCAGGAAAAGCCCTCCCAGCCCAACTGGCTTTTTTCCGCTATTCCAGCAAAGTTCAGGTCACTCCCGTGCCTAACCAGCTTGTAAATATTCCTGCAGGTTGTTTTTTTGTTTTTTGTTTTTTCCCTTTGCAGCCCTCCTGGTGTCTGCATGGCCAGGGCAGAGGTGCTGAGCTCACATGAACACCGTCACAGTGCAGGCAGCTCGAGGAAAGCTTAAGAGTCCTCCCGTGGCCAGGGGGGAATTTAGCTCCTCACCCCACCGAAGCTCCCTTCCCGCTCCAATTCTGATTTTCCCAACGAGGCCCTGAGGTTGGGCAGCCCTTGGCTCCTGGAGACCTCGGAGAAGCTGTGCTATTTCTTGTTTTTCAGCTTAAAATAGCCTGGAATCAGCCCTTCGTATTTCCTGCAGTCTGCTTGGCTTTCCAAACCGAAGCGAGAGCCACAACAACGCGAGCAGGAATTAGAAGCCTTGGCGAGCCCCGGATTGAAGCCAGCGTGGGCTTGACGGTCCTGCGACAGCTAATGCAGGAGTTGTTCCCCCGATAAGCATTATTCTGGCTCACAATAATAATAAAAAAAAATAATAAAAGCGGCAGCAGATCGGGGCTTTTGGCAGGACTCGTTTTCCAGCGGTTATTAAAGGCTGAAGTGAGCTGCTCGGGGACGGGCCCCCGGGCGCATCAGTAAATGGAGAAGGCAGAGGATCAAATAAAATGAAGCATGTTTCGGGGCTCTGCAAACCATCTTTAGCAAGAGCTCAGCATTCTTATTATTTTCAGCCTGATGTTGTTTTCTGCCTAAGTAATGCCGGGGAAGCGCCTTGAACGGCTTCCTAATTTGTGAGGGTCCCAAAGGCACGACGTTCGGAAGGAATTGGATTAACACTTATGAAAAATAAATTACAGCCTGAGTGCTCGTTAGATGGTTTTGAATTAATTTATTGATCTGAGGCTGGAGTGTTAGAAAATAGAAGGGGAAAAACAACCGGCGGTGCTCCCTGCCCAAACACGCGACCCTATTAGAGGTGGGTGAGCGGTGACAAGTGTGGGTTTGAGGAGCCCACCGTGGGATGGCACCGGGGGCACCAGCACCACGGGGGCTTCATGGAGCCCACAGAGACCCCAGAGCTTGGACATTATTTTTTTTGCCAAATATTAGTGGAAGCTGTAATAGGCGGTTGCCATTTAATGTGATTTTGGGATTTTTTTCTCCTTGATTTCTCCGCCCGAACGGGCTGTGCCCTCTCTCTCTCGGTGCTCTCCGGTCACCGCGGGCCTGATAGGGCAAAAAGAAGTTTGTGAAAGCTGGAAACTTGGCAAACTTGTGCAGCGTAAAGTGAAACTCGTGTTCCTCTGAAAGGCTGAAAGCGAATACATCCCAGACCTGACAGCACATTAAAACCAAAGATAAGAGCGGCTCCGGGTGCCTCTCTGCTGGCAGCCTCCTGGCTTCCCATACTTACTTGGTAACGTGCTGGCTGCTGCCATTTTATTTTTATCTAAAAAATAAAAAAGGGAGCTGCTCCTCCGGGCTCTCTGTTAATCAGGTTTTGGGGGAAAATGGCACATCCTGCAGCCTCGCTAAATCAGGTTTATTTTTTTTGTTAATGTAAAGTGCAATTTGTAGGGCCCTGCTCTATAAAGAGCAGCCGTGGCGAGGTCCCTGGCTGGAGGCACGGTGTGGGTTTCCCCACGTGTCCTACTGGGGCTCTTACTGGTGTTGCTGGTCCTGCTGGTGGTGAGGTTTGGGTCCCACCACGGTGGTTTGGGGCCCGGCTCGGTGCCTCCCTTGCCACGGCTGTGCTCGGAGCACCCTTTCCAGCAGCACACCGTCTTACTGGTCCAAACTGGGAGCAGGACAGGGGCGCTGCTGGCACCACGGGGACGTCCCCAGGGTCACCACGGTGGGCAGCACCTTGGGCATGTCACGCTCTGCCCTGACGTCCTTAAATCCTCATGGAAAAGGAGGAAGGAGAAACATGTTAGTGCCGAGCAGCTGGCCATAAATTCGGGTATTGGGAAGGCTGGGGCTGTTTTGGGATCAGTTTGAGCCTAATGGGGTCCAGACAGAGCCGGGGACAGGCAGGAGGCACCCCCTGGGCGTGCAGGAGAGGGGGGTCCCGAGCAGCTCGGCACATTAAAGGCTCTGCCAACGCCTAATGAAACGAGAGCCTCAAGGCTCCCATTAATTAACAAATTAGCTCATCAAGAGCGCCCCTAATTTGTCAAATACCAAGCTGCCCTATTAATCAAACAAGAGCACGGGTATTAATTTGCCTGGCAAAATCGCACGGTTAATTGATAAGCGGCTCGTTTAAGGGGCTGCTTCCAAAACTGGCCCTAACGAGCGCGATGGGCGCGAGCCCCCCACGTCCCCGAGGGGGGAATTCCCTGGGGACCCTGCTGTGCCCCGGCCCCTCAGCACCAATCCTGCTGGGGGGGCGCCTCCAATTTCCCCCCTGCAGCGTCGGCCCAGGGTTTTTTTTCACCAGTTTTTTATTATCATTACTATTATTTTCTCGAAGCGCTGGAGGAGAATAGGAAGCGCGGGGGTTCTCACGAGCATAATATATGGAGCAATTTGAATTCGGGAGCAGGCAATTTGAAATCTTATTAAATTCCCTTCTCTTCTTTTATTGCCCGAGCATGGTCGGGTGGTTTCCGAGGGAGCTGGAGATTAAGGAACGGCGTGGGCAAGGCTGAGGCCTGAGCTGCCCCCACCCCTGGACCCCAGCCCCTGGGGGCTGCCCCTGTCCCCTCATCCCCCCCAGTCCCACTCCTGCGCCTCCTCCGTGCCACGGCAGCTCCGGAAACCCATAAATCTCTGAAATCCACCCAAAGGAGAGGCAGCACCCGCCTGATCATTTTGTTTTCCGCTGCTAGCAAGTGCCGGAATATTAATAATCTTTTGGTGTAAAATTATTGCATTTTATAATTTCATTATGTCTCCGTGTCACGGGACATAAAGCAGAGGCGAGCCTAATTAAATTAGCGCCAATTAAGCTGCCGGCCCCTCCAGCGCGGCCTGATGGGGATGGGGAGGATCTGCACTGCTCGGCTCCGACCTCCTTCCACCAGAAACATGGCGCGGGCACAGCCCACCTGCGACCCACTCGCCCCGAGGAGATGAAATGGGTTCGATGTGGCACATGGGGGCACAGTGGAAGGATTTTGGGAAAGTGGGTGCTGGGGGAGCTGGGGCTGGGCACCAAAACCCGGTGATGTTACAGCAACGGGGCTGTGCGCTCGCTGTTTTGCTGGCTGGGAGGGTTTTGGTGCTATTTAAAGTGAGGTCCCCAAAGGCTCCCAGCTGCAGATATTCCTGTCCGTGCAGGATTTGGAGAGGCCAAGGGGAAAAACCTCCCTGTGCTGAGCCCTCGGCACCCACGAGCGTGGAAACTCCAGCGGCAAGAAGCGCACCGGTGGCAGGAGGAGACCGTGGCACGGAGCTGGCTACGGCCCCAAAACTCTGCCCATTACCTGGTCCTGGGTTCTCGGTGGCTGAAAGCCCCCCGGGGGGACGTGGAGGTGCTGAGCTCCGTGGGCTGGCAGGGGGGGACCTTCCCAAAGTGCTTCCGCGAGCCCCAGCCATAAAATTATACATTGGGCTTCCCTTTCTGATGATGGGAGCAGTGGCTGCAGCTCATGTGTTTATTATTCAGCAGCTCGATTTGATGCCTATCATCCCGAGGGCTGAGGGGAGGGCCCTTTCTTCCAAGGTAAAAATAATTAAAAAAATAAAAAGAGCAAAGTGAAGCAACGTAAATAGGCAGTTTGTGCTCCCGGTGCTCCAGCACCTGGGCTGCGAGGCTCGTAGCAAGGAAATGAGAATAGAAAACAGGAGCGAAAAGCTGTTGGATGTAGAGCAGGCTCAGGGCACTCTGGACACACAAAGAGGTGATCCCAAAACCTCTCCGACCCCCTGCTCGCCCCGCAGCAAACATCTCGCCCCGCTCCGCGCCTCGGTGCCGCAATCAGGCGGAGATTTACGGCTGCCATCAAGGAAGGCGAGGGGCTGCGCTCCCTCCAAAGTCCCCCATGGGTTAGATTAGGCTGTCTGCAAGAAAACTTAATTGATTCTTTAGGTTAAAGCCTTTTCATCTGCGCAGACAAACCGAGGCATTAATTCTGGATAATGTGACACGCAACATTTGCATGCGGCTCTCCGGCGCAGCTTTTGCTCCCTGCGCTCCCTTTTGGGCTCTGATTTGTTTTCTTTCCAAGGCAAATTCTAGATCTGGCTTCCATCAACAGCGCTAATTAATCCCCTTCTAGATACTCCAACATTTGTTATTATGATTTTTAAATAATTTTCCGATCATGCATGGATCCAGGAGGCAGGGGCAGGACTGGACACCACGGGCACCGGGGAGCAGAGCGGTGGGAAGCCCAGGGATGGGTGCGGGCACCCTGGGCATAGCACTCCAAAAATAGCCCCACGGCTGGCACGGCCCCAAAAGGAACATTTTTGCTCTTATTTTTATCACCCGGGCTGGGGCCGACCCGTGCCCAGGGCTCGGGATGAAAAGAGCCTGAAAATGGCACCGCCGCTGGGAGCTGGCAGCGGGGCCGAGGCTTCCCGAAACCCAACAGCGGCCGTGCCTCTTCCCGGCAGCTGGAGATGGGGAATGTGATGGGGACCTGCTGGTTTTGAGCTCCAAAATTTCCCCGTCTGCAGCGTCCTGCTCCGGGGGGGGGGGCCCTCGGTGGCGCTCCCCCTTTCGCCTTGCAACGAGCCCACCACGGAAAGCGGTGGCCCAGAAATTACTGCAAGGAAAACTGGATTAAAAAAAAAATACAATTCCTAAAAAAGGAGGGTTTATTGGTGGTATTTGTAAAGTTCAGAGCCCTTTGGTGTTGTTCAGATAAATCCAGCCGGAGGCTTAATATTTGGGTTATTCCCGAGGGTCTTGAAGGGTGTCAGCCACGTCACATCGCTGCTCCTCGCTTTGCTGTGAGATGACCAAAACACATCTCTACCTCCCTGAATCCCCTCGTTTTATAAACCCAGGTCTTGCATTTTTTTTTTTTTTTTGTTTTTTTTTTTTTTTGTTTTTTTGTTTTTTGTTTGTTTTTCTGGGCTGCACATGGGAAAACTGCCTGGGGAAACTGTTTGGGACTGCAAATCCCCACAGTGAGGGGCCTGGTGACACCTTCGGTCCCCGAGTATGGGAAACTGCCAGGTGGGTTTTATCCCAGATTTGTGGTGATGTTCCGAGGAGAAAAAGTAATTTTATCATCCCCAAGAAAAAGTAATTTTATCGTCCCCATTAATCTTGTGATCAATCGGGTGAATTGCTTGGGGCATGGGGAGCTCACTGGTAACCCTCGGAGGGACGCCGCAGTCGGCAGCGGCTTGGATGTGGCGTCAGCAACGGGGCTGAAAGGTGGGATTCAGTCCCCAAAAAAACATTCAAGCTGTTTCCCAAGCCTTGTTTTCCCAGTGCTCCCCAGCCCTGCCCCAGTACCCGTGTCTGTGTCTGATGCTTCCCAAAAAATCCCGCTGTGACGGCCACCCCAGCTTGCAGGGAGCTGCCAGCCTCTGCCCGTCCCCCTCCGACCCTCGGTGCGAAAGGAACCGAGCCGATTTTTCCCTTTAATTAACAAAAATCCACCCAGAACCGACCTCGGCCCCTGGCACGGGTGCTCGCTTTCTGCCGCGGGCAATTTTAATCAGGCATTTTCTTAATTTTGCTCGGGCTGTAAAATAAACGGGGACTTTGAAGGGCGAGGGCTCGCAGCGGCTGTGCTGGAGGCAGCCTGGGGGTGCTGAAACCCCAACCACGAGGAGAGACCCCCCTGAACGTCCCCTGTGGAGCTGAAACAGAGCGGGGAAGGGGCAAAAGCAGAGCAGGGCAGGTAGAAGACATCATTAAAAGAAATGGATGTCCCGTGCTGGGCAAATTTGCAATCCCTCAGCCCCGTGCTATTGCTCTGCTTTTGCCTTGCTATTTATAAGCCGCGCGTTGCACAAGCCTGGGACTGTTTTTATTTTATTTTATTTTATTTATTTTTTTCCCGTGGTTGTAGCAAATCAGCGAAACGTGGCAGGCGAGCAGTCTCTCCGACATCCTGTGTGCGGGCTGCTTTATTTTTGGGATGAGTTTTTGCTTCCACTCGGACGCGGCGGCGATGGGAAGCGCTGCAGGTCCCGGGGCGAGCTCCTTCTGGTTACGCATGGGAAACGTGGGGAGAGGTTTTGGGGATCCCCACGGGGATATTGGGGGGCTGCCGAGCTGCTGGGGGGCTGCGTGCAGTCCCAGAGGTGCCGGCTGAGCCTTGCTGGCTCTGAAAAAGGCTGAAAGAGGGATAAAAGGGAGATAGATCACAGCCTGGGAGCTGCTCGTGGGCAGGTGGTGTGGCTGTTCCCCACCTCTCCTGGGCCAGGCACCCGAAACGAGCAGGGCTGAGGGGGCTGAAGGCAAGGGCTGGTGCTGGTTGGGAGCTGAGAGCATCGTTTGGGCCAAAACCAGCCCTGAAATGGGAAATCACGGCGGGGGGAGCCCTATGTTGTGCCCACACATCTAAAACCAGCCCTGGAGCGGGGGGCTCCGTGCTGCGTTTCCATCCAGCGCTGCTGCATCACGCAGCCAGCCCCCGGGGGCGCAGGGGACACCTCGGTGTGAGCAGCTCGGAGGTGACTCAGGCCAATTCCCACCGATCTGGGCATCCTGGAGGGTTCCCGGAGGCTGTAAGTGGTGGCAGCTCCCGTCACACCGCGGCGTTTCCGCGGGTCCCTTCCCAACCCCTCTCCTTTCGCTGAGCAAGCGGCGCTCAGCAGCGCGCAGGGAAGCCCCAAACCACAGAGCAAACCCCGGGGCTCGGCTTTACCCCGTGTCAGCACGGCTTTTGCCCCGCGTCAGCGTGGTTTTACCTTCGTGGTTTCTGCTCAGCACGGGGAGAACTGCGGGTGAGGGGATCCCACCCCGCATCCTGCCCGCCCGTGGGAATTGCAGATTCCCCCTGGGAAGGGCCCCGGAGGCAGGGGGAAGGTGAGCGCCCCGGGGTGCTGCCTTCACCTTTTTTTCCCCCCCAGAGGCAGCCTTCATCCTGCTCGCCCCCAGGACACCCCTTAAATTCAATCTGATGATAAATCCCATTTTTGGGGGGACGCATTGATGAAGGAACCCCGTGATGGCTAATTTGGAGACGTGAGAGCTCCCGGGGGGCGCAAGGAGAGCATACGCAAGCGTTCCCCTGCCTGGAGGGCTCAGGGCAGGAGGTGACACCACTGATTTATCCCAAAGTGACCTTTTTTTTTTTTTAAGCGTGGGACAATTGGGGCGGTTCCCCCGGTGCGGTGCTGCCCTGGCACGCGAAGTGCCGAGCTCTCCGGGGAGGTGTGGGAGCCACGGGGAGGAAGGAGGGGATCCGCTCGGTGCCACATCAAGAGCGGGGTTATTGGAACCTCCTGTGCCGCGGGGGCGTGCTGCGAGGCTCAGCCTCGCCGAGGCAGGGACAGCCCCGGAAAACCGCACGGCCTCCGCCGGGCTGGCAACGGGGCCAGGCTCGCAGGTGAACCCCCCCCCCTTCGCCTTGCTCTGCAGCCCCCTCCCGTGAAAAGCACCAAAAGCCATCACCGAGGGGCTAAAAAAAAAAAAAAAAAAGGGTGATAAAAGCCCAGGGATGAAGCAGCCCCAGCAGCAGCGGCGGCGGCGTTTGGGAGCCAGATTTCGCCAGGGGAAGTGACTCAACGTCTTGGAAGGAGTTGGGGGCGGCGGGGAGGGTGGGGGGACACGGGGTGGGGAGGGGGCAGCTGGCAGCCTCCTGGCCCCGCAGGGACCCCCGTGGTCCCACCCGGCATCGTCCTGCAGCCCCCAAGCTTTGTGGGGACCACGAGGGCTCAGCTGGGGGGGGGTGGGTGGGCAGGAAAGGGGTCCCCACGGGAAGCGGCGCGTTGCTTCCGAGCGCTGGCTCACCGCAGGATCCCCGCCAGCTTTCCCACCCTCTCCCAGCTGTTGCTCGCGGAGCAAAAGTGCTGCCAGAAACACCCCGAGGATGCCGCTGCGGCTGCTTCCCCCTCCCCTTCCCCTTAAAACCCGGTTTGGGAGCGGCACCGTGCCCCGCGACACGCGTGGCCCGGCGCCGCCAGCGTCCTCCGACCTCCTCTTCCTCGCTCCCAGCCGCTGCCTTCATCCTCCCCGGCACCGCTGCAGGTATTGGGAAGAGGGGGAAGAGAGGAGCAGCCCACGCTGAAATCCCCATGCCCTGTGGACTTTTTGGGGCTGGGGGGCTCATTCCCAACCCCAGACCCTAACCCTAACAGACAGGGGCCACCTCGTGCTGTCCCCATGGGAAGGTGGTGGCCGAGCCGGGGTCCCCCTGTGGTGCGAGTGCCGGCACCGGGTGGTGGTGGAGGGGTTCGTTGAGGGGGGCTGTGGTGAGGAATTGGGGACTTTGGCCATGGGAGGGGTTAGGACGGGTGCTGCTGGCAAGGCAATGGGGCTGTGATGGGGACTGGGACAGCACCAGCCCGTGCGCCCCCCTGTAGGGTTGTGGCACCGCGCTCCCCAAGGTGGCCAAGGGGCTGTGCTCCGCTGGGCTCTGCACCACCACCATCACCCCGAGGGTCCTGGCAGCCCCCAGGTGGGAATGGTTCACGTACAGCACCAGCGGGATGCCCACAAGCTGCTCACATTTCCAGATCCCCCCCTGCCCGGGCACTTTGCGGGGGCCTCGCTTCTCTTCTCCTTTCTCCGGCCGGGCGCCGCCGATCCGGGCGCATCAGCAATTTTCCTCCTGATTCAGCCACGGGGCGGTTTTGTAACCCGGCGTTGTGCAAAGCCAGGATCGCAGCAGGGCCCCAATTCCTCTTTTTAGCCCCTGCCGTGCGACCCTGTCCCGGAACACTTGGGGTTTGGGGGGGGGAAGAAATCACTACCTGCGTGGGACGTCACCGGGCCCTGAGTGCCCCCAGGGGTGCCACTTCTCGTCGGGCTGTCCCAGCTCACACACTTGCAGTGGTTTTGCAGTTCTGCACCCATTTCTGGACAGTTTCACAACCCTCAGTGACCCCCGCAAGGCTGTGGAGCAGCTGGGGAGGGGGCATCAATGGGGAAACCCCATTTTTCCCATGGAGCCCCCCCTGCCTCCTCGCACCTCCGCTCATCCCGGAGCGATTCGGGACGGGCTGATCCCTTCCCGGGAACGCACCGCCGGATCCGGCCCCCCCCTCGGTGCGTGGGTCACAGCTGGACGAGCAGCTGGGGACAGCCAGGACCTGGCCAGCACGGCGCTGGGGGCGGCACGGGGCCGTGAACCTCGGGGGCGTCGGGGGCCAACACGTGCCTGGCTCGGGCTGGCCCCGTGGCTGCGGTCCCCTTGGGGGTGCGCTCACGTGCCGCGCCGTGGCTCTGCCGCGCACCCCCCGTGCTGGCCACGGATGTTGCTCTTTGGCTTCCTTGCTGGCTGGGTGTCCCCCTGTCCACCCTGAGATTAATTTTTGGGCTGTTCTCCTCCCTTCCCACTGCTGTGGGGTGATGGGGAGTGGCTCAGCGGGGAGCCCGGGTGTGGATACCCCAGCCCAGCCCGCGGGGACCCTTTGGTGCTGCTCACCACGAGCACCAAACCCACGGCCGTGAGCCACCAAGAGGTGCCCAAATCCTGCCCGAGGGGTCCCGCGAGGGGCAGGCAGCAGCACCCGGGGGTGGGCACGGCACCGGGGGGGAGCTGGGCTGTGCACGAGAGCCTCTAAATAAGGGTCTGCGTCCCCACATCCTGCCGCCGAGCATCGCTTCCTCCTTCCCAGGCACGGGCCAGCTCCGTGCCAAGGCAACGTCTGCTCTGTTGTGCCACAGGCTGAGCGAGGTTTTGCTCGTTCTCCCGTCCGCAAGACGTGCGTGTCCTCCTCGGGATGAGAAAGCTCAGCAATATCCACGGCCCCGGCCGCTCGCGGTGAAGTGACACAAGCCCAGGGCTGCTGGCACGATCCTGACGGGGCTGTAGCAGGGGAGATGTAATCCAGCCTCTGCGTGAGCAAAACCCCGGGGATTTGGCGAGCTGGGAGCTTCAGGTAAATCCCTCTGGGATTTTTTATTCCTCAGGTGGTGCCCGTGCAGTTTGGGAGCAATGCCCGGGGTGCAGGGAGGGTTTTGCTGCAGCCAGCAGAAAATCTTTCCGTTCTCAAGGGCACCGCAGCCAGCCGAGGCTTTTCTCCTCCCTGTTATTATCAACTGGGTTTGGGGTTTGGCTTGGCAGAGGGTGGTGGTGACCTCCGGGGTCCCAACGCGTGCCATGTGTTGGGGTCCTGGAGGTCACTGCTACCCTTGATTTTTTCTGCTTTTCATTAAAAACAAAAATATTAAAAAAATAAAGTTTTTTTAGAAAAGATTTTTGCACCCTGCCCGTCAGCAAGGAGCACTGCGTGTGGGAAAGCTGCAGGGAGGGGCTCAGGAAAGGGGCTGATGGATGCAATTTGGGGGAGAGGGGATCTTAAAGAGTCCAATTTGGGGGGACAAAGAGGATGAGGTGCTTTGCCTTGCTGCCACGCGTTGGGGAGGGGGTCCCGTGCGTCGGGGGCTTTCGGGGTGTCCCCTCCTGCTCCGGGGAGCAAGCAGGGCTGTGGGGCTGCACTCTGCCTGACCCTAAAAGCCCCCCCAGCCCAGCACGGCCACGTCTGTCCGTCTGGCAGCAGGAGGGACAGAGCGTTTCCTTTTCTTGGTTTCCTTCCTCTGCGCACCCTTGAAATCCCGAGCGCTGGGGCAGCTCCGCAGGTGCCTGGGCACGGCGTCCCCAAGCGCGTGCTGGCTTTGTCCCCAAACAGCCCCAGTGACACACGGGGCACCCTGAGCAAGCCCCGCAGCCCTCCTGGGGGGAGGCAAATCCCCTGATTTTACACCATTTCCCGCCCTATTGCCCCCGCGTGGGCTGCTGCTGTGCCCGTGGGGACGCGGAGCCGTGCAGCTGGGCTGCTGGCACCGTGCCGGGGAGCCGGGGAGCTGCGACGGAGACGTGCAGGGAATGGGGAGATGTGCCCCGAGCGATGGGAGCTGCAGGGAACGGGGAGATGTGCCCCGATGGGTGCCCCTCACCTCGCCCAGCTCGCAGCCCTCGCCCTCTGTCCTGCACCCATGGCCGGGCACTGCTGCGTCCCGCGGGGATGGAGGGATCTGGGGTCCCTGCAGGGCTCTGCCTGCAGCAAAAGGGATTTTTTTTGGCCTTTTTACTGCCTGCTAAATGCCAGGAGGGCCGAGAATTAACAGCAGCCAACATCTATATAAATATATAGGTGAAAGGGAGAAGAGGAGAGGAGAGATCTTTTATTATCTCGCCTCATCTCAAGCAGCACAGGAGCATAAACTGCCCTTTTTTAAAGCAAATCTTTGCCCAAAACCAGCTCTCTGCTTTCTCCCCGTAACACTGAGCCCTTCATGAGAACAGCAGGAGGAGGGGGGAGCGATGGGCCAGGGGCTGTGCCCCCCCGGGCACCTCGCAGCATCCCCGACGCTTTGCCTCTCTCCTCGCCAAGCTCTTGGAGGACTTTCACCCCTGGGTGAGCATCTTTTTGGGCAGCCAGGCACCCATTTCTGGCCGGAGCGGGGTGCCCTCGCTGTCGGGGTGACCCCACAAACTGCCCAGATCCCCGTGCCACAGCCGGGGGCAGCTCACGGAGCCCTGACCCGTCCCGTCCCGACCCAGCCCGCGCAGCTCTGCCCAGATAAACACTGACTCATGCTGTTATTCTGTCCCACCCTGGGCACAGCCGGCTTTTTAAGGCTGCCTTTCCCACTTATTCCTTTTTTTTCCCTCTCTCACACAGCCGGGGAGGGAGCCTCGGCACAGGGCCCCGTGCGGGCAGGGGCCGGGGGTCCCGGTGGAGCGGGGCAGGGGTGCTCGAAGCAGGGATGCACCCGAGCACCGTGGATGCAGGTAGGGCTCGGGCAGGGCTCGGTGCCTCAGTTTCCCCTCTGTGTGCCCCCTTCCTCGGCCTCAGGGGCTGCTGATGCCCTGCTGGGGTTGGGGTGCTCAGGGGGGCTGCAGCACGGGGGTCCCCACCGGCTCCGCTCCCCCCCAAGGACCCACGGTGATGCTATGGGGCCGGGAGGTGATGCTGCGGGGCTGCTGTGGGGCTGAGGGCGCCCCGCTGAGATGCCAGGAAGTTTTTCTGCATGCACCTAACCTAAAAATAGGGCTTGAGCTTGTGGTTCCCAGCCAGTTCCTGGGTTACCTCCCCCCCCGGGGGTTTAGCGGTGTCATGCTCTGAGCTCGCCTTTTCTGAGCATTTTGTCGGTGTCCAATTTGCACCCAGGACGAGGAATCCTTCCCGGGGCATCCTCTGGGAGCATTGCAGCGGGATGGCACGCGATCCCGCTCCGTTTCCATGGCAATTGCCAGCTCAAAGAAATGTGACTCGGAGCTGGGCACCCAGAGATGCTTTCCCGTTCCTTCCCTCCTTCCTCGCTCCCCTGGGCACTGGCAGTGCCCTGCACGGCTCTGGGAGCTGCCAGGAGCTCGTGGGGAGCGCCGTGGGGCAGGTGCAGGGGGATTTTGGGGCTGCTTCCTCGCCCCCCACCCACATCGGGTCCGGTTCCTGGGGGCCGTGGGGATGCCCCTTGCTCAGCGCCGGTCACCGTGCGGCTGCGTTGGGATGGGGAGCGAGGGCACGGGGGGGTGAAACAAATTCCAGGCTGGTTTTCAGCCTGCATCCAGCAGCTGCAAATCATTTGTGAGCATCCCGTGGCGAGAGGCAGCCCCGCGGTGGGATCCGGCCGCGCTCCCCCTTTCCCAGTCACATCCGTCCTGCGAGCACCAGCCGGCCGCGGAAACGTTTTCGCCCAGAAAAGCTGGATTTGAACATTTCTGCTGTTCCCTCCGCTTCCTGTTGCCGTCCCAAGAACAACAGCCCTGACCTCATCCTCGCCGTGCGCCCGGGGACGCCGACACGGCCCCCAGGGGGGTCCCAGCCCGGTGCTGAGCTCAGCCCCCGGGGTCCCCGGAGCAGCGCAGCTGTGTGGATCACGGGGAGGGCGGCTGTGCGCTGGAGGGGTTATTTTGGGTAGATCCTGTGCTGGTTTCTGGTGAGGTAGGAGGACAGAGATGAATAGGGAACAGGGAGTAACATGGTTTTGGCTCAAGCGAGGTATTTGCAGCCCAGAAGGAACATCGACGCGCTCTCAGGGTTGCGTGGGGGTTTTTTGCTCGGACAAAGTCTGCGGGTTTTCTTGCAACGAGGCACGAAGCTGGTTCGCACGGCCACCCCTCGGGCTCTGCCTTTTCGGGGCGGGAGGGCAGGTAGGAATTTGCTGGCTGACTTTTCCGGCTGCGTCGGGCTCCAGCTCTCGCCCCCGGTGCGCGGAGCCGGTGGCCAGGCTCCCGCTGGCATTGCGCATTTCTGACGTGGAGAGGGCAGGGGATGACGAGGGTGGGAGGAAGCAGGATTTGTGCAAAACGGAGAAAAAAAATAATAAAAAAAAAAGTTTTTGGTGCCTCAGAGGCCAGGCTGGCAGGAATGGGACTGGGTGACCCTTGCTGACCTGGCACGGGCCGGGTACTCGCCGTGCACCCACTGCCACAGGGACCTCATTCAGGGCACGTTCCCATGCCAGGGCTTTCTGCTAAACCTGGGGGGTCTGGGGGGGCTTCCTTCCCATCACCTGCCTCGTACCCCTGCCTTAGAAACTTTAAAACCCAGTCGAAGGGAAAAGAGGGCGGGGAGGTGCAAAATAAACAGACAACTCAAATAAATAATCCATTAAACACAGCTCCGAAATGTCAAGCTGAATGTCATTGCGCTCGCCGGGCTCAGGGACTGTAAAATAACAGCAAAAAGCAGCTTTTACATTAAAAATGGATGAGTGGGCACAAGCGGGGGGCCTGCCCTGCCCAGGTCCCCCCAAGAGGAGGAGCGAGGTCAGGGCTGGGAGCAGCAGGGGAATTGGGGTCTGGTGGGTCCCTGCTGGCAGGGACAGAGCTGTGCCACCAGCGGGGGCCACAAGTGCCACCTGTTTTTGGGACGGGGCTGCTGTGGGAGCTGCTGGGTGGTGGAGGTGGCGACTGGCACGGCTCGTTCCCCGGGAGCACCACCAGCCAGCGGCACGGCCGCCGGTTCTGCTGATCCTGTCACTTCCCCTGGGTCATCAGCTTTAATTCCTCCTTTCGACCGTCAGGGGTTTGCTGGGGCGAGGCTTTTCCAGCTCAAGCTCGAGGGCAAGTTTTGGGCTAGAAGTGCATTAATTGTGGCTGGGAGCAGCCCCAGCAGCAGCTCCAGCCCGGGCACGGCTCCAGAGCCACTTCCCTGGTCACCGAACCCGTGTTGGATGCGGGTTCCCTCGGCTCCCCCAGGGCTCCTGGGCTCGGGGCCCCGCTCCCCAAATCACTGCGTCCCCAGTGGGAGTGGCAGCGAGGGAAGGAAGGGGCAGAGCGCAGCGGGGCCGCACGGGAAGGAACCTCAGGAAAAGCCCAGGGAGGAACAATAGCTCAATAGCTTGTCGTACAAACACACCGCGGGCTCAGAGCCGTGCCGGTGCGGTGGGAACTTTGATTTTAGATTTCTTTCAAACCCATGAAAGCAGCAGCATGCGGCCGGGTTCGACACGGAGCCCTCTTCTTCCCAAAAGGACGAGCTCAGGTGTGATGTCTGGGGCTGGGACTCTCCCAGAGCTTGGCTTTAACCCGTGGCAGGAGCCCGGCTTTTGATCATGCCAAAAGGCACCGTGTGCGCTCACCATCAGTATTTTACAAAGCCCCCAGGGCACTGCTTTAATCACAGAAATAACCCTATCCGAGTCCAGCCACCTCACGCATGTTCGTGGATTTGATTCTTTAATTCTGCTTCCTCCCCAGCCTCATCCACCCGAGGGCGAGCGGATTTTGTCTGACCCGAGCCGTGACTTTGCAGCTCCGAACCGAGGCCGTGCAGGTGAGGAGGGAGCTGCTGGTCCTGGCTCCCCGAGCACCCCGCTGCTCCCCTGGCCGTGCTGTCTGATCTAACCCCGTGTATTTGCTCAGCAGGAACCACCCCGAGAGCCTGGCGCTGCCCAGGGGGCGATTTTGGGGTGATTTATTACCGATAATGGCGCTCTCCAACCTGTCCGATTACTCCGACGACCTTGATAACTACAACGACTACCTGGATTACACCTACGAGGAGACGAGCAGCGCGTGGAGCAGCCCGTCCCACGACCCCAAGGACATCGCCAGGATCCTCTCCGTCGTCATCTACAGCGTGTCCTGCGTGCTGGGCATCCTGGGGAATGGCCTGGTCATCGCCATCATAACCCTGAAGATGAAGAGGTCGGTCAACGCCGTCTGGTTCCTCAACCTGGCCGTCGCCGACTTCCTCTTCAACATCTTCCTGCCCATAAACATCGCCTACACGGCCATGCGCTACAACTGGATCTTCGGGACGGTCATGTGCAAGCTCAACTCCTTCCTCCTCATCCTCAACATGTACACCAGCGTCCTCCTGCTCACCACCATCAGCTTCGACCGCTACGTCTCGGTGGTTTTCCCCGTCTGGTCCCAAAACCATCGATCCACCAACCTGGCCTATTTGGTCTGCCTCATCATCTGGACCGTGGGCATCGTTATGAGCTGCCCGTCTCTGATTTTCCGAGACACGGCGCAGGCCCGCAACTCCGTGATTTGTTTTAGCAACTTTTCCCTGTCCAGGAACAAGTCTTACCAAGCCCTGGCCCTGATGAGGCACCGGACGGTGAACATCACCAGGTTCCTGGCGGGGTACATCCTCCCCATCACCATCATCACCTTCTGCTACGTCGCCATCGTCTTCAACCTGCGGCGAAACCGCCTGGCCAAGTCCAAAAAGCCCTTCAAGATCATCGTCACCATCATCGTCACCTTCTTCCTCTGCTGGAGCCCCTACCACCTGCTGAACCTCCTGGAGACGGAGCCCGACGTGGTCTCGCGCTCCGTGTTCGAGATCGGGATCCCCATAACCACGGCGCTGGCGGCCTCCAACAGCTGCATGAACCCCGTCCTCTACGTCTTCATGGGCCAGGACTTCAAGAAGTTCAAGGTCACCCTCCTTTCCAGGCTGGTGAACGCCCTCAGCGAGGAGACGGGCCACTCCAGCATCGTCCACAGGAGCTTCTCCAAGATGTCTTCGATGACCGAGAAGGAGACGACGGTCCTCTAAGGGTGCTGGTGGGAGGGCCGCGGTCCTCCTCCTCCGGCCTTGTCCCGAGCTGTCCCAGTTATTTAAGAAAACGTTGCGGGAGGTTTTTATCCATAATGTCACCGTGTGGCCTGTGCTCCTGGCCGGGGTACCCCTCCGTTTTCAGAGACAGACCGGAGGCCACGGGTGATGTTTGGGCCTGAGATGCTGAGGGCTGAGCTCTGCGAGGAGCCCAAGTGCTGGGCAGGCTCGTGACAAAGGGAAAAATAAGCAAAAAATGGGGAAAACAGCTGAATTCTTTGGCAGGGGATGTTTCTGAGGACTGCCTGGCTGTCTGGATGGGTGGTTCGGTGCGCACCGCTGCGGGCAACCTTGGTGGCACTCTCCCCCTGCCCCGTGTATGCGTATAACTAATTATTTTTTAACATTTTGTGGTGTATTGGTACTAGCACAACTTGTTTTTAACTGTGATGTGAGCACTCTGTACCCAACAGAGGCACCAGAATAAACACGGTGCCCACCGAGCGCTGTGGGACTCCTGCACGGAGGGTTTGGAGCCGGGCAACCCGCACGGCTTTTTGGCCAGGAGCCACCTGCCAGGGTGGGGGCTCATGCCTGGGGTCACCAAATGGGAGAAAATAAGGAGAAAAGGTTAATTTGAAGTTTTCTTTGAAAAAAAAAGCCCCTTTTCTTCAGAGCCGGGTGCCTTTTGGATGCTGGGTCTGTGAGTCCTGGTGGGTCCTCGCAGAGTGCCCCGGTGAAGGGTGGCCAAGCAGCATCTCAATCCAATTTCATGCCCGGTTAATTTGGGAGATAATTCACGGTCTGGGCTTCTTGACGGTGACAAACGGGTGACACCGGTGTCGCTCTTATTTATGGCTTGATTTCTCCATGTCACCCCCAGAGCCTGTAACTCCTGGCAGGACGAGGAAGGACCATGCAGGTGACAGGGGGGAGCCGGCTTTGGGGACATTTTGGGTGCCCCTGGGGGGTCCCAACCCTCGTGGTGCCCCCAGGATCTTCCCCACGCATCACCCACTGTGGCCATCGCAGGTCTGCTCACAGGTGCACACAAAGGCTGGGGAATTCTTTTTTTTCCTTAAAAATCGAAAGGAAAAAGTCCAAACCAGGAGCAGAAAAAAAAAAAAAACAATTGGTGAAGCCCAAGCACGGAGCCGCGGGGATGCTGTGGGTGCTCACAGAGGCAGCCAATTTTTGGGTTATGGGATGGGGTGAAAACCTCACGCAGTGAGAGCAGGAGGTGTTGTGGCTGGATTCTGTGAGCCCATCCCATCTGTTATTCCAGCAAATACCTCCCCCAAAAAAGCGGCGACTCGGTACGTAACCTTGGGTTAAACCATCATTACGATGACAGCTTTGGAAACCTAATATTTGAGCTCGCCTCCCTGGTTGTTTGCCTACTTAATCCGAAACCTGCTTTCCATACAAATCCCCCCAACGTGTGCCGAAGCTCTGCACACGAAGGGAAAGGAGCCCAAAAATTTTCAGGTGCTTCCCAGCGTGTAATCCTGCCTGGCTGCAGAACCTCAGCAGCAAAACCACTCTGTGCAGGCACTTTCAAATCCCAATTTTTTCCCCTTTTTGTCAGAGTTGCAAAGAAATGCACCTAAATATTGCCTAAATATTGCAGATCAAGGTTTTAGGGTAGTGCAGGGCTAGCTGGGAGAGAAGAGCATCAGGTCTGGGGGCTGGGACCCCCAGCTCCATTCCCAGACCCCCATCCCCTCCCCAGGACCCCCATCCCCACCCCAAAACCCCGTTCTCCACCCTCATCCATCCCAGCTCTCCCCACCCATGGGTGTCCCATGCTCTGTAGGGCCCAGCACCCCCAGCCCGGTACCACCACCCCCAGCACCCTCCCGGTGTGCCAAACCCACCCATTCCCCCTCCCCAAATTCCTGCCTTTTGCCAGCGCCCCGTACCTGCGGGGCTGGGGCTCATTTCGCACGAGCGTTTGGGAAATGACTCCAGAATACACCGAAATCATTTCTGCGGAACACATTACCGTCCTTAATGACTGTTCTTTTTCAATTAGCTGTCACAGCCCTGAAATAAAGCGGTGCTTTACTCCTCCGATAAATCACACCCTTTATTTGGGATTGGATTTAAGGAAAAAAAAAAAAAAAAAAAAGAGAGAGAGAATAAACACGCTATCATTTCCCTTCCCTCAGTGCCAGGCGGGCTGGAGCCATGTTTAAATTATCTCCGCTGCATTCAGGCAGATTGTCAACTGTAAATTTTACAGAAAATAGTAAAAACGATAAATAAACACGCTTCTTTTGTAGCGGATGAATATTACGGCTGCTCGGATTTATAACCCTCATCTCCCATACATTTTATGGCTTTTGTAAAAGTGCTGTCGCAGCTTCTGTATTATGCTGCTAAGGTGTTGTTTTTTTCTTTTTTCTTTTCTTTTTTTTTTTTTTCCCTCTCATTTAAACAGCTTCGTGTTCATCTGGGAGGAAGAGGCGCCCTGCTTGGGGCCCCCAGTTCATCACCAGGAGATGTCACTGGTGTGGCTGGGAATTGGGCCGCTCCCCGTCCCCATCCTCATCCTCATCACACCCCCGTCCCCGTCTCGTCCCCATCTCATCCCCATCCCCTCCCACCGCCCCCAAGCAGCCTGCTGAGCGCCGAACCCACGCAGAATTGGGGGAAATGCGGGCGGTTTTGGTGCAGACGCCGTTGCCGGGGCAACTGCTGAGTAACCCATCCAGCCCAGCTGGCGCGGCGCAGGGGATGCGGAGCATGGGGGGTGATGGAGCCTGAAGATACCACAAAAAAAATAAAAAAAAGGGGGATTTTAATATTTTAATGCAGGAGGGATGCCAGGGGGCTGGGGACACCCCTCGACAGCCTCCAGTCCCGCAGAGGGATGCTCGCCGAGGCTGGGACGATTTATTTGCTGCTTTTAAAAACCATCCTGGGGAGGCAGATGGGGCTGAGCAGGGTGGTTAGAAAATGTCGAGAGCTTTGTGTGGATGCTGCAGGAAGGAGCAGCCTTCCAGGGGTTTCCATTTTTCCTAGGATGCTCCTTTTTCCAGGGGCAGTGCAAACTTCGCCATCTCGTGCCGGTCCCGAGGGCAGGAGCAGCGAGCGCTTGCTGCAAGAGACGGAGCCTCTGAATGGGTCTGCCTCACTGATTAATTGTTGGGGGGTGTTAATTATGTCCCTGGGGTTATGGGAGCGTTGTCCCCTTTGCACGTGATGCCCCTCAGAGCGAGTGACGTCCCACACGTGCTTTCGGTGCTGCCGCTAAAACTAAAAGCGTTTCGGAAACTCCAGCCACGAGGGCGGCTGGCCAGGAGCAAAGGAATAAATCCCACCAAGCCCATTCTTTTTTATAGGGCCCCAGGAATGATAAGAGGCGATGGAAATCAAGTTTGCAGTAAATCTATCAGCTCTCACTACGCTCCGGAATAAACCTTCCTTTAAGGATGCTGTAGGGGCAATAAAACTGCCAGGAAGGGGCACCCTTCGGATGGGGGAACGTCATTAACGCAATTAACGCCGACGAGAGCGGGGCTGGGACCCGGCGTCACCCCCCCGGGGGGACCCCACAAAGACACGGGGAGGCGGGATAGCAACAAAACTCCTTTAATAGCCAGGTTGACCTGAGGATTTGTTCGGACAGAGGTAGGCAGCCCCGCGGCCGCCGCGGACCAAGGAGCGCGAGGTCGGGTTGGTGCCCGCTGCCGGGACGGGCGCACCCGGGCTCCTGGAGACCTCCAGCAAAGGACGAGGTAAAACCAGCACGCTCCTTACAAAAATACATTCGGGGGCGAGCGGCTCCCTTTGCCCAGAGACCCGAAAATGTGGAGCCAAGGGGGGGGTCCCCGCAGCCCCGGCACCCCGTCCTGCCCCCCTTAGGCGGCGTCAGCTCCGCACACGCGTTAGAAAAATATAATTTATCGAAATTCTCCTTTTGCCAGCGGAGTTTTCTTCTCTCTCTTGGAATATAGCTCGATAGGTGGCTCTAGATTTCGGCCTGTGCACGTGTTTCGATCAAGATGAAGAGTTCCAAGCCAATCCTTAAGGACCTAACTGTAGAAAAGGCTGCGCACAAGATATGGCTTTTGCACCTACACCCGCAGGGACTCGGGGCTGGGAGGAGGGCAGGCGCCTGTGTGGGGCGAAGCCTGGGTAGGGGCCAGGGCCACACGCAGCCCTGCACGGAGCCAGATTTGCAGATGGCATCCTGTGGGTGTGCACGGAGCTCCTTTGGTTTCCTCCCTCCCCAAGGACAGGAGGGCTCACCCCGTGCCCAGGTCCGTGCCACCCGCTCACCTCAGTCTCCGTCGTGCCCATGGTCACAGCTTGGACCTGCTCCAGGTCGCACCCAGACCCCCAGCACAACAAGTCCCCCCCCGTGCCCATCTGCTCCCCGTCCCCCAAACACCTTCCTGGGGGCTCTTCTGCCTTGGGGAGCTTCTGGAACGAGGAAAAGGTGCTTGTGTGGGGGCTCGCAGCTCCTCTGTCCTGGGTCAGCGTCCCCATCTCCAGCACCGCAGACGTGTGCCCATGGCTGGGGAGGGCACAGGGAGGGTCCCTGCAGAGCCCAGGGATGGTGCCCAGCAGGGGACACGGCCACCTCACCCCGCTGCACCCCTCCGTGTCCCGTGGTGCCAAGTCCCCTGCCAGCGGGACGTTCCTCCTCATTTGGGATCAGCCCCATCCCCACCAGCAGGAGCCTTCCGGGGGTTTCCAGGGAGCGTGGGGACAGCCCCCAGAGCCAGCAGGCACCGCAGGGACACTTTGGGCACGGCACAAGCAGTGCAGGATCCACTCAGTGACCCCGGGACATGCGCAAAGAACCGGTTGCCTTGCTAAAGGTGCTGCAGCAGCCGGTGTGGGGGCAGGACGGAGCTGCTCGGCCCCACGCTGCCCACATTTCCCTGCTCCTCAGTGTCCTGACCGATGTCTGGCACGGCAGGGGACACCTGCGCGGTGGGGACGGGGACCAGTCGTGGTGGGGAGGGCGCCGTGCAGCCCCTGGGTTCCCAGCTCCGTGGAGGTGTCGGCCAAGCAAGCTCAGCGATGGCTGGGGGGCGTTCGTTTCTCATGCAGGGGGTTGATTAACAGCTAGCAGCAGCAGATGGAGAATTAAAAGAAAGCCACCCACTGGGTGGAAGCAGGCAGAGGAAAAGGAAACTTTCCTCTCCAGGCAGGGACAGATCCCCCCAGCCCGGGGTCGGTGCCATCACCTCGGGTAGTAATCCTCCGGGACCCCCGACAGGTTCCGGAGCTTCAGAGCCGCGTCCACCGTCTTGATGTAGCCGCTGATCATCTTCCTCATCTCGGGCGTGTAGGGGTCGTACTCCAGCTTCCTCAAACCCGAGCGCTTGAAGTTGCCGTCCTTCTGGCCCTCGACGCAGAGCAGCCTGTCCTCGCAGGCGGCGATGCCCAGCAGCCCCACCATGCGCTTCAGCTGGGCGAAGAGGTCGCGCTTCAGGTCCTCGAAGTGCACCACCAGCACCTTCCTGCCGTAGCGCAGCCAGTCCAGGGTGTGGGTGGCCCACCACGGCGCGTAGTTGGCCACGAACTCCGGCCACTCTGCGAAAATAGCACGGGGACGGTCAGGGGGTGTCCCTGTGCCACCAACCAGTGTCCCCTCTCACAGCTGGAGGGGCTTTGTGGAGCCCCTCTCCGATGTCTCAGCTTTTTGGGGGCAGCGCGAGCTGTTGTCATCCTCAGGGCTGGGGACACAGCGGTGGGTATGGATGGCTGCGAAATCACCGTTACCCACAAGTTCCTGGCTAATTGATCCTCGCATAAAAATCGGGGGATAAAAAAGGTAATGAAACATGGACAACAAGCAGTGGATCTCCTGGCAGCGCGCGTACGATGCGTAAAAGCGCCGGGTACCTGCCTCTCCGTCTTGTCCTCCCCAAGAAACCGAGGCCTGATTAATAGCTTAACTGCATTTAATTCCCCAGAGAATCATTAAACACGGTATCTGTTTCATTAAACAGATACAGGACAATTCACCTTGTGTAATCATATCACATAAAACTTTGCTTTGGAACGGCTCCAGGGACGCCGTAAAATTAATGGCACGGAACAAAACGCGGGGTTGCGCCGAGCCTCCAGCCTCCGCCTGCGCGCGGCACAGCCGCAGCCGGGGGGGGGAGGCGAAACCTGCGAGGCAGGAGGGAGGAGCAGCATTTTCCATCACCGAATCGCTCCAAAATTAGAGAGGGAAATGAGCTGGGATCCTGCAGGGCTGGGGCTGGATGCTCCTGCGGGGGCTTTATTCTCACGGACCGGTGATGGGAGCGGTCGTGGCCACGGAGCTGGCACCCTGCATGTGGTGTGAGACCCCACCTTTAATCACTTGGCTTTTTTTGGTTGTTCTTTTGGCCTCGAGATGATTTATTTAACAAAACAACCAAGCGCTAACTGCAAACCTGGCACAAATGGAATGTCCTCATGCAGGCTTTGCTTCCGTGCTGGGGGCAGCGAGGTCTCCAGCCCCTCGCTAGTGGCACGCACGTTTCCCAGTGAACCCTGACCCCATTAAAGACCCCAACTGATGGCAAATCTCCATCATTTCAATGGTTAATTAACCTGGCAATTAACCCGGTGGCAAATCACACATTAAAACGTGCGTCCCCTTTGGTTTGGGTAAGAGCCAGCAGCAATCCCTGAACCCCACCCCAGTGGGGGCGAAGCCAGCCCCGATGGAGAGGTGACAGCGGGAGGCAGGAGGGGGGGACAGCTCCTGCGTGGGGATGGGTGCGGGGTCTTGGGGTGCTGAGCTGCTGGGGGGGCTCAGCCCACAGCCGAAACGCCTCTGCCAGCAGCGAGCACATGGCAATAACGAAATCCAGGCACATAACCGCAACAACGGAAAAAAAAAAAAAAAAAGATCCCCTTAAATAAACTCGGAATTAAGGGTAGCAGATGTTCAATCAAGCTAAATATTTTAACTCTTTCCAATGAAGTCAATTCCACAACAGCAATTTGTAAATTGCTATAATTAACAAGCCTCCACAAGCTGGCTGTGCGTGGGGAAGGTGCCTTCCTCCGAGGACGGTGGCAGGAGAGCGCCGCGCAGCACCCGCTGCCCCCCTAATTTTGCCTTAACGAGTCCCGGGCTTAATTTCACCCTGCAGCTGCCCAGACCTGGACCCCGGGTGGTGTCACCGCTCGGGTTTTCCACGCCGGGGCCCCTCTCTGTCCCTGCTGGTGCTCGTCCCCTACCTTTGCCCTTCCAGTGGGCGTGCGCGGCGAAGCCGATGTGCCCCCCGTACTTGCGGTTGAACTCGGCCATCAGCGCCTTGTAGGGGTTGCGGATCAGCAGGATGGCCGAGTCGAAGGACTCGATCTCCTTCTGGCCGCTCTCGTGGGTCTTGATGCAGATGGTCCTCCCGCTGCGCCAGTGGTCCCGCTCGCCCTTGAACCCTGCCGGGGTGGAGCAGAGGCGAGGATGAACGGCGTGGTGTTATCCCTTTGAGCTCTCCCCATAAATTAAGAAGGGAATTAAGGGGATTAAGAAGCCACCCCGCAAGGCAGCAGAGGCTCTTCGTGTGCGCACTCATGCTGGCAGATATATGGATAAATCTATGGCTATAAAATGAGGGGGCTGGTGTTTCGCCCCAGCAATATGTGGGTTATCAGGAGAAGCTGGCAACTTCTTGCCCACCTTGGGTTTTTTTTTTCCTTTAAAACTTATCCTCGGGGCTGGGTCCCATCGTGGGTGCAGCCATGGGAGCAAAAACGTCCCCAGGAGATGGGGGACGCACCGCAGGAGGCTACGTGTGCCCAAACCACTGCTCCCCGGGGCGGGCACGGGGCAGCACCAGGGGTACCCAGCCCCTCGCCCAGCTCACCCTTGTTGTAGAGCGACCCGTCGAAGTAGTAGCTGCCGGTGTAGAAGCCGGTGGCGAGCTCGATCAGGTGCCGTGCCCACGTATTGCCGGCCCCGGGGAAGCTGGCCAGGGCCACGAGCTGCTTGGAGCGGGTGGGCAGGAACCTCCTGTCCATGCAGCGGTTGTCTGCAAGGAGAAAATGGGGTGGGAAGGGATTTTTTGGGGCAGGGGCTCTTTTGGCACGGCTAACGGGTCGAGGCACCGGGCTGCTTGAGGATTTGGGAGAGCCCTCGAGAGAGACCCCACGAGAGCCCTCCCCAAGCATCTAACCCCCCCCCAGTGCCAGCCAACATCACGCTTCCATTTCCATCCCTTGCCCCACCAGCCGTGAGATGCACGGGGCAGGAGCCCTCCCGGGGGTTTCTCTGCTTATTTTTGGCTTTTTTCCCTTTTTTTTTTTCCCCACCCCGTGTGTCTGGTGAGCCCCGTTGGCTTCACCCGCCGGCTGCCGCTGGTGGCGAGGAGAAAAACGCAGGAGCGGGGAGGGATCCTGCTGGAGGCAGATGGCAAACTGCTCTCTCCTGCGCCGGAGTTAAGCAGTAATTAAAGCTGTTTGTTCACGGGAGGATTTATTTCCCGGGAAATCAAAATAAATGGCGATTTTTCATGGAAGGCAAAAAGCTACGCGGGCTGCCCGCGGGTGCGCACGTGGAGAGGTGCCCACGACGCAGGGGCTGCCCCGAGCCCCCCCAAAACTCCCCAAACCCTCACCTTGCACCTGGGTCTGGTAAACCAGCAGGAACTCGGGGGTGCCACAGCTCTCGAACTCCTCGCCAGGGCACCTCTGGGCGCAGAGCTGCTCGTCCTCGCGCTCGTGCAGGGTGAAGAGCGTGGTGGGGAAGCCGCAGAGGCAGGCGGTGCCGGCCAGCGCCGACAGCGGGTACTCCTGCGGGGATGGACACAGGGGCAGAGCCGTCCTTGTTGCCTTCCTTTCCCCCTGTGCACAGCACCGGGGCGCTTTGGGTGCCCTCCGGGCGTTGGCACCCACAGCTTGTTGCATGCACCCAAAGTATCTGGATTTGTCCCCATTCCGCGGTGCTGCTCGTGGTGATTTAAGCAGGGGCAGTTTATTTTTTTTATTATTTTTTATTATTATTTTTTAATCCTCTGGCTGGATAATTCACCTAATTTTGAATGGATAAATTAAAACGGATAAATTAAATGCCCGCTCCCGGCCTGGCGGTGCCCATGCTGGATGAGCTGCTCTGTGCTGGCACCGTCCCTGTGGGCAGATTCGGTGCAAAATAGAGTCCATCCTTCCCCTCCCACATCCCTGCTGCATCCCGTACGCATCCCAGTTTTACCGAATCAGCCCCAAATGTGGTGGGCGCGGTCGTAACCCCCCCGGTACCTTCTCGGTGCAGAAATCCACGCATTTATCCACGGACATGTTGGGCATGGGCTGGCTGGCGGGCAGGGCGATGGAGACGTTGTCCGGACGGCGGAAACAGCCCCGAAACACCGCGCTGCCATCTGGGGGGGGGGGACAGGGGGGGAAATGGTTGGGGTACAGCTCGTTAGCGTTGCTCTAATTGGGTTTTTTGATAGCTTGCCTCTGGGAGGTGTTTGGAGAGGAAAGAGAACCAGAAATGCCCGGCCCTAAATGGATCCTAAATGGATCCTCTCCGAGGTCGCGATGTGGGCGGCCCTTTGGTAATTAAACGCCTGCTAATGAGCCCCCCCCATCCACCCAACAGTGGGCTGAGAGGCGAAGGAATGTAGATTTGGGGAGAGATTCACAAACACCAGAGATCAAATCCTCATATTTTAATATCTAACAGGACTCCCAAATCCTTCTAACCCCCTAAATGTGCTCCCAAATCCTTCCAACCCCCTCATTTGGCTCCCAAATCCTTCCAACCCCTTAACTGTGCTCCCAAATTCTTCCAACCCCCAAATCTGGCTCCCAAATCCTTCCAACCCCCTAAGTTGCTCCCAAATCTTTCTAACCCCAAAATTTGGCTCCCAAATCATTCCAACCCTCTAACTGTGCTCCCAAATCCTTCCAACCCCCTAATTTGCTCCCAAACCCTTCTAACCCCAGAATTTGGCTCCCAAATCCTTCCAACCCCAAATTTGGCTCCCAAATCCTTCCAACCCCCAAATCTGGCTCCCAAATCCTTCCAGCCCCCTAACTGTGCTCCCAAATCCTTCCAGTCCCCTAATTCGCTCCCAAACCCTTCCAACCCCAGAATTTGGCTCCCAAATCCTTCCAACCCCAAATTTGGCTCCCAAATCCTTCCAACCCCAAAATTTGGCTCCCAAATCCTTCTAACCCCCTAATTTGCTCCCAAACCCTTCCAACCCCCAAATTCATCTCCCAAACCCTTCCAACTCCCCTAACCGTGCCCCCAACCCCTTCCAAACCCCCACCACCACCCCCTCTCCCGCGGTGCCACGACCCTGCCGGCGAGGTCGGCGATGTCCCCAGGGGGGGAGCATCCCCGTTTTGGGGTCCCGCGGACTCACGGCGGCGGGCGGACTCCTGGGCCAGCTCCAGGCGGTAGATGGAGAGGCGGTTGGCCCCCCCGCAGGTGCTGGCGCGCTCGCCCTTGCAGGGCATGTTGCACTCGGGCTCGCTGGCGTTGGGCGCCTGCACCTTGTGGCCGCAGTAGCACTCGGCGCCGAACTCCAGCCCCGCGTAGAGGTAGCCCCTAGGGGGGGGAAAAAGGGGGTTCGGCACCATGTCGGGGACACGGGGAAGGAGATGGCACCGGGGGGTGAGCCCTGGGATGGGGACACGGCCACAAGTGTTCTTGGTAGCATGGGGGGGTCTTCACATGAGGTAGAGCCCCCCCCCAGGATATCCATTGTGTGATTTTGGGGGATATGGGGAGGTGCGGGAGGTTCCCTGGGGGGGATCATTGTGGGTTTGATGTTCACGGGTGTGCTTGGAGAGCTGCGGGGATGGTGTTTGGGGAGGATGGGGGTTGGAGAGGGGGGGTCCTACACGGCTAGAGGGGTCAAATCTGAGCCCTGCACCCACTGCCCCATGGGGGAATGGCACGGAGGGGAGTCCCCCAGCTCCTTTTTCCTGGGGAGGAAAGTGGGGTTTCTCGAATAGGAAAAGGAAAAGGAAAAGGAAAAGGAAAAGGAAAAGGAAAAGGAAAAGGAAAAGGAAAAGGAAAAGGAAAAGGAAAAGGAAAAGGAAAAGAAAGAAGAATGGAAATGAGCAGAACAGAACAGAATTGAATTAAATCAAAATAGAGTAGAGTAGAGTAGAATAATAAAATAAAATAAAATAAAATAAAATAAAATAAAATAAAATAAAATAAAATAAAATAAAATAAAATAAAATAAAATAAAATAAAATAAAATAAAATAAAATAAAATAAAGCAAAAATCACACCCATCAATAGAAAACAGAGGAGGGAGGAAGGGGAGAGGGGCGGGGGGCTGTGGGATCAGGGCAGCCCCGCTGCGTGGGGCTGGGGAGGGGGCGCGGGGCTCGCCCAACTCCCTACCGCTCGGCGCAGTTGTCCTGGCAGCGGAACACGGTCATCTTCTTGTAGTCCAGGAAGGACACGCCACGGAGCGTCCGCCGCCGCGTGCTGTCCACGTAGCAGCCGATGTATTTGGCTGGGGGGGGGAGAGAAACGGGGGTCAGAGCCTGCTGGGGACGAGCCCAGAGCCTGTGGCTGGTTATTTCTTCATCATCATCATCATCATCATCATCATCATCGTCATCACCAGTATTCTTATTCTTACTCTTACTCTTATTTTTACTCTTACTCTTATGCTTATGCTTACTCTTACTCCTTATTCTTATTCTTACTCCTTATTCTTATTCTTACTCCTTATTCTTATTCTTACTCCTACTCCTTACTCCTACTCCTTACTCCTACTCCTTACTCCTACTCCTTACTCCGTTTTCTTATTCTTACTCTTATTCTTATTCTTACTCTTACTCCTTACTCTTACTCCTACTCCTTTTTCTTATTCTTACTCTTATTCCTTACTCTTACTCCTTACTCTTACTCTTACTCCTTACTCTTACTCCCATCCATGCCTCTGCTGAGGACATCTCGGGGCAGGAGGGGGACAGGGAGGACCCAGGGGGGTCCCCAGGAGGATGCAGATGGGGATAGGGCAAAGCGACACCGGAGAGGCACCGAGCACCGGGAACAGGCCACCCTTCCACCCTGCCGCTGCCTAATTTTGTCCTAAATTGGCACCCCCAGCCTCAGTCCTCTCCTCTGCGGTCCTCCTCCCGTCCTCCTGCTTCACACTCAGCAAAGCGGCTCCAAAACAAGACAAGTTTCCTGGGGTGAGAAGTGGTAAAATAAAGCGTGCCCTTAACTCTGCCCCACCAGGCACACACCGGGAGCTGGGATGGAAAAATAAACCAAATTTTCTGTGGCCAGCAGCTCATTCCCAGCCCCAGACCCCACTGCGGGCGGTGTTTGCCCAGTGCCAACACTCGGCAAAGCAAAGGCTGAGGGACGCCGGTGCTGGGAGCGAACGGAGCTGTTGGTAGACAGTTGAATAAATAGTTCCAAGAAAATCCTGTATTTGACAAATTTACCCTTTTCTAATAACCTGCGAGCACACAGCCACGTCCTCGCTGCAGTCCGTCCCCGTGCTGCTCCTCTTTGCCTTGGTGGGCTCGTGTTAGGGACAGGCACCGCCAGCGCGTCCCTGTCCCCATAAGGCTCCCTCCTCCTTCGTTAGCACCCTGCTAAATCTCCACGTGTTTTAACACTTCCCACCTCCTACTCACACCCTGCACCTTCTGGGGGGCCCTGCACCACCCCCCCAGCCCCATATCCCCCCTAGAAGCTCCCCACCAGCCTGGCGCTCGGGTGGAGGAGCACGGAGAGCACCGTGCCCCATAACTCCTGCCACCAGGCAGCCACCCCTCACCGCTAATTACCCTCGTCATAATTAGGCATTTCCACGGCGCTGAGCAGGTTTTATCAGCTCAGCTCATTTTTTAACCCGGGACAGACCTAACCGGAGCAGGATTTCTCCAGCAATTTCCACCCGGCCGCCGAGTGATGCGCATTACGTCCAACCCATCGCCCTTGACATCTGCGTGATTAGGAAGGCAACTGGAATAATTAGGGAGAGGCGAGGGCACTACGGGGACGAGGAGCCAGCTGTGGGGCCGACCCATTTAGCTCCCTATTTACCCCGTTAAAGGCAGAACCCAGGCGTTTTGAGGCGTTTTCTCGGGGCTGTGCTGCAGGGCGATGCTTGAAACAAATACCTGCCCTTGATTTTCCAGCTGGCTGATCAAAGACCTGCCGCAGCCGGCGCTGAGCTGTTCCCCAGCCCCACGAAGCTTTTTTGCAGATGTTTTCCCCCAAACCACTCGCACGGCACCGGTGCAGATGGTGCCTGCCGTCGGGAAGGCTCCGGCGATGGGTGAGGACACACCCAGGTACACCGAGACAAGCTCCTCGTCCTGCAGCCCAGCAGACGTGAGCGTGGCAAAGGGTGGGGATTTGGGGACACCTGGAGCTGCCCAATTCCTCTGCTCCATCCCGCCCCGACCCCCGTGGCCAGGATGGGGTTGCTCGGACAGAGGCTGGTGGTGAAGGACAGGGTGTGTAAGGCCAGGGATGGGAGCACTGCTCTGTGTTTTTTTTTTTTTTTTTTTTATGGTCTCTGAGGGTTTCTTCCTGCAGAGCAGCTGGGGAAGGCTCTCCAAGTGTCACTTCACATCAAAGGGGCAGAGCAGCCACACGTGTCACGGGGACGGCCCCTCTGTGCACAACAGGATGGGGGCACCAGGGTGGAAATGTCATCCCCAGGAACCCCTCCTTGTCTCATTTTAGCACCAGAAAATGCTTTAGGTGAATATTCCCCCCCGGTAAAATCCCCAAGCCCTGAACACTCATGGAAGCCTTGCCTGGCTCCATGGGGGCAGCCAGAAACTTGCAGGCGCTCGAGCAAATGGGACACGGGGGACACGGGGAGCACCAGGGCATCCCGGGCACGTGCATCACAGCCACCAGCACATTTCGTGCTCTGCAGCACCCACAGCACCTCCGTGGGGCTCGGGGCAGGACGCCAGCACCAGCAGGGCGGAGGAGAGCCCGGTGGCACGCGGGCACCTCTCCGGGAGCCACCGCTCGGTGCTCCCCGCCACGGATAATCACCCTAAATACCAAGGCAATTAATTCCGCTGCTGTCATGGGTGCAGCGTGCTGGAGCAGGCTGCGTTGCTGCTTCTCCCCAGCCCACGTTATTACCGCCAGCACATGGCAGCAGCTCGCAAGCTCAGCTGAGGAGGTGAGTTACTGCTTCGCCGCGGGGGCACGGAGCTGCCGGAGAGAGGGCTCGAGGGCTGTGAGCGCACTGGGGGCTGCTGCCTGCCAAACCCCCAGCACAGAGGCACGGTGAAGGGTTTTCCCTGTGTTTTGGTGAGGTTTGCAGGGTGCTGGATCTGCCACCCACGGGTGCCAGCTGCAGGAGCATTGGGGCAGCGGCTGGGACAGCACCGGGTGCGTGGTGCAGGCGCGGGGCTGCCTTGGAAAAGCCCCCGCAGACGGCTCCTTGGTGAGCTCCGCACAGAGCTGCCTTCGGGATAAATAGATGACATTTTAAAAATCAATGCGAGCGACTGCATTCGCTTACCCGTGTTCATTAACAACGCTCCCACTCCCACCGCGGGCACGGAGCTCCTGGCCCCAGAGCCTGAATTCCTGATGCTGAGCTTCCAAAAGGTGCCGGCTGCTGGGGGCTGAGCGGCCAGAGCTGTCCTCGCCATCAGCATCTCCCCGGCTGGCAGCCCTGAAAGTGCCTCTCACTGTCACAGCACGGCACAGCCCAAAGCAGGAGGGAGAAAATGGGAAAATGGAAGTGGACAGCTGGTATTTGGGGAGGGGGGAGGGAGGGGGAGCATCATCCTCTGCACCAGGGGTCTCCAAAGCAGGGCGCGCGCACCCTGGGGCGCACAAGACCCCAGGATACGGGCAGAAAACATTTCCTTGTTTCCTTCCCCATCTCACCAAGGGGATGCACGCCCAAAAACACCTCGGGGACCAAGACTCTGGAGCTCGAGGCTTGCCCCACACCCGCCGCCAGCCCTTACCTCTGTCCTCGTCCTTTTCACGGCCGCTCCTGCCCTTGAGCAGGCGGCTCCGTGCCGCTCCGTAGTCGCCCACTTTGCTCCTCTCGGCCGGCTCCTTGGCGGTGCTTTTGAACCAGGGTGGCCCTCGCCGCCGGCCCCCCGTAGCCCCCGGGAAGCCTCGGCTCAGCTGCATCACCCCCAGGTAGGGCAGCTCCTGGCCCTCGCCCGCCGCGGGGCCGCGGGGGCTGCCCGCCACCCGGGGCTCCCCCGTGAAGCCGGCGTGCAGGAAAACCAAGCTGCCGGCCGCCAGGTAGAGGGCCAGCAGGGTGAAGAAACGCACGGGTCTCCGCCGAAAATACCGCTGGAATTTCACCAGGAATTTGGCCATGGCGTCTTCATCCCTCCCCGGGGCGGGAGCCAGGGAGCCGCTCTCCTTCGCCGCGGGGTATCCAAAGGGGCGCGCTGATGGGGGGCTCCGTTTTATTCCCCTCCTGGCCGAGCCCCCCGGGACGTGGCAGCGGGGGGGATCATGGGGTGTGGGGGCCGGTTTGGGACCGATCAGTGGGTGCAGCCCTGCTCGGTGGCTGGGGGCAGCATCTCTAGGGGCAGCGGCGCTGTCGGCTCTCCGGGCGAGGAGTGAGGAGCCCCCGGGCGCGTCTCCGGCCCCGCAACGCCAGCTGGGGCCCTGTGCCTAGCACAGCCCCCTTCATTTCGGCCCCAGGGCAAGAAAGCTCCACCTGCAAGAAAAAGAGAAAGGCATTTATTAGGGGACCCTGTGGAAAGCCACCTCCCCGTCGCCGGGGATGGATCCTGATACCGGAGCTGCCCTCACCTGCAGGGAAGCCAAGGGGGCACGGGGGAGCTGGCAACGTGGTGACATCGGTGACAGCCACCAGCAATTCTGGGGGGATTCACAAAGAGGGTGCTACGGGAGAGCTGCAGGAAGGCTCAGGGCACGTGGGGTTGTGATTTTGCCCCCTTCCCAGGGCTGCCCCGGGGAGGGGGGCACCCACGGCATCCTCCTGCTGCGCCCACCCCGAGCCCCTGTGCCACGGAGAGGCCAGGGGCGAGCCAAGCCTGGTGTCACCGTGGGGGATGTCACCACGGGAAATGTCACCGCCAGCCTTCCCGTGACCCGTGGCCACCATCCCACACCCGGGCCTCGCCGCCTGTCACTCGCTCGTCTTCTTTTCGGAAAGGAGACGAAAATAAATGGGAAGACGAAGTGCCATTAGTTTAATGGCCTCTATGTTCCCGCCATCTGTCTTGAGTTGATTAAATAAAAAATATTGGCGGAACATATGGCAGGAATTATACATAAATATTTTAATTGGGGCTCCCGGAGTCGTTATTCAATCACCTCTTGGGTGAATTTTGGGCAGCCCCCCCTACAGCCCACTCTTTGGTGGGTGTTCTCCGGGGGTCCCCACAGACCGAGCCCTCCCCAGCCCCAGTAAGTAAAGGCTGAGTAAACTCAGAGTAGCAGCTGAGCAAGGAGATTATTTGGTATCAGGCTTCTGCATCAGCAGGCACCTCATGCTCTGCTGTCCCTGTCCTGGCCCCGTGTCCCCATCCCTGTCCCCGCTGCCAGTCGCGTCCCCCAGCCCCGTCCCCCCAGCCCCAGAGAGAAGCGGCTTCAGCCGCTCTCCTGAAGCCATCTGGAGCTCATCCTTCTCCATCATGAACTGCGGAGTCGCAGGTCAATTACCGCACATTTGCATATATTCCATTAACGCCTCCGCTAATTGTCTGGAGGAGATAATGCGCTCCCCTCACTGCTCCCTGGCTGGCCGGGCTTTACCAACAGCGAGCGCGGCCGACGGAGCCAGCAACGGGGCCACATCCAAACTCAGCGGGGGCTTGGGACATGGCTGGGGGCCAGCAGCCCCTAAAAAGCCCATCCTTAAACCCAGCCCGGGCTGGGGACAGGCAGCAGCACCACCGGGGTTTATTTATCCCCCAACCCTCACCAATTTATTTTCCTGCTGCTCTGGGTGCCAGGGGACGGATCCAGCCTGGGGAGCAGCAGCAAAGGGGGGGCTGGATCCTCACCTACCTCCACCCTCGTGCTCCTGCCAGAGCTGAAACCTTCGGGAAGTCTTGGGAACGTGGATCCTGGTTTGGCAGCACCCCGTGCCCTGCTCCTGTCCCGCTGAAGGGATCTGGGGGGATCCCAAAGCTCCTTCCCCACGCGCAGCCGGTGCCCGGGGGGGGAGGCACGGGGCCCTGACGTTCTCTGCGGCTGCTCGTGACCGGGGTGGCCGGAGCGCCGCTAAATTATACATTTGGGCCTTATCTCCAAATTGCTCTGCAATTATTGAGCACCAAGGTTCAGTTGCCTTCAAGCACCACCTCACATCTGACCACTGCCAAACGCGCTCGAGTGCTCACGTGGCTCCCCCAGCCGCGGAGAACAATCAGCCCATTAAAAACAGCAAATTAACGAACACAAGAGTTCCATTAGGAGGAGCAGGCGATTGAACTATCCAATTTCATCACGTCATTAGCATTTCTTATCAGTGGGACAGGGGAAGAATAGGGCTTTAAAATAGCGAGGGATGAGGCTGGCAGGCAGGGCCGGGCGACGTGCCCGGTGGCGCGGGCACCAACGCACCCACCCGGCACGGTCCCACACGGGGAGCAGGACCCAGGGCACAGGTCCCTGGAGCTGGTGTCCCCCAGAAGTCCCCAGCCAGGTTTTGGGGACCTGGTGGCTTCTCAGCACGGGGACATCGTGCCCCTCGGTGCCCCGGCAGGAGCGGGGCAACGCGAGCTCCCTGGGGATCTGCCTCCACCCGCGCTCCCCGCGCGGTGTAAGCTCATCCCATGCTGCAAAGCAGGAGCAGAAAATGAGCTGCGTTTGGCTGAATTTAAATAATGCTGCTGGGAAGGAAGCTGAGCGGAACGGGTAATTAGCAGCCGGGGTCCCTGCAGCCCTGCTGCGGCCACGCCGATGGGTCACAGCACCCGTGGGTGCTCCTTGCTGTGGCACCCAGCTCCCAAAACTGCCTCTGCCGGGGGGAGCTGGGCTCACTGAGCAGGCAGCTGCCTTCAAACCGAAGGAAACTTGATGAATTCAGCTGCTCCCTGCCTTAATCCTGCTGAGAAATGTGCCTGCGCATGCCCCCGCCGGGAGGGGGGCGCAGGGAAGGTTTCCGTGTGCGCTGCCGTGCCGGGTGGCTCTGCCCCATGAGCACGATGCAGAGTTTGGGGTCAGCCCCAGCGGGCTCCGCAGCCCCTTCTGCGGGCTGAGACCCTGAGATGTGCAAAGGGAAAACAATCCGGGGTGTATCGGCCTGATTTGTAAATCCAGAGCAGGATCTGGCCGTCTGCTGATAGATTTTTTTTTATTTTTTTTTCAAGATTTCCAAACACGTCTGAAGGTTTGCAAATCTTCCTCCTGGCTGGGAATCGATGGAGGGTTAGAGCTGAAATTGGGCAGCTGACTGTCTCGCTCGTGGGCAGGAACTGATTTTTAACTTCTCCGGAGGATTTACTGACTGGGTGCTCAGCACTTGACCGTGGCGAGGGGGAAAATTGTGCCACGAGCCCGGCTGCGCACGGAGCTCCGAGCTTGGGAGGCAACCCACACTGCAGCTCCTCTCCTCCGCAGGGACGCGGTGCTCGGAACGGCTTGATTAACATTTGCAAAAGGCCTCGAGATCCCCGAAACAGCGCCGTGCTAATTGCACAGCCTCCTACCGGCTCCCTGCGCTGACACCCAGCCGTGCGCCCGCCTCGTTTCCAGCTGGGGCTGCAAATTCCCCCGAACGCCCCGAGCCCCGTGCAGGGGATGCCAGTCCCCAGGGGCTAGCGGGGTTTTCTGTGGGGCAGGGACTCAGAACAGCCCCACACCGAGCTGCTCAGAGGATCCTCTGCTTCCCTGCTCGTTTGCTTTGCCGTGGCCCGAGCGGAGCAGCCAAGGTTGGGTTTTGCCTGGCTCCTGGCACGCAATGACATCGGAGCCCGTTGCATCCTCCTGCGTGATGCATTCCCCTTGCGAGTGGGAAAGCGCCTGGTAAAGACAAATGTTTTAAGCTGTGAATCATTTAAAAAGCACACGCCACGATGCTGAAGGCAGAGTGGGAGAAGAGCCGTGTGTGCCAGAGCTCCGGGCAGGGCGAGGATGCGGGGATCGGGTGGGATGGGAAGGGATGGGATGCCCCAAATGAGCACTTGGGTTTCCTTTCACAGCACCCGAGTGGGTTCAGAGAAGGAGCACCACCCCCGTGCAAAGCTGCCCAACCTCAGTTTTGCCATCATGGCCATGTTTTTCCCTCGCAAGGCCACAACAGGAGCTCTGCGCCTCGATCTCCTGCAGCCACCTCGCCGGTCTGCACATTTTTCTTGCAGTTTCCCTGGATGCAGACAGGGCCGGGCTGGTGCTGGCCGTGGCACCCAGCAGCGTTTCAGAGAGGTCTCCTCCATCTCAGCCACGTGAATCGCTGCTCCCAGCCTGATCTCCCTCCCTCCCTCTTCTTTCATCCCCAAAACCACAAAAAAAAAAATAAAAAAAAATGAAGCCATCCTCGCCCCTGGCACCCTTTCGACACTTAAGCCCTGTGAAAAAAAAAAAAGGTGATTTAACTTCATTCAAATGACACTGCATCTGGAAATTGGCTTAACCTAATGAGTTTTAATACGCATTATGTGCTGGGTCTTTTATGCCCAGTCTGCAAAATCCAGTTACGGTTCTCAGCGAGCCTTGGTGAGCCAAGACACGCACCGGAGGGGACGAGCGCTCGGCAGCAGCCGCCTTCGCTGGTGCCTCTGCCCTCGTGAGACCGGGCAGTGAAGCATCCCCAGGGCCATCTCCACCCCTATCCACGCTGCTTGCCCTGGGGGACAGGATTTGGGGTACAGGGGCTGGCCTCGGTGCAGTGCTGCAGCAGCAGAGCGGCCCCGAGCCATCGCTGCCAGATCCCGCAGACCCCAGGCTCATTGCTCCCCAGGGAGCTGCAGTGCTGGCGGTTTTCTCGCTTGTGCTTCATGATCAGGAAGGGATCCTGCAGCCAGACCTTCCTGCTGAGGTTTAGGGGCGATGCTGAGATGATGACACCAGGTGACAAAGCCAGCCCCCCCAGGGAAAACCTCACACCCAGGTGCCCCCCGCTAGCAGCACCACCAGGACCACCCCTCGTGGGGCATAGATCAGCCTAAATCCCACCATGGGGTCACCACGAGGGGCTGCCAGGTGTGTGTGTGTCCCCCCCAGAGGTTGCTCAGCCCCAAAACACCCCCCGTGGGTGCCCTGGTGAATCCCCACCAGCATCCCATCCCCTGCGGAGGGGACACAAACCCCAATTTGCCCGCGGAGCCCCCACTCTGCTCCTCCAGGTCTCTGCTGTGGGGGGCTCCTCGTTAATCTGGGATTATTCCCATCACCGGGGCAATTAGGAAAAGCAGCTCGTCAAGCAGCAGACGATGCCTTCTGCAGCCTGCTGGAATGAATACAGCGAGGAAGATCGGCTCCTGCAGCCCTCGTTTCAAAGCCTCCTCTCCCGAGGGGCTGAGTTATTTCTTTTGCTGCACACCCATCGCTCTCGCATCCTGCTGCACGGGGGCTGGAGGCACAGTTTGGGAAGAAATCTGCATTTTCCCTGAGCGCTGCAGGCTCCAGGAGCCCGGCAGAGGGGATGGGGCTGGGAGCGGGTGGCAGGTCAGGGGACGGTGACTTGTCCCCACGGGGTGGAGGCGTTGCACGGCTGCTGGCTCCCCCCAGCTCCCCCCACTCTTGCAGACCTCACATATTTCGGCTCATTTTAGGAACCCCCTCACGGCACAGCCACCATCTCCACAGCCCAGGAGAACATCAAGGACAGAAACGGGAAGAAAAATCCCTCCTGCTGCTCTGCAACGCGCCGGCGGCGCAGCCCGGAACGGCGAAGCAGCAAGGCAGGAGGAGGGAAACGTCTTTAAAAACCAAGCAAACGCCAAGGTGCCGTGCCAAAATGTTGCACTGCATCTGGGGCTGCCTCCGTTCGGCTGCACCTGGCCAAATTACGCCACGGTTGCTGCTCCTGTGCATAAATCCAGCAGCTCCCACTACACCGAGTCACTGCGTGGCTTCAGGTCCTAGCCCCTAGGTCCCCCCCAAAATGCCCAGGACCATGGTGGAGAGGGCCAGCTCCTGCTCCCCCCCCCGCTGCTCCCCATCCTGCCTGGGCCAGGGGGCTCTGCTAAGGATGAGGTTTGTGTCTCTGGGCCAAGAAAAATGCTTTTTGGTGCTGGACACAAAGGGGCCCAGCAGCTCTCCAGCAGCAGGGGGAACCCAGCACACCCTGCCCCAGGAGGTCACAGCACGGCAGGGTGCAAATAGGGGGGGGGGGTCCAGAGGGACACCCCAGGGCCAGACCCCATTACCAGAGCGTGCTGTGCTTCCCCAGCTCCAGATTGCTGAGCAACTTTATTTAATTCTGATTTTTTTTTTGGGGGGGGGGAGGCAGGGACGGGGGCGCCTGGAACCCTCCGCTCAAGGTAACCTTCAGGCGCTTCCCGATTGCCTCCTGCTTTTCCATGCACACACCTCATTTATTTAATTTTTTTTCTAACTTTATATTAAAATATTCCAATAAGTTGCCAGTGCGGATGCCGGAGGAAGAAAACGAACGGGGGAGGCTGGCTGGAAAGGATCACCAGCTGCCCATTTCCCCTGCCGAGGACGCTTCTGCACAAAGTCTGGGGAGGGGGAGAGCATCTCCCCGCCTGCCCCCCCGCGCCTCTGGGGGCCAGGAGCCCCTCGCCCCAGGAGCAGGACACAGAGCGAACCCCCCCTGCCCTGGGGAGATCCATCCCCAGCTCCTGCGGAGCCCCTGGAGCCCCCGGGGACCCCCCCGAAGCCCCCCACAACTTCCCGCACCCGCGGAGCGCATCTCCCCGGGGACCCCAGGAGGTCGCTACGGGGGGGTGGGGGGTTCCCACCAGCAATGGGGAGGGGGGGACGAGCACAGCGCCCCCCCTTCCCCGAGCTCATTTGTTGCGCTTTCTGCTTTTTTGACGATTTTTTTAATTATTATTTTTTAAACGGGGGGGGGGTTAACCCCTTCCTCTCAGCCCCGCAGCGCAAAATCCAGTCCCCAAACCCCGGACCCGAAATCTTGGACCCCAAATCCCCGACCCCAAACCCCGCACCCCAAACCCCGCACCCCCCAAACGTCCCCCCCAGCCTCGATTTTCACCCCCCCCCAAAAAAAAACCTCAGCCTGCCCCTACCTGCTGGCGGCGGCCTCCCCGCCCGCTGCCGCCCCCGCTCCATGCGCTCTCCTCCAGCGGGGCCGGGGGCGGGGGGGAGCCGGGCACCCCCCCCAGGGGCCAAACCATGCCCGGCGGCAGGGATGGAGGATGCGGGAGGGATGCGGGAGGGATGCGGGAGGGATGCGGAGGGGATGCGGGGGGGGATGCGGGATGCAGGATGCGGCCCGGCGGCAGCCGCCGCGCTCTGCCCGCAGCCGCTCCCCGCCGCCGGGATTTAACGGCGCTGCCCGGTTCCCTTCCCTTAACTCCTTCCCCACCGAGCCCGGGCCCCCCCTGAGGCTCCCGGAGGAACTGGGGGGGTGGCGGTGGAGGGGGGGTCCCCGTGGCTAAGGGAGGCCCCCGACCGGGTGCGCCCCCCCCCCTCGCCTCCGGGTGCAGCGCGGAGCATCCCCGGTCCCGGTCCCCCCCTCCCCATCCCCGGTGCGCTCCTGGCCCCTGCTGGGGTCAGCCACGGCTTGGGGAGGGGGGGGGGGGAAAGATTTACAAAATTAAAAAATTAAAAAAAAAAAATCAAAGGATAAAATGGGAAAGTTCCCTTGAGCTGGAAGAATTCCGGGCATCAGGATGGAGAGGGGATTTTTGCCCCCGCTTCTTTCTCCCGGCAACTTCCAGCCGTGCCGCTGCAGGGGAGTTTTTGGGGTGCGGGGCAGTTTTTGGGGTGCAGGGAACTGGAAACCCCTGGGGCTGCCCCCAGTCCCTGGTTCTCCAAACCCCCCCCTGGCCACCTCCTTGGTGCCAGGACGCGAGGAAGGAAGGATCCGGAGCACGTACCTGTGCCTCAGCACCGCTCGGGCAGGGACCCTTGGCGACACGGCCCCTTCTTCTGCCAAGTGCCTTTGTCTCGTGCAGGGATTTGGGGGCCGAGGGGGGGATTTATCCCGCTGGCGGACCCCACGCGAGGGGCTTGGGGCGCACAGGGCACTCCACGAGGTCTCTGAGCCGGCGGTGAGGAGGCCTCGAGCTCCAGGCGAGCGGCAGCGGGGAGAGGGCCGGATCGTGGCGACGTCCCCGCAGAGGGAAACTGCAGCCTCAGCTCCGTCCTTGCTGGCTGCGGGAGCATCCATGTGCGAGGGAGCATCCGAAGCTGCCCCAGGCAGGCGCAGGCAGGGACGGCGGCGGCGTTTCCATAGGAAACCAGCCTGGAGAGCTGCTGCCTCGGCTCCACGCAGCGGGCTGCGGAGCTGCGCGCACTATTTTTATCTCCCCGGCGCCGGGCTGCGCGCTCTGCTCGTGCAAACACCCCGCCAGCACTGCCTCCCTCCCCGCAGCCAAGGCTGGAGGCTCAGCAAGGAGCTGTCCCCAATTTTTCGGGGGGCCAGCACCCAGGGCTCCATCCCACAGCTCCTGTCTTCAATTCCAGGTCTCCTGCCGGGATGCGCCCTGCATGGGCATCACCCCAAAAAAAGTTGCTGCCTGCCCAGACCTCGCTGCGCCTCCAACCCGGGGCCAACGTGGTCCCGTGGGGGTGCAGGGCGAGGGGCTGCGGTGCGGGAAGTGGCTGAGAAGTGCAAACTTTGGGGTTCTGCAGCATGAGCAGGGCGGCCGAATGAGGATTTGGTCAGCGCCGGCAGGCGAGGCGAGCGCAGCCGTGGCGGTGGGCGTGAGGGAGAGCTCAGAGGCAGCGGTTTAAAATAGCACGCACAAAAAATAGCTCTCAAAGACTTTCGTTTTTCTTCTTTTTTTTTTTTTTTTCTTTTTTTTTTTTTTTTTCTGGGCCTGCACCGAGAGCCACTGGGGATGCTGGGCTGGGGAGGCCAGGCTCAAATGCGGCGTTTCCCTCGAGGATGTAAACGAAATGACTCCAGATATAAATGAAGTGACTCCAGATATAGATGAAGTGACTCCAGATTTAAATGAAGTGACTCTGGATATAAATGAAGTGACTCCAGATATAAACCAAGTGACTCCAGATCACGCTCTGGGTCTCCGAGCTGCTCCTGGTGAGGTTTGGCCCCATTCCGCAGGTGTTTAAGGACATTTCCCACCCCCAGACTATTGCCAGGGGACGTCTGACCTTGCCCTGAAGTGTCCCCAAATGCCAAGGTCACCAAATACCCCTTGACGTAGGGTTCGCAGCCAAAAAGGACTGCTGAGGTCTCTACAAACAGCCTTATCAGGGGGAGCAGAGCCCGCAGCTTCCATTGCGTGAGCGCAGGGACTGGGGGCACCCTGGTGAGGCCACCCGGTGTCCCCATTTATTTGGGGACACTGCAGCGAGGTGTCCCCTCCCCGCCACGGCCACGGGCTGCGGCACTGACCGGTGGCCCTGCTCAGGAGCTCTCGGGGAGGCTCCTCAGTGGGGAAAGAAAAGAGGATGTGGTGCATTACAGGAGCGAAAAAGGGCTGCGTAAAATCTCATTTTGAGGATTATGAAGTGCCAGCACAAAAAGAAAAAAGAAAAAGAAAGAAAAAAAAAAAAAAGCTGTAAACAGGATGTCTGAAGAGATCTTAAGCGTAAAGGTCAGAATCTACAATTTAAATGGCTCGCTCGCTGCCTTCTTGCTCTGTGCCTCTAATGAGCCGGGATGGAGAAAAACAAATTTGGTTTCGAAGCCGCCACCACCACACTCAGGCCTTTTGTGTTTCCAAATGTCAGCGTTTGGAGCAGCCAGTGCTCAAAATGCCCAAGGCCAAAGCTGTTGCAGGGGGGTGCTGCTGGGGTTGGAGCGGGGCAGGGGGGGCTCTGCCTTCCTCCCGAGGAGGAGTCCAGAAAATGTCCCCAAAATCACTCCTGTCCCCAAGGTGTCCCTGCCAGACACCGGGGGGGGAGCAGGGCTGCATTATCAGGGAGCAGCCGACGAAAAGTCAACACCCAGCAGACCTCGAGCTCCTGGTGCCTGTCCCTGCTCTGGCCAACCTGAGCGAGGGGGGCCAGAAAAAAAAAACTAAAACAAAAAAAAACAGAGCCTGGAGAAACCAGGCGCCGCCAACTAATGAGCTGCTGCTGGCAGTGCAGATGCCCGTCCTCTTCTTTTCCATTTCCATTTTACATCATTACGACTTTGGCAGGAGCAAGATGCAGGAGCTGAATTTTGGCTGGGCGTGCCAAAATTTGGGGGAAATTTGGTGGGCACAAGCCAAGCACCCCAAGCGCCGCATCCTGCGGCTGAGGCTCCCCAGGGACTGTCCGCGGCACCAGCATCTCCCGGCCCCCCTGGGAAGCAGCCCCCTGGGACCCACGAGCATCTCTCCCGGAGATTGCATCTCCCAGGAGCTGTCCCCAGGGGCTCGCACCTCTCCTGCTCTGCTTTTTTCTTAATTAACTCATCAGGATGCCAGCCGTGGGGATGCGAGCCTCCCGGGAGCGATGGGATCTCCTGTCCTTCGCGGTGCGGCAGCGCGGGCTGCCTGCGAGCCCAAGCGCCCCATGGCCACAAATTGGGGGAAAATTTGGGGAAGAAGAAGGAAAAAAAAGGAAGAGGGATGTTGTAAGGGTGTGGCAGACTTACACGGAGGCACACGGCATGGTCAGGGTGGATGCGGCCTCCCATATGTTGGCGTTGTTTTTGTGATTATTTGGAGAGGGGGGGATAAAAAAAATAATTAAGAAAGAGGCAACGACGTGGATTAAAGCTGGAAGCAAGACGATTAAGAGATTGAGGGGAAAAGGAGCGCAGAGAAGGCAGAGCGAGGGGCTGGCTCCCCTTTCAGCCATCCTGCCGTAGGGAAAAGGGAAGAAGAAAAGATTTTGATAAGCTCCTTCAAAAATTCATGAGGTTTCCGTTCCTCGGTTTATTTATTTGCTCCCCAGGATAAACTCCTGAAAGGCAACATCTCATTTCTCGGTGGGTCCTGGGGGAGCAGGGCATAAATCAGCCTGCCCTAAAAACGCATCACAAGGAGCTGCTGCTCCAGGGGACAGCTGGGGAGGAGGGGACAGGGGACAGCTCGGGGCACCGGGGGATGGATGGGGGCGAGGGGACGGATGGGGTCGTGCCAGAGGGTGGGAGCAGCTCCCCATCTGCAACCATTTCCTATCTGCCTGGAGCCAGCTGTGCCCTGAGATCTGGGGTATTTCAGGATCGATGGGGCCCTGCAGTGACTTTGGGCTCAGAGTTTAAAGGTTTTGGGGCTGGAGCAGGCAAAAATCCTCCTGGGGTGTCCTGAGGCCCCGGTGAGCATCGCGGGGACCTCGAGGACCTTCTTGCCGCAAGCCACCGCAGCAGGTCCACCCAATAAACTTGATTAAAACATGATGAATTCCATATTTCTTCCACTAATTGCTGGGTCTGGATTTGTATTTTATGGTTTTTGCACCTCAAATTACCCCCGAGTGGCTCATGAGGGCTCCCACGGAGCCGTGGTGGGGGCAGGACTCCGCGCCTGCCGCCGTCACCCAAACCCAGCCTCGCAGCCCAGCGAGCGATTTCTCCGTGGCGAGGTAATAAATCACATCCCGGGCACGGGCTACGTGCGATCAAACCCCCTTGGGACAGTGATGGATGGGGGAAGGTCCCTGCGGGGGGACAGCCGAGGTGCTGCCCCCTGCCCCACGGCAGCACCCAGCCCGGCTCGGGCACGGGGTGGCTCCACGGGCAGTAACTCATGGATAGGGCGGGTGTGTAGGGGGACTGGGGGGCTGCCCATGCTGCTGGTGACCCTTTTTTTCTTCCCAGAGCAGCTGGAGGCTGGGGGTGCTCCTGGGCATCACCGTGGGCACAACTTGGTCCTGTCCCACTGCGCATCCCGCAGAGCATCCCCGACCCGCACGGGGTCCCACCAAAACTCCTCGCCCCTCCGTGCGTTGGGTCGGGGCTTCCATAGGGGGGGCAAAACTTCCCCTCCTGGCTCCTTACAAAAGGACCAAGCCTGGCCCGTGCTGGCCGGGGCTGTTCTCCTCACCTCATCATCATTATTATTATTTTTATTATTATTTTTATTATTAATTATTATTAAGCACTTGGCTGGGAGCTGTGGCCCTGCAGCAGGGCTGCCCTCCTCCGAATGATGCCAGGGAGACTTCTGCAGCTCATTCCTGGTAACGTTAATGCGCTGAAGGGAGCATAAAGTCCATAAAGTCTGGGTCTGCTCGTTCCTGGATGGAAGGAACGGCTGCTTCAGCCATTCCCCGGTGTGGGAATGTGGTCTCATTCCTGGTTCTGGTCCTGATCCTGGTCCTGGTCCTGATCCTGAAGCCAAAACCCCACCTTTTGGGGCTGGGCCCTACAGATGAGCCGCGAGCACCCTGTCCTCTGGACCAGTTTCTCCCCTCCAGTAAGAGGGAATTAATCAGCATTAATACCCAAAAAAAAGGAGAGGAGCGGAGAGGAGAGGAAGGGAGGGGGTGTTTCGTATCCTTGGCTTCCCGTGGGTGGAAAGAGGGCTCGTGGGGAAGGAAGGCGAGAGCTGGATGGAAAGGTGCTCGCGGGGAGCCCCCGTCCTGGTGGTCCCCGGGGATTTCCCAGCCCCTGGGATGAGCTGGCCCCGGGTAAAGCTGCTGCCAGCCCCCAGCTGCCCGGCCCCGGAGATTATTGCAGCTCTCCAGCAGACACGTGCGTGCTGTGCCCTACTTTTTGTGAGCACAAAGGAGCCCCGATCGGGGGGAGCGCACACCCGGCAGCTCGGCGCTCCCGGTGGTATGGGCTGGGGAGCAGGGCCAGGGGCACCGGGACAAATGGGACAGGGGGTCTTTGTTGGCACCACTCAGCCCCAGTAGGAAAGCTTCTCCAGCCCCGTTTGTGGCTGGCTGATGCAGCCGTTTCATCCCCTTTGGGGTCAGCAGCTGATCGCCTGCCAGCCCTTGTGAGGAGCACCTGGCAGTCCTTGTCCCCGTCCCTGTCCTCAGCCTTGCTCCTGTGCCTGTTCGCATCCCCATCCCCATCCCCATCCTCAACCCTTCTGCTGTCCTCATTCCATCCCCATCCCATTCCCATCTCGTCCCTATCCCTATTTGCCACCCCATCCCCACCCCATCCCATCCCCATCCCTATCTCTATCCCATTCCCATCCCCACCCCATCCCATCCCCATCCCTATCCCATTCCCATCCCCATTCCCATCCCTATCCCATTCCTATACCCACCCCATCCCCATCCCTATCCCTATCCCATTCCCATCCCCATCCCATTCCTATCCCCATCCCCGTCCCCATCCCCATCCCACACAGTGATGGGAGCCCCCCCAGCAGAAGTCCCCTTGCTCATTCCTGTTAAAAGCAAAGCATTAATCTCACCACCATTACTAATTACTAATTACTAATTAAAAGCCCTAAAGCTCTGGGAGCAGAGGCAGGTCCCAGCCCTCCCCGGGGAGGGCACGGCGCTCTCCTTTTGGCACGTCTCACCGCGCTCACCCCCTCCCTGGCTGGAAACATCTCCGGGGCTCCCCGCAAGCTCACCGCAGCGGCCAAAGGCGGGTGCCCAAATTACAAGAATCAATTAAAGCCATTTAATCACCGCTGGGAGCCAAAAGGGAGCTGGAGGAGCAGCGGGGCGCTCCCCCGTGCCCCCCGCTCAGCCCGGAGGTGGATTTCCTGCCCTGGCTCCATTATCACCCATCAATATCTCCGTGATCACCTAATGGGCTAAAACCGCAGCTCCGCCGTCCCCGATCTGCGCGGGGCGGGGCGGCTAATTAGTACAGGACCCTAATGAAAACGTAAATCCCGGCACATTAATCACCCAATTATTTGGGAGCCACGAGACAGGCGGGGTTAAACCTAATTAAGAAACAAACAAAGTTCATCAGGGGACAGAAAACGTTCGCTAATCGTACGGATAGGCTGCAGCGAAGAAATATCAGGCAATAATTTATTAAAGATCCCCCAACCCGCTCCTCGCGCTGCAGTTCTTAATAACCCAGCGCCCCGGCTTGCAGGAAGCACCGGCTCGGTTTTATTAAAGCATTTGTTCTGCTTTCAGGTCTGCTGGGCACCGGAGAACAAAAAATATATGCTTCTGCACCATGAATAATTGCATCAATTTCAGGTAATGGGGCTGGGGACCCAACGCGGGTGTGGGGGTGACACCTAACGCCGGGACCGGCGCACTTGGGGCTTCGTGATCTGAGGTTTGCGCCTTTCTGGCTCGGGAGTTAATTCCGATTCAGACATAAAAGTTGCAAAAAGACATAAACACGGCCGCTATCAGCATTTCTCTTCCCTCAGCATGTTCTGAGCTCCTTGTCCAAACCTGCTACGCTGGCACAATCCCGCGACGTGCGCGGCCGTCCTTCTCCCCAGCCTCATTTCTGCTTCACTCGGCGAGGGAAGCTCTCCAAATTCCTCCTGGCACTGCCGAGCCTCTGGCAGCCTCGTGAGCCTGTGGGGAGGTTGTGGCACTGGTGGGGAGGCGAGAAATGAGCTGAGGTTATTCGTGTCCTGCTGGAACAGCCCTGGTGGTAATTAGAGCAAGGCATCGTTAGGGATAGGGCAACGGGGTCACCCTGGGGATGCAGGAATATGATGGCCAAGAGGATGCCAAGAGGATTCCAGGATGATTCCAAGGTGCTGCCTCTGCCCAGGTCCCTATTAAGGGAGCAGAGACTCCAGGAGGTGACAAAAGCATCTTGGGGACACCCCAAAATGCCCAGGGGATCCCCTTGCAGAGAGCATCCTTCACGCTTGGGTTCCACTTGTGAGTCCCGACCTCCCTTTTTTTTTTTTTCCGTGCGTTTCCCATTAAGCCCGTGTTCCCCGCAGCCCGGCTAAGCAGTTTATCAAAAGCCTGCACAGTTAGGTTAATGAGGCGCCGTAAATTATTTCCTACGCAGGATGCTTAATCCAGGAACGGGAGCGCAACCCGCCAGCTGCTGCAGGGGCTCGGGGCGGCGTTCGGTGCCCATCGGGGGCACGTGGGGACCTGGGACCCCACAGAAAGAAACCCTCAAAGCCCGGGGAGGATTTCTGTCTTCTCCCATCATGTTGTTCAGGAGCCTGCCACCCCTGGAGATTCGGAGCACCGTGAAATAGGGGGGCACGAAGCAGCTCCAGAAGCAGACCGGTGATGCCACGAGCGTCCCCCCTGCGGGGATGTCCCCAGCTGCCCCTTGTCCCAGCAAAAAGGGGCACAAAGCCACCACCCAGCCTGTCCCCAGTCCCCCTCCAGCTTCACGGGGACATCTTGGACTGTGGTGACCTGTGTCTGGGGACCCTCCAGCCCCCAAAAACCTCCTCCTGTCCCCTCCTCACCTCCTGGCAGGCAGCGAGGAGAGGATTTGCTGCGCCAGCGCCGCATCCTGGACCAGGCTTGGAGAGGGGAGGGGGAAGAATTAAATTTTGGGCTTTCTGGGTGCAAACTGCGGCTGCTGCTCTGCAGCTCCTGCCTCGTTGGCATTCTCCAGCGGTGCCGCGCGCTCGGCGGGCCCGGAGCCGCTGCAGAGAGCTGAATTATTCAGCTGCAGCACGGCCCCGTGGCTGACGGAGCCAGCGAGCGTGGCCGGGCGCATCTGAGGCTTTTTGGAGCTCCCGGGGCCGTGCCCTAGAGCCCAGCTGTAACAGATCCAGGGCAGCAGCTGCACCTCACCCCGATAAGCATCTGCCTAGCAAATAATAATTAAAAGCTGGGGAAAAAAATAAAAATAAAAAAAAAGGCAAGAGCTCCATTAAAAATGCCTTTTTCTGCACTGATGCGCTCCCCTGGTGCTGCTGCGTGCCTTCCCCCTCTAGCTGGTGTCACAAACTCCCTGGCGTTTGGTTTTTAGGTCACTGCGTACCCAGGCAGGCGAGGACTGCCCTCCCCACGGGCTGCAGCACAGCTCTGGGTTCGCTGCTCTCCTCCCTTGTGTCCAAAACTGCTCCGTCCCCCGTGCCCACGGTCCCTGGGAAGGAACAGCAACCAAACCCACACCGAAAGAGCCCGACGGGATTTATCGGGATGCTGCCTTGATGGATGGCACAGAAGGCTTGGAAATCAATCAAAACGAGTGTCTGCCGGGGCTCAGCAGTGGGCACGGCCAGGCAGGGCTGCTCCAAACCCACCGGTGACACCAGGGAAGCTCTGCGCCGCCACCGTGTCACCCCCAGCCTCTCCAAACAGCAACAGCCCCAAATAAAGCCCGTGGTGACCTGCTGACCTTCTCCCTGCAGCCTGATGACTTACAGAGCCCGTGCCAGCAGTGCTCGAGCCCTGTCCTTGCTCCCTTTGCCCCGTGCAGGACGCTGCCAGCCCCACCTAACGAGGACACAACATCTCACAGCGCTGCCTCACCCTGATGCTGCGGGACGCGGGGACACGGTGTGGCCGATTCCGTCCCCTGTGCCATCCCCTCGAGCACCTCCCTGCGCCGCCAGCCAATTATGCAGATCACCGGGGCACAAGCGCCTTCCCCGGGTCATTTTTCAAACGATTAAATATAAAAAGGCCCCGGCGCAGCTCGTATTTCAGTGGTCATGTTGCTGCCAAATATTATCACGGCGACGCCGGCTGCAAAACGGAAGCAATCAATAACCCCGGGGCTCGGGCTCCGGCACCGTGCAGCACCCGGCTGGGGCAGCCTGCTCCCCGTCATGCCTCTGGGTTTGGGACCACCTCGTAGGATGCTCTCATCCCTTTTGCTTTGTTTTTTGTTTTTTTTGGTTTTTTTTTGGCACGGGGTTCATGCACTTTTTTCTTCGTGCGCCTCCTTCCCAACAGGCGCAACACCCGGCGTGCCCGCAGGCCAGCAGGTTCCGAATTTGGGAGCCACACGAAGGGCAGCCCCCGTGTTTTTTGGGGCCAGCTCTCCCTGCCCTGAACAAACTCCGGCTCTTTGTCCGCCCGTTGCATAAGAAAACTGAGCTCATGTCTCCCTTTGAATGAATTATTCACACTTGGCTCCGCACGCACTAATATTTAAAAGCCGCCGCTGTGGGAAACGCTGCTCCTTTTTTTCCAGACGTCGTTCCAGACGGTTCAGCTCGGCCCATTCACCGAGGAACAATCTGGCACGCTCGTGGTGTTGTTCCCTTTCTCCTAGCAGCACGGACAGATGGGCAGAGGCGGAGGGGGGGCGAGGAAGGGACCGGACCTCCTTGTCCCCCTCCTTGTCCCCAGCGTGCGCCCGGGCGAGCGGTGCCGTGCAAGGAGCGCATCCCACACGTCGCCACCTCCTCAAGAGCCTCGCTTGGCTTTGTCCTGAGGATCTTGCCTCTTGTCCTGGTGGGTGGTGAGGATGTGCCCCGTGAGGATAACAGATCCAGACCCGCAGGTCGGGTGGGAAGAGCTTCCGCAGCCTCCAGGACAGCCCTAAATCAGGATGGGTCCCAGCCTCGCCACGCAGCGCGGGGCAGGAGCAAGGCCCCCGAGCCCTGGAAATGATTCAAGTCCCTCTGATCTATTGGGGTGGCAGAGCTCTGCAGCAGGGTGCTGGGGTGGTGAACAGCACCTTTTTAAATGAGCACGAGCCCCAAATGGGGCAGGTGGCAGCACCAATGTCCCCCATGCCCCCAGCACTACGTGCTCCAGGGGGGGGATCCTGCCCCCAGGGGTCCCAGCTGCCCCCCAGGGCAAGCAGCATTCGTGTGGCACCTCCAAAGCTTCTGGATTTAACGGGGACACGCTCCTCGTTAGCCTGCTGGCCAAACCACCCCGAAGCCATTCACGGAGGCTGTGGAGAGCTTCCCTGCAGCAATCAGGGTTTCCATGGCAGGGCTCTTATCAGGTAGATAACAATCGGCTATTCAGCCCTGCCTGGCTGGCCTCTAATTAATCACGCTGACCCTCGGCCCAGGGACAAAGCCAGGCGACAGAGACACCCATGAATTTCTTCGGCTCTCAGCCCCAGCCCACCCTGCCTATAAACCCCGGAGCTTCACCCCCGTGGCTGTTCCCTTTGACCCAGCAACAATCCCTCCTTTCGGCTTTTCATCGGCCACAGCTTTTCTTCTTCTTCTCAGTGTTTGGTGTCATCGAGATGAGCCTTTTTTTTTTTGCTTTGACAGTTTCTGGAAGGATTTATCACAGCGCTGTAAGGAGACTCCAGTTATCTCCCCATGCCTGATGGAGCCAGGGAACCTGCTCGGCTCCGGTTTCCAACCTGCCCCAGGTGCCGCGTCCCGCTCCGTGTATCACCGTGCTCCCTCCAGAGACGTCTGCCCGACCCCAGCTGCTCTCATTCATCTCCCCACATCCCCAAAATCACCCAAAAGACCCCCCTGCGTGCTGCTGACCCCTTGGGCTGAGCACACACAGCGTGTGCCCCAACACATCCCCTACAAGGTCCCGCTGATGCTCAGCCCCCGTCACCCCTCCTGCGAGTCCCATGAACCTTAACGAGCTGCTCTCAGCTAACATTAACTCCACCAGGAGCACACAGAGGTGCAATTTTCCACCTCTGACTCAGCACAGCCGCAAGTTCCTCTTGTGGCCTCAGTTTTAGCCTTGCTAAGGTTTCCCCGACAGAATTTTCCCCTATCCGCTCAGCTCACTTCGTGCCAAGCCAGCCCCACCTGCAGCTGGCTGCTGCCTCCCCAAAACCTGGCTCGGGCTCTGAGATCCTTTTAATCTGGGCTGGAATTGAACCCAAACCCAAACCCAGGTGGCTGTGGTGCAGGAGGACCAGATTGCCCAAACCTGTGTCCTGCGAGCAGGCGGAGCTGCTGAGCCCAGGGCTGATGCTATCCAGGAGCCATGCAGCGAGGAAGCCCAGACCTGCCCGCATTTTCTAATTAAAATTAAAAAAATATCTAATTAAAAGCCACTTTTTCCTAGCAATTTGGTGACGTGGGCATCACCAGCCCACCCCGGGGGAGGGCCAGCCCCCCAAATCCCCTCCCAGCTGGCGGAAACCCAGCGGGGCTCAGCGCATTTGTTAGCTGTGAGCCGCAGACAGGTACACGTTGTGGGGCCTCCGTCTGTACAAGCAAAATCAGCATCACGCCCAGTTAATATTCAGCCCGTGATTAATCACAGGACTCCTCTCCCCACTCCCATTGTGCTTGCTGCTCGCCTGCACATCCTTTATTTTTGTTTAAGCACAGGCGGAGTCAATTGGAAGCGGGGATTTATGGTGGCTGCCAAGCGCCCCGCTCCCCGACGGCAATCAGTTATATTCCCGTTACGCAGCGCGCAATAAAAAGGGGCTGATATTTATTCGGGGGATTTTTGTTTTCCCATAAAAGCCCCCAGAACCCACACGGCTGCTAAATCGCGTCCCCGTATTTTGCAGGTGCTGCTGCAACCCGTCACTGAGCACCTGGGTAACGGAGCTGGATTTAAGAGAATAAAACGCTGGGGGGGCTGTGGGGATGCACAGCTCCTCCTTCAGCCTTTCTGCTCTCTCCGACCCCCTGGCAGATTGCCCCAACCCCAAAACCACCCGTCAATGGGCCAGCAGCCCAGGGGAGGTGCTAGCCACAGCTCCGCGCATCCGAGTGACAGAGCAGAGGTTTATTTTTAGGCTTGGCCCCGATGGCACGAAAGCCATTGATCCCAGCTCGTAATTACATCGTTATCTGTGCCCTACAAGATGAAGAGAGCGGTGGCTGCGGGATTTGGAAAAGCTGGGCTTGGAAGTGGGTGGAAAAGGGATTTATTTATTGTAGCTTCTCTGTTTCTAAGTGGAATATTACATAGTAAAAGTTTGCTTTTATTTATTTATTTTTATTTATTTTTTTTCTCCTGGGAAGAAGGAAATCCTGTCCATGGGAAGGCTGGGGATGGGGATGGGGATGGGGATGGGGATGGAGATGGGAGGATCACGGCCCCGTGTGCTGAAGGGAGGGAGCTGGGATGCCCAGGAATCGCCCTGCAGCAAGCAGGGACCCTCAGGACCTCCCTGCACAAACCCTAAGGGTCCTATGGGGGTGTCCCTTAGCTCTGCGTGGCCCCCACCACCTTGTCCTCGCTTGCTGCTCGTGAGTCCATGAGAAAATTATGCCGGACACACGCCGCCTGCTCCAGCAGAAGGGGCGAGAGCCCGGTTTGGTTTCCAAAACCAGCCAGGGCTCCTCTTCCACGCCGAGTGCCTGCTGTCACCCCTGCTTTACAGCCCTCAAAATGAGGAGCAAATCGGTATTGATTTGGGAACAACTGGAGCTGTAAATTACTGGTCGTGACCGGCTCGGCCAGTACGGAGATGAGGATCCATCGATCGCACCGAGGGCCTAAATCTAATTAGCACGCAAGGAAGCTCGTTGGAGCAGCAGAACCACCCCAAGGTCCTGAGATGTAATTAAAGGGGGGGAGTTACCCCCAAAAGCAGGACATGCAAATTCTGGTCCCGACTGAGCACGATTCACAACCCAAGGGCTTCCTTTCCAGAGAGGGCGAGAAGAAAATGGGAGCAGAAATATAAATCGGGGGGACAAAGGACCCAATTTTACCCCCAGGTGCCTCTCTCCCTCTCTTTTGAAGCCGTTCCCATGCAGGATTTCACAGCTGGTGGGGGATCACGGGTGGGATCCCAGTGCCAGGGCGCGGGGACCCTCAGTGGGTGCCCACCAGGGGGGACACGGGGTGGCCACGGCACGGCCACGGTGCACAGCGGGCGAGCACGGGGAGGAAAAAGCACAAAGTTCTTGAGCTGGACAACCACAGCCAGAAAAAGGAAGTCACGGCGCAGTTTTGGGGCCGCTAGACGTCTCCAGGAACTGGTTTTTGGACGACAAAGGGCTGCCTGTTTCCTGCCGCTGGAGATTGGGAAGAGAACAAGCAAGAGAAAAAGGGGAACTCTGCGGGCCCCGCGGCACGGTGGTCACGGGGACGGGGCTTTGCTCTTCGTCCTGCCACAGCCACACGGTGAGAGCCTCGGGCTTGCTGGAAAATAACCCAATTCCAGCTTTTGGGGCAGCTGCAGGGCTCCGGTTTCCCCATCCCACAAAGACAGGGCAGCACCTTCTGCAGCTCACCGGGAGATAATGCCATTTTTTCCCTTTTCCTCAGATTTTGTCCAAAAAGAGGGGAGAACCTCAGGCATTTTTTTTGTGCCAGCGTGCACGAGAGCACGAGGAGCCCTGGAGAGCTCGGGGTCCCCATGAGGAGCATCATGCAGCCAGCACCACCAGGCAATTTTAAATAAAAAACACATATAAATATAAGTATAAGTATAAGTATAAGTATAAGTATAAATATAAATATAAATATAAATATAAATATAAATATAAATATAAATATAAATATAAATAAATAATATAAATATAAATATTTGCCTTTCTGCGCCCTGCTGCTGGCTTTTACGCACACGATAACAGGGGAAAGGGGCACTACCAGGGCTGGAGGTGCAGGGGGAGCATCCCGGTGCCGTGCATGGAGCAGCAGTGACACCTTCTGCTGGCTCCGGGCATCGCCACCAGCTCCTGGCTCCGTCCCCACGAGCTCTTTTTTGGGGGCACGGAGGAGCTGGGTGCCCCCATGGGGACCACCCCACGTCCCCCTGCCCAGGGTTGGGGCATGGTCTTGGCTCGCTGACACCCCACGGGGTGGCACCGCTCCGGTGTGCACCCCCCCATGGTTTGGGCTGCTGGAAAACGAGCCTAAAAATACCCCAAAAAATGAGAAAACAATAAAAAAAAAAAAAAAAAGAGAAAACAATAAAAAATTGCTGGGTAGCACAGCGGGCAGAGGTTGGGTGCCACTCATGGGCATCACCCATGGCACTTGCACCCCCGGGTGTCTCAGCCTCACGCCACGGGGTGATGCTCAACACTCACCCCACCCTGGCCTTAAACCCAGAGCCTCACCAAACCCCACAGCAGCCCCACTGCACCCTTGGGTGGGCAAAACCAAGCTGGGAGCCCCCCGTCCTGCTGTGCTGCTCCTCGCCCAGCATAACCCAACGCCACCTCCTGACCTCCCCCCCCGACCACGGCTCATACACCCATGGGGAACAAAAAGAAGCCGAGAAACTTCGCTTTTTTTTTCTTTTCCAATAGTCTCACTTTATTAGATACCACACCAAGAGAGGATGTTGTGCTGCATGCAGCGGAAGACTGGAGGATTTCTAGTTCCTGTGTAACATTTTCTCTTTTCGTTACTATTTGTAAACTGGATATTTGGCTGTAAAATCACTGCATGCGAGTTGGAATGCAAACAGCAGTAGAAGAGGCTTTTTTTTTTTCTTTTTTTTCTTAAATATACCATTCCCAATCCATGTGTGCATGCTCTATTTACAATGGAAAGAAGTCATTCAGGGCAGAAATCACGATGGGAAAAAACTCCGGGGGAGGCGGCAGTGGAGACGAGGGGGGCGCATTGCACGGGACTGCGCAGGGGAGCAGCGAGTTGCACATGGGTGCAGACGGATGGCTTGAGCTGCGGTTGTCTGAAGGCAAAGCAGAGCACGAGGAAGCTACCCCAATAAAAGCAACCCGAATTTAATAGTCCTGCACACAGGGAGGGGGCTTGGCTGTGCGCAGCTGGGAGAGGTGAAGTGCTCGGAGGTTTTTTGTTTTATTTTTTTAAAGGTGTTTTTGTCCCCAAGCAGACATCTCCTCATCACGGCTGGAGATGGGCTTCCAGCACAGGGAAAAGACCCCAAAAAAAGAGGTTGTTTCACCCAGATCCTCTGCAGAGCCTGCTCGAAGGGCAACACTTCTTGGGGCCTCCAGGATGCGGCACTTACCCACAGAGAGCCTAATGCACACGGGGAAGACAGAGCCCCTTTTCAAAGCATCCTCATCCTCTTTTCAGGCAGCCCCCTGCTAGCCCCCCATGGTTAAGGGCATTGAGGAGGCGGTGCTCTCGGTTACACCCCACACCTGTGTCCTAAAAGCAAAAAGGGAGCACACTGCAAGGGAGGAGAAGGATGCCCCATAAAGAGCTCAACGATGCAGTGACCATGGAATGCCCATGGAGAGGCTTTTTTAAGGGAGTGATCAATTCCTGCTGGTTGGGGACTGTCCCCCAGTCACGGGGCTCCTAAAATAAATTAAATACACGAGGAGAAAGGGCAGGGAAGGGGGTGGTTGGTGCGGGAGAGGTGGTCGCAGAGAGCACTTTGGGGTGTGCCGTGCGGGGAAGCCCCAGGAAGATGCTCACTGCGAGTACCTAGGTGGGGTAAATTCCCCGGGGGAAGGATGTAAAAATAAATAAATCAATAAATAAAATTGAGGATAGGAAAACGAGCAAACCAAGTGAAAAGGAAGCACCGCAGCACAGCTGGCTTCAGACCACAGCACAGGCTACAGCAGCGAGGGGTTTGGGGTTGGGCGCCGCGTGGCACGCAGAGCTGGGAGCTGGCCACCGGTGTCCCAGCGGTGCCAACGGGGACATTGCTGCGCTCGAGGCTGGCCAGAAAGAGCAGCTGAAGCAGAAATGGGACCCAAAATGATCAAGAGCAGCCCGGGAGAGGCTTGGCTCTCCTGCTGGCGCTAGCAACTAAAGCACCTCCAGACAACGGCTACGGCACGGCTTGAAGACGCCGGCTCTTGTGCAGATTTGCAATAAATAAATAAATCTATAAATAAATAATCGGTTGGAAGACCTCTGACTGGCCCAGCTAATTCCAGTGGTTGTGGTGGTGTAAAGCAATCCTTGGACAGAGCTTGGTGGTGGGAAACAGCTTCTCCCCCGACCTCCCTCCCACCACCTTTTGGGAAGGGGACGCGGTGACCTCGGGGCTGCAGCTCCCGAGCTCGTGGGGTGACCACAACCCCACGGAGCAAAAAAAGGCTGAGGGATGCTCACGGGGAACTATTGCTCGACAGCGTCACACACCGGGATATAATTCAGTGACCCAAAAGAGAAAAAAAAAATAAGGAGGTGAATATATAAAAAAAAAATAAATAAATCTGGGCTCGGTTTCAGGCGGAGGAGAGAAGAGGGCAGGGGATGCTCAGAGGAGTGACAGCGCTGGAAGACGGACAGACAGACGGACGGACGGACGGACGTCGGTCGGGCCTGCAGGGACGTGGCGGGGGCTCGGGAGGGGGGGCACGGCTCCCCCCCTTTAATCGCTGGCGACGTGGTTCTCGTTCTGGAGGGTGTGCCAGCGCTCGATCTTCTTGTCCTTGTTCTTCAGGCACTCGTACCAGTGTTTCAAGCGCTCGCCCTTCGCCGTGATGCCGAGCTGGCACCCGCCTGGAGGGGGGGGGAACCACGCTCAGAGCTGATGCTGACACCTCCCAGACTTAAAACTTTCTGGAAACCCCCAGAGCCAGCACAGGAGACCCCCGCGGGGTGCTGGGGACAGGGCAGGGTGAGGGGGCCCCACGCACCCCCCAAACCCGCAGCTCACCGATGTAATCGTTGGATTTGCCGATGTCGTAATCCCAGACGGAGATGTCCAGAGACTTCTTGGCCAGGTCGCTGTGCTTGATGTCGTAGAAGAACTCCTGCAAAGGGAGAACACCTGGGTCGCCCCACACTTTCAGGGAAAACCCACCCCAAAAACCAAAAAACACAGATAAGGAATGGCAAACGCCCCCTCTGTACAACCAGGATTCATAATCAAGTGAGAGGACATTTATACATTAATGAGCTTCTCATCAAGCTGGTGGATGAGGCTCCAAGGTTGGGGTGCTCCCTCCACCCACACCCCACAATTTGAGGTCACCCACAGTTATTTTTGGTTTAAGAACACAAAATTTAGACCCAGCCTTACCTCGTTGAACTCCGGATTCAACGTTTTCTTTTTTATCTGGGTCTTATGCTTGGCCTTTTTTCCCATGTCAGGTTTCAGCCAACTGGGGGCAACAGAAAACAACCCAAAATTCAAGTCAGAGAAGAGGGTGAACTTATAAGCTAGGGGGAAAAAAAAAAAAAACAGCCAGGAATGTGGGAGACAGATTTGTATATATTAAGAAAGCTGAAAATAGCCCAGCAGTGGTGAACAAAGCCCAGGTTGGCACGCTCAGCCAGGGCGGCTTCGCCCCAAGAATTTGGGATCCCTCCGGGGCTCACGCTCAGGCTCTGGGGGTCTGGCTGCAGACCCGAAGCTGAACTGCACAGTTGGTGTTGATCAGATCCACGTGGAAGTCATTTAAAAACGGAAAGCTTCTGTTTGTGGGAATGGAAAATGAAAAAGAAGAGAGAGACGGAGAAGGAAAAGCGCTCGGTCCCGCTCAGCTACAAGAAAGGATGTGCAAGGTGCTCAACGCAAGAGTTATTGGATGGTGTTTAGGGAGAACAGAGGGTTGTATTATTGTTTTTTTTTTGTGTTTTTGTTTTTTTTTTTTTCCCCTGAAGCAGTGAACAGCAATGAGCACCCATCTGCAGCCGCAACTGCAGCCGGGAACAGGTTGCGGTGTACGAGCACAAAATTAACGGGATCGTCACCCGCACCCCGCGGCGATGCCTCTGCCCAGCTGGAGGCCACCCTGGATGAATTTCAGCCAGGCAGGAGCACCGCCACCCAGCTCCAGCATCACCAACAGTGCTTGGCAAGCGCTCTGCTCGCTCCGGTGGCTGTGGACGGAGCTCTCCGAGACAGGACAGGGGGTGACCGCACGGCCACGGCACGGGGAGGCCCCCAGCTTTCACTTACAGCTTCACGAAGGGGTCCGAGTACCCGTTGGCATCCATGGCAGCCAGGTGCACGCAGCGCACGATGCCCACGATCAGCCCCCCCTGCTGCGTGCTGTACATCAGGGACACCAGGATCTTGCCGCGCTCCTCAATGTCCCCGCCGCGATCCACCTGCGAGGGGAAGGGAACGGAGATGGGGACGCGGGGCTGGGAGGGGTCCAGGCAGAGCAGAGACATGAGGGGCACGAGGAAGACATGGTGCAGGACCCCGTGAGGGTGCAAGGAGGGGTTGGCACGTGGTGGGCAGCACCCCGAGGGCTCCTACCTCCTCCTCGTACAGTGCCATGCCGCGAGACGAGCCGGTCGTCCCAGTACGCTTCATCTGGGGTGGGGAAGGGAAAAGGAGAGAGTGCCATGAGCGACTGGGAGCCAGTTTTAGGGATCTCCAAAGTAAAGGCGATGAAGAAACGCCACGGGAACTCACTGGTATTACTCTCTCCAAGCAGATGTTGAAGTTCTTTTTCTGGTTGGCTTTGAGTTTTTTCAAGGAAACTCGGGTTTCTCCGATAAACTCGTTGTGGCCAAATTTGTCTTCGTCGCACACGGAGATCCTGGAGGGAAGGGAAGGGTGGAGAGCACATCAGGCAGGTCGCAGCAACGCCTGGCACACGAACCCGGCCCCAAAACCCCTGTGGGGGCAGGCAGAGCACAGCCCCACTGCAGCCTCTGGACACCCACTTCTGCCCCAGCCAAAAGTGGCCAGAAAACATCAATAATTTTAACGTGCTGCGAGTCGGGGCAAGGAACAAAATGCAAGTTTCCTGCAGGTGGGAGGCAAGAACCATTTTCAGAACCCCTTAGTGCTTTGCTGTGGCACTGGCATGGAAAATACCAACCTATACACATTAAGAGATTAAGACCAATATTGGTAATATGTATTTTTTTCTAAATGGCCACAAAAACCAACGCATCCATGCAAAATCCAGCAATTTTGGACCACCCGGGACACCCCCACTCCCGCTCCTGCCTGAGCGTTTTGCGCTGCATGTCCTCGTCCGTGATGCCGTGGTACACCAGGGTCTCGTTCCACACCGGGTTGCGGGTGTTGCGCAGGGTCTTCGTCCTCAGCTTGTTTGACTGCGGCAGCGACACGAGACGGAGGAATTACACACCCAAAATTCAGCTTTGGGCACGGGAGCGCAGCCGAGCCGCTCCTCTGAGCCGAGACAACTTATCCGAGAACAACTCCGATTTATTTCTAATACATAAATTTTGTTCAGACTGAAACGTCACCAAAAATTTAAGCTCTTTCCTGATTTGATGGCATTTTTGTGTGCTTCTTTGGGGACGCAGCCCCCAGGACCCACCTTGCTGGCTCCGGGCAGGAGGTGCAGCTTCACGTAGGGATCCGCCAGGCCGTTCGAGTCCATCGGTTTCAAGCCCTGAAGGATCACGAAGGAGACACGGGGTGGGCACCACGTTGACATCCACAAAATAAAGGGGATAAGGACCCGTGTGGCTGTGTGACACATGCACAGGGTGATGTGATATTCCCCTGGGGGTGGCCGGGGGGGGGTCTGTGCCCGCCGTGCGCTCACCTTGGCCCGCAGGAGGGTGCAGTGCAGGGCGCTGTTCTCCTGGTCGTACAGCAGGCTGAACTCCAGGGCACCCAGCGTGGCTGGGGGAAAACGGCACCTCGTTAAAAGCCCAGCCAACACCTCCGCTTACCCAGCCCCGATTAGCAATAATTGGGAGGATTTGCTGCTCGGATGTAGGGGCTGCTCAAAAAAAAAGCCCACAAGGTCCTGCCCCATCTCCAAGCACAAGCTCCAAGCCCAAGGTTTGGTTTCAGGGGCTGAAACCGAACCACAAAGACACCCCTCGGGCTCTGAGGTCCTTCCCAAACACAGAGCTATCCAAAGCACCCGAGGCTGAAGTTTTGGGGAGGGTTTTGCTGTTTCTGCCTGGAGAAAAGGAACCACAGGAGAGCCCAGCTGCGTTATTTCTTTGCCAGGAGTCACAGCCCCGTTGGCAGGGGGACGGTGACACTCGGGAGCTGTGCCCCACAGCAGCCACCTCACCAAAACCCAAGGTTTCCCCTCAAAACCACAGATCCCACCCAGCACCAACCCCCCCGGGTACGCACTGCCTTCATCAGAGTCGTAGCTGTTGGCGTCCTCCTCCTCTTCTTCGGGGGGCGGCTGCCGCAGCGGGGCAGGGGGCTGCGGGGCGGCGGGGGGCCGGGCTGGCCTCTCCTCCCGGGCTGGGGGCACAGCATATCCCCCCCCACGCTCCTCCCTGGGGGCTGCACGGGCTGGCTCTGGGGGTCCTGGCGGTGGGTTCGCTGTAGGAGAGACCCCATCAGTCCCTGGCGTGTGTCACCCCCCCAAAGAGCCCTTGCAGGGTCCCCAAATTTTACCTTGCGCCTCCAGGATCCGTCCGGCCACCCCAGGACCCGTCCTTCCCGCTGGGGAGAGATGGGGTGGTTAGAGGGGGAACCGAGGGAGCAGTGCCCCAGGCCATTATCGGGGTGTCCCCATCCCCAGGGACCGTCCCCACAGCGTCCTTACCTGCGGGTGCTGCTGGGCTGGGGGCAGCAGCGGGCGGCGGGGGCGGCCGTGGGGGTTGCAGGGAGTCGGCTCGCTTCACGCCTGCAGGGGAGGCAGGGGGGGTGAGGAGATTTTGGATACACCCAGATGGCTCTGCTGGGGAGCAGCGCAGCAGGGGGAGCACCGCGGCACCGACCCACCGCCAGCCCCCACTTCCCTGCTGTCCCCAGCCTTGTAGAACATCCCTTCTCCTTTTTTCTCCCCCAAATCATCATTTTTTTCCTGCTGTTTTTGAATTCGAAGGACGCTCAGCACCGCTCCCTCCTAATGCCAGGCAGGAACACCACGCCACGCGGGTGTCATCCCCTCCCTAAGTGTCTTCACGGGACAGGAACGCGCCCACCCTTTGGCACACCCCTGAGCCCGTCCCTTTCCCACGAATTACAGAGGATTTGGGCATTTTCCAACCATTTTCAGCTTTACCAAATGCCCACAATCTCAGCCCCTTGGCGACAAGTGGGCACCGCGCTCCCGTGGCCACCCACGTCTGCGCCCAGCCCTCGGCGCGGCTCTCACCGGGGCTCCTGGTGGCCCCGCTCTCGGCGGCGTAGTCACGGCCATCGGTGTCCTCGCTGCCACACGGCCCTGTCCTGGCCTCGGCCGGCTTACGGACCCGGGTGGCTGCTGTCACCTCGCTGCCTGTGGGAGCCAGAAGCACAGGGGTGAGGCTGGTCCCCTCGTGTGGCCACCAGCCGTGCCCAAGGGGGCAGGAGGAGGCACCGAGGGGGGAAAAGGAGGAGGAAGAGGAGGAGGAGGATGGGTACAGCCACTGGGGCATCCCCCCCAGCGCTTTGCAGCATCGCACACCACGAGCCACCCAGCAGGGCACAGCTCTGCCCCACAGACCCCACACCGGGTGGTTGGGGAGGTCCAAAGGACGCCGCACACCGCGGGGACACCGGGAGGCACGGGAGAAAAACAAGGATAGAGGCATCCATCAGCGCCCGTCAGCCCCTAATGGCACGACAGCTCCGCGGACAGGACATCATATTTTCCTTTTGCTGATCATCTTCCATTTATTAGCCAGACACCGGCGACAGCTGCCTGCGTCTCATTTACCTCCGCCGTCCGGGCGGATAAATCACGGCCACGCGCAGCGGGGTGCCCGGAGCGCCGCTCCTTGATAAATTGCAGCCCGCAGACGGGACGCAGAAAGGTCTCGGCGCTCACCTGGCTCGGAGGGGGGAATAAATCTCCGCGGTGACACAAATGGGATGTTTATCCTTGGCTGCGCCCTCTGGGGCGCCGGGTGCAAGGAGAAAGCCAAACGCAACAGATTGCGGGGGGTGGCGAGGGGCGCTGGGCACAGGGGAGGAGGGGGAACGGGAGGCTGAAAGAAGGAGCCCTGGTGCTCAGAGACAGCGGGGCACGGGGTAATTTTATGAGGGAGGTTTAGGAAAATCACGGGCAGGTTGTGGGTGTGCTGGTGGCCAGGAGCGGCTGTGACAAACCCTCCCTGCCCAGCAGGAGGGCCAGCGGCTTAAAGCAGCCCGCTGGGAGCTTGGGGAGCTTAATTACGCCAGTTCCCATCACGTTTAAATAGGGTCTGAATTTAAGGGGTTCCCCAGCCGCTGCTGGAAGTCACTGCCCTGCCAGCCCACCAGCACTGCGAGCTGTAAAATAAGTTATGGCCAAGCCGGGCACCCCTGCACCCACAGCACCCCCAGGATCCGTCCCTGCCTCCAGGAGGGAGCACTGCTCCATCCCTGGAGCCCACGAGCCTCCCGAGGCTTCAAAGGGAGATTTTCTAAGGACTGAAAATCCCGCTGGGCAGCATCCAACTGCAGGGAGCACGGGAAGAAAACACCGGGAAAGGCATCGGGAGGAGGGCGCGGGCAGGGGGGGCGCACGGCAGCGCTTACCGCAGCGATCCTGCTCGTCCTCCTGGCCTTGGGAGCACAAACAGAGCGAGAAGTGGTGAAGCTGCTGCCCACCCGGGCTGTGCTGCCACCGGCTGCCCACGTTGCCTATTTTTATTATTTATCCCCAGCTCCTGCAGCACCACGTTCCCACGTGAACCCAACACACACGGCCCAGGCGCTTTGGCGGCTTGCACGGGGCTGCTCGCTCAGGGGATGCCCCAAACCCGGAGACCCCAAATGGCACGGCACAGGAAAACCCTCCACGTGCAGGGATGATTAGAAACGGGCCCTTTACAAAGCACTCAGCCTTTGGGACTGCTCTGGGCACTCTGCTAGGGCTCACCCTTACGAGGGATGGGGAGGAGAGCCGGGACCCCCAGGCAGTGCCACCTACCTCGGCTGGGCGCACGGGCGGGGAGTTTGGGGTCTTGGCTGGGGGGCTCCGCGGGGCTGGGCTCGCTGGGGGCCGAGGGCACCTTGCTCTTGCTGACGGGCATCGGCTGGGGCAGCATTTGCTTGGGCAAACCCTTGAAAAACCAGGCACCGGAGCGCTTCCACACCTGGGGGGACAAGGCAGGGGGTGGGCACGTTGGGCTGAAGACGTGCAGCCCCATATCCCCACCCCACAGCCCTTTCTTTCTATTTAATCAGCTCTTTGGCTTTTGTGTCCGGGGATGGGTCTTGCCATGGCCACACCTTCAATGCTGAGATTATTTGCAAGAAAAAAAATTTAAAAAAGGTTTTTTATCCATAAAACAAGAGCATCCCGCAGCAACCATGCCGATGTGGCTGGATGAGGTTAAATGGAGCAGAGGCAAAGCATCCCCTGGCCTGCTGCTGCTCTTGTCCCGGGGCTCAGGGTGGGACGGGGCACAAAGAGGGGCAGGGGCTGTGTCCATCCCGGGCAGGGCACCACGTCCACGCTCACCTCGCGCTGCTCGCTGCAGATCTTGCACAGCCAGATGGGGTGCGGGCGGCTGTTGGTCGTCTCCACGCCGCACTTGGTGCAGACGTTCTGGGGAGAAAGCAAAAGAGCCATTGGGGGCACCCCGAGGGGGTCGTCAGCTCCGGGTTAACGAGGTGGGGGGGTGGAGGAGAGCCTCACCTTCTTGCAGTCCTCGCAGACGACGCAGGCGGAGCCGCGCGGCCCCAGCTGCTCCCCGCAGAGGATGCAGCGGTTCACACCGTCCCCAAGCACGCTGCGGCGCATGTCCTCCAAGCGGGTCATCAGGCGCCTGGCGGGAGGGGACAGGGGACATCCAGGCTGTCACCACGGCCCCACAAGTGCCTGGGGCCAGCAGTGAGGTGTGAAGGCACCCATGGGAGGAACGCATCCCAGGGGACCCGCTGGGATATCACATCCCCCCTATAGTTTTATCATACTGGGCACTTCTATTGACTTTTACCGCTGGCACGGACTCCGCCACGTGCGCAAAAATGCGCAGTCAGCACCTTTTGGCACAGCAGATCGACATCGACCAAGTGGCTCTTGGCCAAATGGAAGGAAAAAAAATAAAATAAAATCCATTCAGCCACAAGAGATCTCGGAAGGGCTTTAGTGAGAGGGCCGAGGGAATTAATTGGCTCTCTCATTTTCTATGGAAAAATATCGAGCAGAGTTTGCTGAAAATCTTGGAGTAAATCACAAAGAGCCCAGGGGTGAGGCTGTGAGAACACATCTGGGTACCACAGAGGTAAAACCCCCCACCGCGAGTCCCACAGACCCCACAGCAGCAGGCTATCAGCAGCTAGCCCCGAGTCCTGGCCCTAAAAATAGCACTGGAAGGAGAAAACCCATTATTTATGCCACGCGGGGAAGTGCGAGAAAGAAAGAAAGGAAGAAAGCCAGGAGGAGAAACGAGCCCACCAGAGCAAACGGTGGAAAAACCTCGCCCGCGGGGGCTTCCCCCACTCCTGCCACGACGTGACCCAAATCTGACAAAGCTGCTAAGGCAGCACGCGGTGAAAAAGGCAGGCACGTAGAAGATTTTCCCACATGTCCGATGACAGCTGCAGATTTACGACGGCCCCGCTGCTGCCGGCACCTCCGAGTCGCTCCCAGCCCCAGCAGAGGTGCCGGGGGCTCCCCGTGCCTCGCGCCGACGTGCGCCCCTCTCATTTCGCCTGGGTCCTTGGAAAGGGCTGGCAGCTTGAAAAAAACGGTTGTGGGTTCCGAGGTGTCCTCTGACAGTCCATAAAATGCCCGATGGGACTGACAGGAGCCCCTGGGAGCCCTTCGGTAGCCAAAAAACTGAGCCCGCAGCGGGGACGCGGCGCTCTGCGAGGAAGCCGAGGCTGTCAGCATCCCCAGGGTCCTGCTCCTCGGTGCTTCCCAGCCCACGTCCCACCAAATTCAGCACGGACTCATCCCCTCCTGGGACCAAACCCTTTATTTTCTTAGCAGCAAAGCTCATTTTGCTTTTTTTTTCCCCCTCTCCATGCTGTGAGAGCTGGGCTCCAAAGAGAGGCAGCTTCCCGTTGGAAATCTGCAAGCCCAAACAAACTTATTATAGAAACTAGAACAAATGGCACAATCAAAGCAGGAAAAAAAAATTGAGGGAAAAAAAAAAAAAAAGCCTTGGCATTTCAAGAGATTCATCATTTAGCTGCAAAATCATTCCCAGTCTCTCATTTAGCAGAAGCAGCTCCTTAAGAGGATTTTGAACCGGTGGAAGAGCTCCAGCAGGCAGCGAGCACACCTGTGGCACTCATTTTAAAACGGAGCCCATTTGGCTAATTAAAACAGCCATTCAAGCCAGAGAAATTGGGCTTGCTTTTTTCCTGCTCCAAACGCTGTCACGAGAGAAGCGTCGAAAACATTCAGATACAAGTCCTGGGGTGAACCTGCCAGGAAAGGCTGAGGCTGGGACCTGGTGAAGAAGCCGCGGGGCTGGCGGCTGCCTGGATCTCACCATCCTCTCTCTGCCCATGGCCAGGAGCAAGCCCTCTGCCTTCCCACGGGCCTTCCCTCCCTTTCCATCCTAGAAAATCATCTTTTTTTCTCATTTTTACAACACATATAAAATAATCATCGAGTTCCTCACTTTCCACCGCACACCTCTGGGGTCACAGCGCCGTTTGCTCACCACCACGCACACCTCCAAGCGCCCATCCCTCCGGCCTCGGCGTCAAGGAGCAGGAGAAAATGTGTCAGGTTGTTAAAACAGGGAGCAAAAAATAAAACAAGCGGGGGGAATCGAAGCTGGCGGGAGCAGCTGGGAGCATCACAGCTCCCGGATTCAGCCTGGGAGCGGAGCATCCGTCATCTGCCCAGGAAATATGCGGGAGCGGCTGATGGCAGCACGATAGCAGGGCCGGGCAACACGGAGCATCTGCAACGCTTAACGTGCGCCCGAGATAACAGCAGTAAAACACTTTCCTGGTAGTATAACATCCGCCTGGCCCATAAATATGGTTTGGGAGAGCAAACGGAGTGCCTGCAGCGAGCGGCAGCCCGGGGAGGACGGAGCCACCGGCACCGCGTGCTGATGGTGCTTGGAGATGGCGCAAAGTGTTTAGATGCTCACTGCCATGGCACTGCAAGGAGTGGTAGAAAACGTTTATCTGGGTCGGAAATTGCCCAAAAACAACCCCAGCAGGGTGCTGGAGGTGGCTGCAGGATGGGACGGGACCCACATGGCAAAGAGGAGGGGAGGCAAAAGGCGAGGGGGGGTCACAGCCCGGCTGCGCAATTACGCACTGACCTGTCTCCGTGGGCAATAACGTGCCTTCGAGGTCTGAATATTAAAATCAAAGCTAATTTTAACAGCACGAAAAAAGAGGAGAAAAAAAGCTGAGCTACAATTTAAAGAACTGAAATCGGGATGGAAAATTCAAAGCAGTTTTCTGCCCTTACAGGAGCACAGGTAGCGGAAGGCAGAGCATCGCCGGAGCCTTACAGCCCTGCTTTCAAAGCTGCCCCCGTTCCTGTGATGCCCTACCAGAGGTTTGTAATTTCGCAGGTTCATCCCCATCTCAGAAATAAGGGAAGAGGTTTGGGAAAAAAAAAAAAAAAACAAAAAAACATCCCACAAAACCAAGCAGCGCGTGAGCTGTCCCCTGGCTACGCGTTAACCTCGTCTCTTCCAGGAGCTGCCATCTCCAGCGACATTTCTGCCTGCCTCCAGCAGCCACCCTGCCCTCATCGTCCCCTATTTTTATTTTTGGGCTGTCTGAGCACGAGGAAGAGTCTGGGGTCCCTGTGGAGCCTCCCTGCTGCTGCCCACCGAGGTTAATGACTTTGGCCACCTGCCGCGGCACCGCGCGCATCGTCCTGGCAATGAGCAGCCCAACTACAACACAACCCTGCCCTATAGCAGGTCCTCTCCCAGGAGGTCTCCAGAAATGGCTGGAGACATGAAATTCTACCTTCGGGTGGTTAAAGAGCACCCAGGGGTGCTCCTGCATCCGCCAAGGCATTTTGGGGATGCTGCAGCCTCACGGCCGTGGCTCTGCTGCGCCCCAAAGGCTCGCCCGGATGCCCCGGCTGCTCTCGAGTCCTTCACCCCGAGCCCGACGTGCCCACGGTGCTGCTTAGGATGATTCAGCTCCCGTTACCCTTCCAGTCTCCCTGCTACGAGACAACAGAGCCGGAAAAAAAAAAAAAAAAAAGCCCAGAGTGTTCCTGTCCCCCTGTCCTACAACCCTCATCAGCATCCAGCCCACGTATCCCGCCGGCCGCCATCCACCCCGCTGCTAAAAATAGGCCTTCACCAGATTAATTTGGGCTGCCTTTGACACGAGTCTGCCTCCACAGACACCTCCCAGCGACCAAAATCGATCAGCTCCCGTCCTGCTGTGGGCGGTGGAGGCAGGGGGCACAGGGCTGGGGGGTTTGGGGAGCCAGGACCCCCCACCCGCAGTGTTATCGGTGCTCCAGTGCTCCCAGTATGGCCCAGACACAGCCCTCAGCTGTGATTTGTAGAGGTGACTCCAAGTATTTCCCCCTCTAGACAGGGCACTCACTTCATATAAACTATTTTTATATTAACCAAATCTTGTTTTTTTTTTCTTTATAAACGGGACTCCCGCTGCGGACGCCACCCCATATTATTTTCATCCTACAGCTCACACGGTGGGAGCCAAACACGAGGGAGCTGGCAGAGCTCCCCCTGCGCCCAAATGCAGGGGGGAAAATCGGTGGCCACCCATGAATGGGGACCAGGAACCTCCCCTGGCTCCGGCACGAGGGGGAGAGGCAGCGTTTCCACGCACCACGGTTCCGCAGGTGGCTGCAGGAACGCACAACGGGGGGGGAAAAAATAAATAAAATAAAGATCTCCCTCGCTGCTCAAATTCACGTGAATGTAATCCAAAGAGGCGCCGCCGCTGAGCGTAATCCGCAGCTGGCTGGGAGCGTGCGAAGCTGGGGAAATGCTGCTCGTAAGCGCTTTTGGAGCGTGAATCACCAACCCCAGCTCTTCGTGCCACTCCGAGGTGCCTTGGGGGAAGGCTCCAGGACCGGGTCAGCCTGGCAGAGGGCTCGCTGAGGAGCAGGTCTCTGAGCCAAAAAGTGGCTGGGGGTTGCGATGGACCCAGCTCTGCTCCCAGAGCAAGGCATTCGCCTCCTGGGGAGCTGCAGCTCCGCTCGCGGGGGGCTCAGGACACGGGCACCGGGCAAAGAGCATCAGCTCCGCCAAACGAGCCATCGCCAACGATCCCTTCTGGGCTGAAAACTCCACGAGAATACAAATGTTGAGCCCAGGGCGCAGCGTGCCGGCCCCACACCACTGAGGTGCCCTCCACCGCACGGCCCAGGCACCATCGCCCCCCAAAACGAGCCCCTCCAGCCCCCCAAAACGAGCCCCCCCCGCACCGCCGCCGCTCACCCGATGCGCTCCTGCTCCATCTCCTCCATCTTCTCGGCGCGGGCGATGACTCGGTTGATGATCTCCTTCTCCTCATCCGTCAGCTCCTCGCCTTTCCGTGGCCGAGGGAGCCTGCGGGGAGAGGACAGGGAGCAGCCACCAGGGCCGGGTTTATTTTTTTTTTTTTCTCCTTTTTTTGGGAACAGCCAGGCACCAAATTCCCCCAAGTAGGGAAAAATCAGTTCCCTAATGCGGAGGCTCAGCAAGCACCCAGGGTGGTGTCCCACGGGCAATGCACGTGGCACAGCCTGTCCCTGATGTCCCCTCCGGTGGCATCTCCATCCCGAGCTGAGCAGCCCCAGCACCTTGCCCCTAAACCCCCTGCCCGGGCTGCAGAGCTCTGGGGGGAAGGAGGCTGCCCCAAATTCCTCAAATCCCTTGGCGATGCCTCCAGAACTGCTTTTCTTACACCCAGGGCGAGATCCTTCCTCTTCTCCCGGGACCATCAATAGCAGGCAAAGTGCAAGAGGAGAAAAATAATTCAAGAAAATGAGATACTTACTGCTCCTTCTCGCTGCTGGAGGCACAGGGAAAGAGAGGAGACAGGGATTAGGGGAGAAATGGGATGGCACCAGCTCCACCTGCGCTCTGCCCTCCCTACGAGCTCCCCCAGTGCCTGGGGACCCCAAAATCAGCCTGGTCCCACCAGGATGGGGACCCTGGAGAGGGAGCAGCACCCTGCCCGTGGTGCCCAGCATGGATCCCCAGCTCTTACCCGGCTCGGAGGGACATGGTCCTGTCTCCGGGACACATCCAGCGGTCGGAGCCGCTGCCCACCACCGCGTCGGTCATCGCCGGGGGTCCTGGGGACACAGGGAGCGAGTTGGGGAGTGAGTTTGGGAGCGAGCCGGGCAGTTTTTAGCAGCCGTCGGGCACTGACTCATCCCAGCGGGGAGCCAGCTGCCTCGCCTGATCTTTGCAGGAGGGGCCGAATCCATCATTTTGCCCACCGGGGTAGGGCAGAGCTCTTCGTCATCGCCGCCCTCCCCGCTGGCACCGAGGAGGGGACGGAGCAGGGATGGAGCAGCCCGGGCCCTTCCGAAGGAAAAGGACCCTACAAAGGAGGAAAGCTTCTCCCCAAGCCCAGCACACCCCTGCTGGAATAAAACTCCTGCTGTTGCGTTTCTGTTCGCTCCAGTCCTTGGGAAACGCAACCCGGAGAGGGGCTGGGGGAGGACGCGGCAGCAGGACCCAAGCACAGCGCTGTGCCTGCTCGTCTGAGAGAGGCTCAGCCAGGCAGGGAGCTGTTCAGAGCCTTCCCAAAAGCAGCAAAAACCGGCAGATTTCAGGAAAAAGCCGACCCAGGTGAAACCCAGCTCGGCTCCGTTTCTGCAGCTCGCTCGTTCCCACCCAAGCACCCAATATCGCCATTTATTCACCCATTTATTGCCACTTCCAGGGCAATACCACGTGGGGGCTGCTCTGGGTGGCAAACCCGAGCCGATGCCAGCCCCACGGGTGGGTGCTAAGGGTCTGTCCGTCCGTCCGTCCGTCCACCCGTGGGTCCCCGCACCCCCGCAGAGCGCAGAAGCGGTGCTCAGCAGCAGCCCCGCCTGCATTGCTCGCAGCACCTGCATTTGAATTGCTGCCTCCTGCCTGCAGCACGACTGGGGGGGGAAAAAAAAAGTGAAAACGGATCCCAAACCCCTCTGCAGAGCCCTGTCCGTGGTGTCGGGGCTGCAAACCTTCCCTCGGTACGGGAAAACATCGGGGAAACCCATCCCGCTCGGTCCCGCAGGGGAACGCCGGTGCCAAGCATCGATGCGGGTGTCCCAGGGCTGCAAACGGGTCCCAGAAAACAGGAGAGCAGCCCCCAAAAGATGGATTTCAGCAATTTCAGACCTCTTGGCTGACTTCAGCAGCCTCTGGCCCCGGGTTGTGATGTGTTCCCCAGGAGGTCAGCCCTGGTTTCACCTCCTGGCACCAGGCTCCATCCGTACCCACGCAGGTGCTGTTCCTGGGGCTGTGTCCGCAGCCCAGCCCAGCAGGGGAAGGAATTAGGAGATTTTTTTCCCCCTGGGGAGCTGAGAGCAGGTAGGGCTGAACCCATTGGGGACAGGACAACCCCAGCAAGAGGAGAGGAACAAAACCAAAATGTGCTGGGATGAGGAGGAGGATGGCGGCACCAGGGAGCGAAGGCCGGGCAGGGCTGGGGATCCGGCAGGACCAGAGGTGACCCAAGCATGGCAGAAGGATCTTTGTAGGGTAAAAGGCACCTCCAGCTCCCAGCAAAACTCAAAGAGGGGCACTGGGAGGGTTGGGAGCTGCAACCCCAAACTCGGAGCCACGAAAAGCGTGCAGCTTTCCCAGCAGGGAGGGGAGGGGGAAATCCATGTCCTCCGCTTCCCTCTCTGCAACGTTGCAGGGGTTTTTCCATCCTTCCCCGAAGAGTTAGCAGGGATCTGAGATCTCCTCTGTTCCACAACTTCAGAAATGAACATACGAGGAGCAGAGCAGGGGGGGAATTAGCGCTCTGCTGGCTTCGCACGGTGACCAGAGCAGAAGGCTGGGACGGACAAGGTCGGCTCAGGAAGCACACGGATCCTCTCCAGCCCCTCCAGCACCTGCACTGCAGCACCGAGCTCCTGCTGGCGATTTATGGCCCCACCAGGCACATGCATCAACCCCAAACCAGGGGCTCCGTGACCCTAAATTCACGCTGCCCCTCTCCAGGGCGCCGTGGCCATGAGCTTTGGGTGCTCGGGGCCAAGGGCAGGTGGGAGGCCCATAACAGAGCAGCAGGGCCAAGGAGAAGGGAAAAACCCTGGGATTTCCTAGCAAAAAAGCCCTGGGGAGGAGCAGTGCTTCAGCTGGGGGGGGCAACTCTTTCCCTCCCACCCCAAAGTGGCTCCTTTCTCTAAGAGCAGGGAGGCCGCGGGTTCCTCGTGGATGAGAGCCCGCAGCTGGAGGAGCCCCCGAGCCTCTCCCTTCGCCCATAAATAAATAATAGATCTTGGAGATCTGCTCTGCATCACTTTTAGTGCCCGGCAAAGAACAAAACCACGGCTCGCAGCAGCTCTCCCCACCCTGAGCGAGCAGGAGGCTGCGGCACCCTGAGCCACGGGGCGGTGGGGCTGGGAAACGCTGGCTGAAATGGCAATATTCCGCCCAAGGTTGCCCAAATCCCCCGTGGCAGCAGGGGAGAGTCTTCCAAAATGCCACAGGCCCTGCTCGCAGCCGACCCGGGCACTGTGGAAATCACTGGCACGACCCTGCCAGCTGTCCAAAACCCAGCCAAAACCCAGCCTGGGAGCATCTCCCGCGTGGTTCAGCGCTCGGCTCTGCCTCCAGCACAGACACCGAGGCTGGTGGCGAGAGCTGCCAGCCCCAAAGCTCCCCGAGCAGGTGGGGACGAGCCAAATTCCCCGACCGCAAGCAGAAAAAGCCGGGGAAGAGTGAGGAGCAGCCCGGGCACGGCCAGGAATAGCAGCGAGGGCCGAATTTTTGGCCTTGAGGAAGAGCCACGTGATGCTCATCACGCCGCTCCACTGCCTCCGTGCGCCGGAGCCCCATGGGTTTGGTCCTGCCAAAATAATGAGGGATCAAACAGCAGAGAGGAGGGGAATTCGCAGCTCCACGGCCAGAGCTTGAAACACAGCAGCGGCACCCAGGGAAGGGCTGCGGGAGCCCCGGGGTGCGAGCCCACCCTGCCCCATGTCAGGGCACCGGGGGGCGAGGGGGTGCTGGCACCCGAAGCCGCTGCGCCCCTCGAGTGGGCATCTGCAGAGAGGGGCCGACCAAAAACCACGGGGTTTGCGCTCCGGGTAGCTGCCGTCCCGGGGTAGAAAAGAGAAAATTGAGTGTTTTCAAGGCTCCCGGTGCAATGATCAGGCTTTTGTGGCCAGCTCAACGTTTCGCACCTCGCGGTGCCTGCAGAGATCGTCTCCGCCGGCAAAGACACTGACACAGGCAACCTATTTCCCCAGCCTTCCCGGCTCTGCAATGCAGCTTTCTTAAATATTGAATAAGTCTGCTGCTCTACACCACCTGCCAGTGCCAATGATGAGGTAATTTTTGCATTGACAAAGCCCGATGCGATTAATCTGCTTCGGGGGAGCAGGATTGCCAGGCTGCCCCCTCGCCCGGCGCAAGGCGCTCGCAGGCAGCGCGCCGGCGGCAGCTCGCCAGCCCGCACCCGACCCCCGGCCAACACCCCAAAAGCGCCGCTCGGGGGCCCAGGCAGATGTCACTCGGCGTGTCACCACCAGCCGGGAGCTTTTAGGATCCAAACACCATCCTGTCCCCGCTGGGGTTTGGGGATTTGCGCTGCCTGGCTGGGGATGGGAAGGGAAAAGCGAGGCGCGGGCGCACAGCGGCACGAGGGGGGTCCCCGGCTCCAGCCCCACACCCAGGGGATTTGGGGTGTGGATTTTGGGTGCTGATTTTGGGACAGTGACCACTTTGCCATCATCCGAGCAGTGAGAAGAGTGAGCTGTGCATTCACCAACCACTTCAGGCTCTGCTGCAGCACCACGAGCCCCCCGTTCCCCCGTACACACACAAACATCCCCAAAACTCCATTTTTTAGCTGCGTCTCTCCCAGACAGCAGCTACACTCACCAGATCCTGTCCACTGCGTCCCCGCACTGGGCACCCAGGGGAGCTGCACAAGCCACCGGGGACCCCAAACCGCAGGCCTGGCACAGGCACTGCGCACCCCAAACCTGCCCCAAGTGACCCCGACCCTGACCCCACCTGCGCCCCACCTCAGCTCGGGTGCAAACCATTTTGGGGTAAAACTTTGGGGTAAAAGAAGCAAGTTGCTTCATGGCTCACACTTCAGGAAACGGACAGGGTGTTTGCTTCCTGGCCCCAGGGGAGATGCGTTTGGGGGACGGATGGCACGGGCAGATGCTGGGGGCAAAGTGCTCCGGCCACGCTGCAGCAAACGCAGAGCTCAGGAGGCCTGGAAATTCAGCTTTTGGGAAAGAGCCGGAGCCAGCACGTGCTGACCTCGGGGTTATTTCGTCTTTTGGCCCCATGAGAGACCCCCGCAGGTAAAAGGGAAGCACAGCCCCACAGCCTGGCACTCCTCAATCCATTAGGACCAAATGCAGCCAGCAGGTAGGTGACGGCGGTGCCTGCAGGCGCAGCGATGCAGAGACAATGGGCACACAAGGAAATGAAAGTGCTCTGAGTTCTGGCCACCCTTGGGTGCCCTGATCCCATGGCACCCACCCCCTGGCTCCTCCTGCCCCCAGCTAAACACACACCACAGCCCAGCCTGGAGCAGCAGCACCACGAGCCCCACAAATGGCTTGGGTTTGGCCAACGCCTCTGCTCCCCTCGAGCTCCATCCCCTGCCCCAAGCTGCCTTTCCTCCCTCCCCAATTCCTGGTGTCCTGCCCTCCAAAAACCCAAAAACCCATCCCAGGGCGGCCGAGCAGCAGCGAGCAGCTCGTTCTGTTTGAGCAGCACGGTGACATTTCCTCCAACAGCTCCTTTACAAACCGAGCGCTGCTGTGGTGCTGTCACCGGGATTTACTCCCGGTGATTAATGGCTAGAAGGACAGACAAGGGAAAAAAATAAATAAACAGATCACGTTGGGGTTTGTGGGACTTGTGCCGGGCTCCCCGGCCAGGCAGTGCCTGTGCGGTGCCACCGAGAGCACCAGGGGTGCTGCCATCGTTCCTGCTCCACAGGATGCTCATGGGACGTGGTGCAAGAGCCACCGGGATGAACCAGCCCCATCCCTTGGGAGGATGATGCAGGGACCCCCCCACAACACCGACTCGAGGAAGTTTAGCGATGTAAAACTCCAAGAAGCACCTGCAAGGGTGAGGGCTGGGGATGCACAGCGTGCTCAGAGGGAGTGCTCGCTGCTGGGGTGGTGGAGAGGGACCCCAAAAGCTGCCCCGCAGAGGCCAAGGACCAGGTCTGCAGCACAACTCCTGAGCCACGGCGCAGCAGAAAGGACCGGGGTGCGCTCACGCCGTGTCGCTGGATGGAGGGTGCTCACGGCTGCAATGCCACGCACACAGGTGGCAGTCACCGAGCACGGCTCCTTTCTGTCCCCACACCCTCATCGAGCTGCGGGTTTCACCCATCACCGAGCCCCCAGCCCCAAAAAGGAGAGCTCATACCCACCACGAGGGCAGGACGGGGGCGAAGCTGCTTGGACACGGGTGGGCACAGCAGGGACAGGAGCCCCACAAACCCCCCTGATCCTTGGCCCCAGCTTAACGAGGGCATGGGATTAATCAACCTGGCCTTAAGGGGGAGCAGAGCCTCATTAACCACTGCCACTAATTAGCAGCAGCTGCGGTGACACAGCCCCCCAGGGGGACACCTGTGTGCAGGCGGGATGGCTCGGAGCAGGGCGCCCAGCACCAGGGTGGGCATCGCCGCCCGCTCTCGGGTGCCCAGCAAAGCGTCCCCAAAACTTTGACACCCAACAGAGGGGGCTGCACACAAAATCCTTCTTTGTCCACGCTCCTCTGCCCTCCTGGAGAGCTGGCACGGCGCAAAACGAAGGCTGAGAAGGAGGAAAATGAGCCGGGCAGGCTGGAGGCAGCGAGGGATGTTGGATGTACCCCATGGGTCGCCCCCAGTGGGGTCGGTGGGTCTGGAAATCCATCCCACAGCCCAACTGGGGGCACGCAGATCCCACCGCAGCACCAGGAGGGGCAGCTCTGGAGCCCCCCGAGCCCCCCAGCCTGGCTCTGCTCTCCTGGAGAGGCCGCGGGAAGGCTGCGGGATGCTGCGGCAACCCCTGGCTGGGGGGCTCAACCCCAAAACCCCCCGAAACCCCCCTGGCAGGGCTGAAGGCAGCTCTCGAGGCCGCCCCTACAGCAGAAGGGAGCGATGCATCACCGCATCAACCCCGGGCTCGCAGCGCTAACACCGTTTATTTTCGGGCTAAGCTGCAGCCTGGGCTGGCGATGCCGGTAATTAACGCAAAAAGGTTCATTTGGCACCCCCCCTCCGCCTCCCCGGAGCCGGCTCTCCCCATTTTGAAGCCCCCCACCCCTGCTTTTCATTGCAGCCCACCCCCCCGGGATGCAGGGGACCACTCGACCCCCCCCATTTTCGTGCCGGAGCCCCCCGGGGCTCTCCGGCAGCGAAGCGGAGCGGCGCCGGTTCCTGCCTGGAATCCGAATTAACGCAATCCCGGCGGGGTTTGGCACCCCCGGGACCCCCAGCCCAAGGGGGAAAAAGGGGGAAAAAGGGGGATTGGGGGGGGGGGGGCGGTGGGGCTGAGCCCCCCTACCTGTGCCGGGAGCGGCTCGGCTCGGCTCGGCGCAGCACTGCGGAGCGGGGAGGGGGCGGCGCGGGGAGGGGACGCGGCCGGGGCGGCCCCGCTCTGCTGCTGGGAGCCGCCCCCCAGCCCGGGCACAGCCAGCGGCAGCCCCCCTGCCAACCCCCCCCACCCTCCATCCCGTCCCCATCCCATCTCCCACCCCACCCCATCCCATTTCACCCCGTCCCTATCCCTGGGGGTCTCCCACCCCAGCCCGTTTCAGCCCACCCCATTCCCATCCTTCGGGATCTCCCACCCTGTCCCCAGGGATCTCCCATCCCATCCCCATCCCATTTCACCCCAACCCCATCCCCGGAAATCTCCCACCCCATCTCCATCCCTAGAGACCTCCCACCCCATCCCTGGGGATCTCCCACCCATCCCATCCCATCCCATCCCATCCCATCCCATCCCATCCCATCCCATCCCATCCCATCCCATCCCATCCCAAGGGATCTCCCACCCCATCCCCAGGGATCTCCCATCCCCACCCTTTCAGGCATCCCAGCACTTTTCCGACCCCCCCACCTGGATTTAGCCCCCAGCTCCCTGCCCAGCACCCCCCTCCCCATGCCCCACTCAATATGGGGCCGCATCAGCCAAAACCCAGCTGCAGGGCCCCCCGACGCTGCCTCCCGTGGGGTTTTGGCTCTGTGGACCGGGTTTTAAGGAGCACAGGGGGGTCCTACACCAGGCTGAGCCCCCTCCCCAAGCTCTCCGGGGCTCTTAGCGCTGCCAGAAGCCGAGGGGGGAGGCATCACCTGGGGCTGCCTCCACGAGCACGAGGATCTGAGCAGCGCTCAGCCACCCCGTGCCCGATTCAGGGCAGGAAGGAACATTTCCCATCCCCATCCCCAGCCTGCACCATTCACGCAAAAACACCCCTGCCCGCTTCCAATGAAGCCCTTCAAGAAAATTCGACTTTTCTCCAACTTGAAAACCAAATCCCCGGGGGAGGCAGCGGGGCGGAAGGACGGAGCGCGTCCCTGCGCTCCGCTCGGGGCTGGGTATTATTGATTGGCGTTGGAGCAGCCGCCGGGCGGACGTCTCATCCTGTTCCAGGCACAACTGGGTATTTTTATTTCGCGAGAAAACCGCGGCGCTTATGCAAAGCAGCCGGAGAGACGGGCGCAGCGCTTCCAAGCTGATGTGCCCTGACACGCTCCTTGGAGGTTCAGAAAGGAGAAAGCTCGTGGAGGCATCTGAAAATCAGATCTAAAACCTGCCTTCCTGAAAGACAAAAAGGAACACCTGCAATTATCTGTTCTGAATACCTGGCACTTTCATTCCCCGGGCAGCCAAGACAGCCCGCGTGCTAAAAATAAGAGAAGCCGCCTTGAATTTTGTTGAATTATAAATACACGTTGGCAGTCTGGCATCTCATGCAGCAGATCAAAGCGTGGCGGTGTTATTTATTTATTTCCTCGCAGGTTTATTTTTATGGCTGCAGGGCCCCTAATTACCTAGGACTCGTTACATCCCGCCTTAGGGACCCAGCTCGGTCCCCACGCTGCTTTCAGTGGCACCAAGGGGGGACAAAAAGGGGAACTCGTGGCTACGGAGACCCCCGGGCACCTGGAGGGTCCGGGCCCTGCTCCCCCTCCCCGGCTGCAGCTTTCCCTGCTCCACGTGGGGAATTTGGAGCCGTGCTGGGAAAGCAAAGCATCGAGAGCATGGCACAGGGCTGGCTCAGCTATCGCCACCAAAAAAAGCTCTCCCCCCATTTCATAGCCCAATTAGGTGCAGCTAAGGGGGAAAACGGGGAGGTGACGAGGAGCCAGCACTGCAGCGGGATCACTGCAGTGCAGGGCTGGCCGTGGTGGCACAGGGGACTGGCAAAGGAACGGGAGTTTATAAAACATTTTTTTCTTCTACTCCCAATTAGAAGCACTGCCGAGGCTCTCGTGGAAACCTCTGGACTCTCAGAGGTCGGGCACACAGAAACCCAGAGCGAATTCACAGCTGCTGCTAAACCCAGAGCTGGGGAAACCCCCCCTGAGCAGGAGCAGCCCCCGGCGCGCAGCCCCAAACCCTGGTGGGGTCTGCTGGCAGCTCGCTCACCCAGCAAAGTGAGTGAAAATCACTCAAATCTGAGCTCTTCCCAAGGTTGTCACCACCCGTGGGTCCCCCAGAGGTGACAGCAAATCCCCCGAGCTGCCTGTGCCACAACACAGCCCCGTGAGAGCAGCCTCAGCTCCTGCCCTGCGCGCTCAGACCCAGGCGCATTGGTGCTGCCCCTGAGGGCTCGTTAACCTCCCACCTTCATTAGCGCTCAGCCACCACCACGGCTTGTCCTTCAGAGCCTCCAGGGGAAGGGTCAGCATGGGGAAAGCTGAGGCACCTGCCAAAATTAGACCCGAGTGTGCCCGGTTTTGGGTGCCTGGGACACGGCCGAGCTGTGCCAAACCCCAAATGCAGCGGGTGCCGTGGCCAAGCCCCTCTCCCCCCACCCCGCACACCCCTGGGTGCCTCAGCTCTCCACGGGCGTGCGTCACCACCCCTAACATGACAAATTCGTTCTGCCAACCCTACAAAACCTCCGGGCAGATCCGGGAGCGCTGAGCCCCTCCCGAGGGGGTGACGGTGGCGCAGGAACGACGCCTCCGTGGGTCGCGCCCCCGCGACGTCCCTGCGGGGAGCAGGGGATGCGCTCAGCGCAGGCGTTTTTTGCAGAATGGTGTTTTACAGGCGTTTTGCTCCCCGGTGGAAGGGAACTGGAGCTTTTCCCCTGACACATCGGGGTCATGCAGCACGGCTGGCAGGCAGGCAGGCACAGCGGGACGCGATGGAGAGGGGGCGGAGGCGGGTGCCAGACCTCAGCCCTGCACCGTGGCACGGGGTTGCTCTGGAAAAGCAGAGCTCTCAGCCCCGCCACCCTCCCGGGGATGCTCCTTCCCATGGGTAAAGCACTGGAATTGCAAAAAAAAAAGAATTAATATGTATATATTTTAAAAGGAAAGCAAGTTTTCCCCATTGCCACTTGGTTCAGGTGCTGGGGGGTCATGGGGACACCCCGCTGCTCCGAGAGCTGGTGCCAGGGGATTTGCTGTCCCCCTGCCCTGTGGTCAGCTCAACAGCTCTTCATCAATCTTCCTAAAGACTGAAAGAGAAGAGGAGGAAAGGAACCGGTGAGGGGCCAGCCTGCGGCCACTGCTCTGCCCTTGCTGAAGCACCACGACCCACACATAAACCTGACGGGTGTGATCCCAAGGTCCCGCACCAGGAGATGCAGAACCTAAAACCCCGCAGGAATGACCAGAGCACGTCACCAGCAGGCTCACACGGGGCTGCCAAACGACCAAAGCCCCCAGCATCCCCCCAGCCCCAGGAGACCCTCCCCAACCTGCTCCCCACCACAGCACGAGGAAGCCCAAAGGGGAACCCCAAATCCCTCGGGGCACCCCGTTCCCCCTACCCGCAGCCCCCGGTGGCACAGGGCGGGTGGGAGCCACAGCCCCCAGCCCCCAAAGCTGCACAGCCCCGGGCTCAGCCAGCCCCGTTCGATCGTGGAGGCACCGCAGCCAGCTCATTACACTCTTTTAATAAGATATGTGCTAGTTTTACATTCATTTTTCATTCCTGATAACGCTCTGTCCTATATAACGGCACTATTATCCTCAGCGAGGTGAGGGGAAGAATGTATTTCCTAAAAGACTGGCTGCATTAATTTTGCAGTAAGTGCCATGAAAGATTTAATCTCCAGCTCCTCTTTTGTTAATGGGATTAGTAGAACTTATTTACTGATTTAATTAATTGCCGTAGCTTCCGCTCGGCTGGATGCAGCAGCCCCGAAACTCGCCGCTTTCGGCTGCGAATACCCAGGCTGCGTTTCCGCCTGGAGCCTGCCCAGAGCGCACGCCTGCGAGCTCTGAATTATGGAAATGATGTCCGATAGGCCGCGCTGAGAAGAGGAGAGCACCGAGCTCTGCCTCCCCTCCGACCCGCCAACTCGTGGCAAAGCTTCCCTACAGCGCTGCCAACACCTCCCCAAAAACCAAGCGCCGTCGCTGCTGGCAACGCCGATGGATGGCCCGGGGACCACCGGTGTCCCCCACGTCCCAGCCACCACAGGGCTTTGCTGCTGGCACCCACCCCCTGTCCCCTCTGGGGACCCATGAACGTGGCCCTTGGGTGCCCCCATGTCCCGGGGTGGGGGTCCTACAGAGGGGCACCCCCCCGCCGCCTCCCCCAGCGCTTTATTTAGGTCACCCCGCGCTCGGCGGCACGGCAGCACCGCTCGCAGCGGGGGAGGTTGGACTTCACACTCTTGCTCCGCGAGCTGCTTTTCTAGGTCACCAACCCACAGCGGTGCATTAAAATAGAGATTCTCCCCCCCCCTCCCCGCTCCCCACGGCCGGAGGCTGCCGCAGCCGCCAGCCGGAGGGGAAGGGGTGCGAGAGGGTGGCTGCGACCCCGTCTGCGCACGCACGGACCCCACAGCCCCAAAATACGTCACGGGCACCTGGGGTGGGTGCAGCACCCGTGTTTCCCCACACCAAGCCCTGTTCCTGAAGCTGATCCCATGCCTGGACCCGTTGGGTGGCACCTCGGTGGCACCGGGTGCCAACCCCATGTCACCACCTCCAGGGCTCTCCGGCACGGCGCTTTGGGTCTCGACCTCCTGGGTTTATTCCTTCCTTGTTTCTCTTGGGGTTTTCAGGGGCTCCGAAGCAGGTCTGCTTTGTCAACCCAGGCAGAAAGCCTTGTTTGGAGAGAGGAGAAACAACAATATCTGAAACCCGAGGGGCTGAGCATCGTCCCCTGGTCCCCAGGGAGCCAGGGCTGAGGTCCCCTCCCTGTGCCCAAAAACGTGCTGGGGGCAGCAGGTTGCATGGAGGCCTCTCCCCATGCTGTATTCGCTCTCTTTTCCATACGAATCTGCACCCATATGGGTCTGACCACCCCAAAATCTGTTTCTCCCATGGCAGTGTGGAGGTTGAGCCACCAGCACTGCACTGCCACGGGCAGAACTGAGCGAGCAGGGAGCTCTTCCAGCGCGAGCAGCGTGTTTAACAAGCTGGGAAATCAATGCTGCCATCGAGCCCAGGCAAAACAGCATCGTGAGCCCTGCACCGCCGCACAGGGGCTTTGCCAGTGGCTGTCCCCAGCCCCAAAGCCACCAGGGAGACCCCTGGAAACGCAGGGCCCTGCTCTCCTGCTCCTTCTTCCCCCCAGCAGGGCTGCAGGGCATCGCTCACTGCTCACGGCCGGGCGAGCAGCTTGGATTTTACCAATGGAAGCGTCAGCAGCAGTTTCTCACGTGGTGCAGGGCTGGGGCTGAGCACGGAGGGACAAGGAGAGCAGCTCACGAGCTGCAAACGGGCTGTTCTGCCCCAAAAACCTGCCATAAGAGCAGCCTGCAGAGATCCTGCGCCACCAGGCCAGGCAGAGAGCACCTGGAGGGGATAAAGCAGGAGGCTGGCGCGTGAGTGTCCTCAGCACCACCTGCAGCTCCTCCGCAGGAGAGACGTGCCAGCACCAGTTGCTTTGCTCCTCGGTGCCGTGGGGCTGTCTCACTGCTGCTAAAAGGAAAAAAAAAAAAAAAAACTCCCAGGGTTTGGATACTCTTGAATACAAAGCACTCAGAGCAAACAGCAGGCTGAGAAATGGTGCCTGGCACTGAGCTCGCACCCACGCTCGATGCCATTAACCGGGAGACCCTCGGCTGTAAATCCACGCACATCCCCATCCAGGCTCACAAGCTTCCAGGTGAGGAGCCAGCCCTGCCTCTGCCTCCCCCCGGGAAAATGGGAGCTGTGGCAGAAGGGAACAAACCCAGCCGGCAGGAGCAGCTGCCTGGGCTTCGACACGCCGCGCCTGCAGCCAGCGCCTCGGTGCCAACAGCACCAAATGTTGGCAGCGGTGGAAGGCTGCAAGGATTGGCCTCGCTGTGAGAAAAAAAAAGCTCCTTCCACCCCGGTTATCTGCTCCCCATCAGGAGATGGCTCTGAGCACAACGAGGAGCCTCCCAGGCTTGCAGGGAGCTGGCTGGAGAGGCAGCCCCACCAGTGCCTTCCCCACTGGGCGCAATGGGGTCAGAGGCAGCTGTGGGGCTGCCCCCAGCCCGCCCCAGTGCCAGGAGCTGCCTCCCGCCGTGCCAAGCTGCTCCCACAGCTGCTAATTGCAGAAAGGTTTGTTAAAACCGGCTTGTTCTTCCAGGAACGGATTCAAGTGACCTGATTTCCAGGAGTGCTCGGATGCGCCCGCACGCGCACGGCTGGGTGAGGATTTCCTCTCGCCTGCCATCACAGGAGAGCCACCAAAGTCCCAAATCCTCCTCCATCCCCCTTCAGCCCACCGTGGTGGCTATAAATCTGTGGCCGTGCTGCATCCCGGTGACAGCATCCCGGTGACAGCCCCTCAGGGACACCTGTGACCCACGGTGTGACCTGATGGGTGGCCTAAATCCCACAGCTCCCTCCAGCTCCGGCACGGCTCCGGGCAGGAGGTGACCCAGTTGGAGACGTGCACGTCCCCAAAGTCAAAGCTTTGGCAAAAGCCTCCTCGGTGCCGGGTCCTGCCTGGCGTGCAGCCACCTCCCCTTGAGGCAGAGGGAGAAAAAGATCCTAAAATAACCCCAAGTGGGGGCAGGAGCTGCCGATGGGGTCGCTGAGCTGTGCCCACCCGTGCGCCTGTAAAATCTAACCTGAATTTCCATGCAAAACCTGACCATAATTCATAATTCCCTCCCAGGGGTTCAAACCTGGGCTATTTGGGGAGCTCAGCCCCTTCCTCACCCACACCAGCACCGACCCCAGCCTCGTGCTGCCGGCTGTGCCCCCGCGGTGACACCTGGGGACAGGCAGGGCCCTGCTGCTGCTGCCGCCAGCGCCGCCAAATCGATCCCCGTTATCTGCATCGTTATGTGCCTTGGCAGCGAGATAAACGAGCTGCACAGAGCAGCACCCCGCAGCCCGCCGCAGGACAAAACACCTCCGGATCGACCCCAAAAGCCGGCTGCGAAGCTGCACGCACAGAGCAGAGCATCCACCACGGCCCCACAGACATCTCTGGGCTTCTCCCCAGCTTTTGGTCCCTCTGATTTCTGGACCCACATAGGAAAACCTCCCAGGGGTTTCCCTTTCCAGGACCCCCTTGGTGCTGTGGGCAGCCGGCTCAGGGTTTCTCCTCGTGCCCCCCCAGGAGCAGAGCCTGGGGCAGGGCCAGCAGCTCCTGGTGCGCCCGAGCCGGCTGCGGCAGCCTCCTCTTTTCCAGGGCTGTAAATCCCGACACGGAGCTTTTTTTTTTTTCTGCTTCTTCCTGCTTGGCAGCAGTTCAGGGCATATTTGTGTTTTGGCTGCCAGCAATGCAGCATTTACAAACCTGCCCTGGATTTATCTGCTGCAGCATCGGCCACTGAATTAAAAGCACAGAAGTCGGGGACGTGGTGGAAGCGGCACTTTTACAACAGCCAGGCTGCGTGCCGGCCCCCTCCCACCCACAGCCCCCTGCCCCTCTGCCTCGAGGCACTCCTTGCAGCATCACCTGGCTCCGTTTTTTTTCCCCAAAATGAGTTAAATGCTCATTTTGCCTTTTTCTGCTGCCTCCTCCGGCCGCTCCCTGCCCAGCTGCAGCCGGCCCTGTGCAGGCGCACGCCTGCCTCCCTGCTTGAGCGCAGCGACTCGCAGGAACTTTAATTACCTTTAAAACCCTCGGTGCTTCATCAAGTGGCCTGACAGCTCCCGCCGTGCCGGAGCGGCACAAAGACAGGGCAGCCACACAAACCTGACTTTTTTTGGGGCAAGCAGGCTCGAAAGAGACCCTCTCCAACCCATTTTGGCCATCCTTCCCCATCAACATCCCCAACCCGTGTGCCAGGGATCAGCCAGCCATGGTGCCGAGTTACCCCCAACCCCATGCCACAGCACGGTGGATTTCAACCAAAAGAGAGGATTTTTTGTGCTCCTCCGAGTCTCATCGTGAAGTCAAAACCCAGCCCTGGTACAGCCGAATTGGGCACCCAGGGAAACCGCACGCTTTGAGGCCGTCTGACTGCACGGCAGCTCTGAGCAGCGCTTGTCTGCTCCGTTTAGCAAAGAGCCAAAATTGTGACAGCCCCAGGGCAGGGAGGAGAGCCGAGAAGCACGGCTGAGGGCTTTGCACCATCCCGCAACATTTGGCACCGGGGCTGCAGCCGGCTCGCACCGCCCTCACACTGCCAGGAGGGGTTCAGCACAGCTCCTCAGCCACCCAGATCCCAGGAATTTCGCTCTGCGCTACCAAAGCCGGCTATAAAAAGCAAGAGGTTCCCTTCCCAGAGCTGGCAGGAAGGAGCTGAAGCGGCGATGGGTGACCCCAGGACTGGTGAGTGCCTGCACCTACGTTTGCACTTAAGGATTTTAATTGCTACGTGAAGGAAGGCAGCAAGCACTATGGAGCTTAAGAGAGAGAAAATGGAGCTGAAATGAAAACAACGTGGAGGAAATTTAGAAGGGCTAAATGGTCTTCAGCTCCCAAGCGGCCAGGATGAAGACAACATTAATGGCCCCGTAGAGCTGGCAGGAGGCAGGGCTCTCACAAGGAAAATCAGCAGCCCTCATTTTCTGACCTGAGTTGATGGGGATGAGGCAGAGGGACGGGGCCTTTGCTGGAAGGTTTTGGCGCAGCAGCCTGCAGGATGGCATCAGCCGGGGCTGCTCCTTCCACCGGTGCAGACGGAGGTGTCCAGAGACGGAGCAGCAGGGACAAAAAGCAGCACACGAGGTCCCAAAAAGGACCCCGCAGCCAAGCTCTGAGCACCCTGGCTCTGCCCAGAGACATCACAGACCACCTGCATTGCCAGCTGCTGTCCTTGTAGGCATCTCCTCCAAGTATGTACTCTTCATACTCTTCATTTTATAACAGCCCCGACCACCACCCGAAGGACACAGCTTTAATTCTGCCCCCACCACGCAGCTGGGTCCTGATCTCTCCACACCAGCCTCAACCCCACGCCACCCTTTTCCCTCCCTGCAGCTACTCCTCATTTACATCAGCATAATTGCTATTCTGCCTCGTTAGGTTCTAGCGCACAGCTTCAAGAGCTTATTTAAAATTCATTGAAGCCTCCCCACTCAGAAGAATTGAAAAGAAACGACCCAAAAGGCATGCCTGTGGGATCGTACAGGAGCAGGAGGCAGAAGGACCGCACGCGTCCACCTGCTCTGCAGTGCAGTGAGGGGGCTGAAGCAAACCAGCAAGCAAGAGGGGAAAGGAAATTGGGTTCTTCTGCAGCTTGCTTTTTTATTTTTTTATTTTTTCCTTTACAGCCTGGCCTGTGCTGCCCTGCACCTTGCCTCCAAGCCCAAGGGCTTGGCACAGCACGTGGGGGGCCAGCCTGGCAGGGGGGCTGCAACACCTCCACCAGAGCACAGCCCGAAATCCCCTGGCATCCCCAAAGTCTGTCGTTCAGCCCAACGGGCTGAAGCATCTCTTCCTCCTCTCCCTTTCTCCTTTGGCCCCAAAAGAAAAGGGAAAAAAAAAAAAGAGGGGAACAAACCCAGTGTGGTACTGCAGAGCAAATCACTTTGGAAGTGCGCTTGAAGCTCTCCCAGCGCAGCTTAAGAAACATAACACGTCCTCTCAAAGGAGATGGTTTTTTTTCTCCCCCATAAAACGATCCGCTAACCGCTTCCCAAACGCACCACAGGAGGATAATCTACAGGCATAAAAATGCTCGCCAGAGGCGGGTTCTGTAGGATGTGCTTGTCAGCAAGCCCCCTGCTGTGCCTGCACGCCCCTGCACACTCGCTGCTGCGCTCGCACCCTGCGCCGCACCCAGACCTCCCCGTGCTTGCAGACGGGGATGCAGGCACCTCCCTGAAGCTGCTGGACACGAATTCAGATGTTTGTGCTGTTCTCCCTCCCAAAATTTGCCATCATTTTCCCCCAAAGCCCCGCAAGCCCCACTTCAGCCCCTAGGCACCTCTAAAAATGATGCCTGGTGGCTTCTGAAGGCATGAGAGGGTCCCCGATTTGAGCACTGCATCGTGCCCCTGCGTGGTGGCTCGTGGAGGGATGGGGCACAGGAATGAATATGGCATGGGGACACCCTTCGGTGTGCTCAGCCCCCCCAGGTCAAGCTGGGGAAGCCTCACGTGCTCATTCTGCTCTCTACTTTAAAACAGCAGGGAGCAGAAGCTGGAGGCACGAGCACCACATCAGCCAGAAGATGCAATTTAACCAAAAAGAGAAGGGGCGAGAACTGGGCACTGCTCACCGACATTTACTTAATTATTGAAAAAGCCACAATGGCACAGCAGGGAAAGGAATTCATTAAAGCCTAACGCAGAAGAAAAGCATAACCAGGCTTTACGACTTATTTATTTTTTGACTGCAAGGTACAGAACCGAATGGATGCCAGTGGCCCAGATCTCAGGCGGGGAGAGCAGGAGGTGCTCGGCGAGGAACCTGCAGCCACCACCATCGAGCCCAGGAAACAGCCTCTGCCTGGGAGGCAACAGCTGGGCTGCAAGTGCCAACAATAACGCCGAAAAATTGGGTTTATTTAGTATGGAAGAGGAAGAATTAGGAGATGCATTCACGCCATAGCGCGATGAGACATTTCAGATTGCACCATGAACCACACTAAGCCAATAAATGGAGATTATCAGTGTTAAAGGCTTTAAAATGCAGCAAGATCTGGAGCAATTGAAGCAAAACCTTTTTAAAGAGCTGCCCAAGGAGCTATTTCTAGATTGGTACTTTTGCCTTTTTATGTCCGGGATCATGGGAGAGATCTTTGAAATGCTACTTTAAACCGCAGCACTGATATTTATTTTCCTGTATGTGAAAACAATCCGTGTCATCTGCGAACTCGTTGGGCTGACATTGAAGCCAGGCAAAACAACGGAATAGCTGAAACAGGCCTCACTTAATGAAGAGGTGAAATTTAATTAGTGCCAATCACCACGGGTTTATGAAAAGCAGATTTCATTAAACCAACCTGATCCTTTTATGAGCCTCCAAAATTAGTTTACCAATGCAACCGGGCGTCAGATGCCGCTGCGGATGACATTTTGATGAAGAAGCTGGAACGATATAAAAATCAACACCGAACCTGTTAGACCTCTAAACAGCTGCTTAGCAGCTGCCCAGGCATCGGAGAGGGGAGGAAGCCTCACAACCCCGTGAGCCATCAGATAAGGGGGTGATAAGGGGTCCCACGAGGCTCCGATGGAGCAGGGGCACCCACAGAGCCTCTGCCAGCATGCAGGACCAGCCCTGCGAGCACTGGGGTGCGTTCACCCTCCCTGGATGGGTTTAAATAGGAAGCTGGCTCCTCAAAGCTGAGCTCAGTTGGGTTTTCCTCTTGCGGATCTGCTCCATTTAGGGCAGTGCTTTATTCCAGGGTAACGCCAGAGCTCCCACCAAAAGATTCCTTCTGGCCTTAAAAGCCATTCCCATGGAGTGCTGGGGAGAGGGAAGACATTTGGTGAGAGTAATTTCGGGTTTCTCTCTCCTCCCACCATACCTGGAGGCACACACATCTTTCTGCTTCCAAGCTTCCAGCAGTGCCCCAGCCCCTGCAGTGGCTGTGCCTGCCGACAGCTCTTTTCCATCCTGTATTTCTGCCCGAGTTTTTCTTCCTCTCCCGGGAAATCAGCAGCGAGCTCTGCAACAAACGACTGAGAAACAGCAGGCTCGGAAGAGGAAAGTGTTAGAAACTCTGCTGTGCACCAAAAACCAAAAACCAGACAAGCACGAGGGAGGGCTCAGGGAGGGCACAGCCCCCGGGTGGCAGGGAGGCTGCTGGTGCTGGATCCGTGGACACTGCAGACACTGGGGTCGGTCTTTGCCAGCAGCCACCACGCAGACCCTGGATTAGAGCCCCCTTTTGGGGCTGTACAAGGGGGCTGCCCCCAAAATACGTCCCCGGCAAGGCCTACCGCCGCACCAAGGCCGACATAAGCGTGTGGGCACTCCCTGCCACCAGCAGCGGCTCCGGGGGATGGAGGGACTGAGCCCCTGGTTCCTTCTGCTCCCGCTGGCAGGCTGCCACCTCTTTCTCCTCACAAAACCCCTCTGATGTGCTGCGACCTCCATAGGGAGGGGAAAGTCACTGCCTGCTGAGCGCAGCCCAACAGAAGAGCTCCAAGGCCTGCAGGGGGGATAGAGCAGAGGCAGGCGGCTGGCACAGGGCTGGATTTGGGGTGAAAACCATCAGGACAGGGACACAGTCCCCTGTGTCCCCCCTGCAGCCCTTCCAGCCTCCCACAGGCAAAACTGTGAGGGAGGAAGATGAAGGGCACGTCCCCTGCGTTAGGCACCCAAATTGGTGCTGGAACGAGGCTCCACAGGCCGAGTTGCCTCAGCGTCTGCGACCCAGCACCTCCAAGCCCTGGAGGTGGCACTGGAGCAGAAAACCAGGCAGGCCTGGCCAGAAAGCAGCTCCTGGAAGGCTCAGAGGGGCAGCAGCCTCCCCTCCAGCCCCTCGTTGCTCTGCAGCCCCTTGCTGTTGAGATTTGGGCCCGATGGCAAAGCGGCGCCTGCAGCCTCCACTGTGGGCCGCTCCAGTTGGCCTCCACACGCAGAGCTCCCTCCAGCCCGCTGTATTAATCGCTGCAGTTAATTAGGCGTTTGCCAAGTCAGTTTGCAACATCGTTTTAGCTTACTCCAGGCGGGGGGAGGCAAATTTCCTGTAAAAAAAAAAATAAAATAATGAAAATGGAAAAGCCGGCAAAGCGCTAATGACTGGGATGATGAAGGGCTGGCAGAGCGGCCTGCAGCGTCTGCAGGCAGCTCCGCTCGCACCTCGCAGCACTAACTAAAAAACAATAATAATCGCGGGATCATTGCAAAGTCAATAACCAAGACAGTCAAGAATTACTCCCACTCGCTTCGTAATCAAGCACTTATCCTGCCGAAAGCAGGCTGCGATTATTGTCCAGGTAGGGAGAAAGGATTTCGTCCTTGGCTTTCCTTGGGGAAGATGTGGCGTGGTGAGGACGAGGAGCGATCGTTTCCCCAGCCAGATGGGCTGAGGGGTGGCCATGAGTTGGGGGGTGCTGGGGGAAAATGCCCCGTGGTCCTCACAAGCTGCTGACCCCACCCAAAGAAGCAATTTTAATATGGGTACTACCATGGTGGGAAATCAAACCCAGAGGCTGAAGCCTGACCCCAAATCCACAGAGCAAAGCCATGGCCTCGGCCTCGGTCCCTCATCCCCCAGCAAGAGCTCCCCAGGCCCTGCTGGCACCTACCCGGAGCTGACCTGCACCTTCTGTTGCTTTGCCAACAGCAGGGAAGGGAAACATCCCAAAGAAGCATCGCTTTCACCCAAATTATTCTAAAAGGCGATTATGAAGGATAATCCCCTGATAAATTATGGTCCTGCCAGCGCGGTGCAGGGCAGGGTCGGTGAGCTGCTGGCCCAGCCCACGCCATACAGCTGCGCCTCAGGTTTCAGCTTTTCATCGAATTTAAAATAGAAGATGGATAAGGCACCAATTAAAATATAAAGCAAGCTGTGGCTTGCCGTGGATTAAGCTGGGATTTTCAAAGGATGCTCCCCCAGCCTGCTGGAAACGAAGAGCCGTGCCTCGGAAGCTCTGCAGCCGTCTGCATTCAGCGCCTTTGAAGATCCCAGGCTTTTGTCCAGGATTTTGCTGAAAGCACAAGGAGCACAAATGGAGCATTTTACCCTCCAGCTGCCAGGCTTGCCCGTCGCCCTCCCTAGCTATAGCTCCTGGCTGCTGCCCAGCAGGAGAATGTCTCTTAAAAAGCAAACGTGTGTTGGTGGCACACAAAATGCCCCGGGTGGAGATGCTCGGGCACCCAGCTCACACCCAGGAGACGGGCAGCTGCACAGGGAGGGGTTCAAAAGAGGGTGTTCCTGAGAAAATCTGGGATATTGCTTTGGGCTCCTTCAAAAACAGAGAAATTCTGGAATATCTGAGGATTTGATTTCACGCCTCTCTTGCCTTTTGCGCTGCCCCTCGCGCCGCTGCCTGCCCAAAGTCCTCCTGCCCTGGGTGCCAGCAGCCAGCTGCCGTTTGCGCGATCGATGAGCAAGCAGTTCAGGATAGCAGCAGCACGTTAAGAGCAAACCTGCCAAAAGCCTGGGCTTTCACAGCTCCGTGCCAGTTGGTGTGATAGGGCAGGAAGGAAGCAGCGCGGGACCAACACGCTGACCTTTACAAACCCCGTTCCTTCCCCAGCTCCCGATCCCCAGCCCTGGCCAGCAGCCGGAGCGAGACATCCATCATCGTTTACTGCCAGCCTTGCAGGAGAGGACTGGGGAAATGGAAGGGCGCTGTAATTACACAGCTGGGCTTGGCACTCGCAGTCCCATCTCCAGCTCCCATTTGTCACTGCAGAAATAATAAGGAAGCGAAGCTGTAACGAGCCAGCCTCCTAAAAACGCGCAGCATGGCAGTGGCTTTATTAGCCGGATCAAAGGCAAGTCAGCATGGCCTCTGCTGTGCTGTGCTTCCTGCGGATAACTCAAATAAATGTGTGGAGGAGGCAGATTTGCCCCAAACCCCCCAGCTCTCTGCAGCACAACCCCTGTGTGCATTTCTCAGCCGTCCTCTTGACGTGCCCAGAGGTGAGTGGAGAGCTCAGCACATTGGGGGTCTCCGAGGGACAGCATCTGGCTCCTTGTGGGCCACGGTCCCATTGCCATGGGAATTCCTCTGCTTCAGCCCCTGGGCGAGGGGATTCCTGGAGCAGCTCCCAGCAGCACGGGGACATGTAGCCCCTTCATGTCCCCAGGGTGAGACAACAGGACATGCTTATCCCAAGGGATAAAAGCCATGTCCCATAGCAGAGCCCGGCCAGATCCTGCCGTGGGTGCATGGGGTGCCCTGATGCAGAGGAAGGTGCCCCCCCAGGATCCTGGCTGCGGGTGGCTGGAGAGCAAAGTGCTGAAAGCCTGCCCCGCCGAACGGGGGAGGTTAATTACTGCGATCAAAAATATCCGGAGGGAAAAAATGTTACAGCAGATATTACCAATTAACCCAGAAATCTAAACATCACAATTGCTGCAATTAATAGGATCCTACACTCGCGCTAATTACCAGGCTGCGTGAGAGGCGGGTGTGCCAGGAGGGAGGGGAGCTGCGGGGGGCCCTGGGGACCCAGCAGATCCCTGCTCCATGTCTCGTTCTATCCCATCCCATCCCATCCCATCCCATCCCATCCCATCCCATCCCATCCCATCCCATCCCATCCCATCCCATCCCATCCCTCCAGTTATCGTGGGCAGGGGACCACACCACCACCATGTGAAGGGTCTCGCCCGTTTTTGCAGCAGTCACCTTAGCAGAATTCACACTGTCACCTCGTGCTAGAGCACATCAATATCGAGTAAGGCTGGGTAAAAACAAAACCCGACTCCTTTTCCCTCCGACAGAGCTCGGGATAATCTGTTAGCTCCGAGTGGATTTGGCAGTTCAGTCAGCGCAGCCCTTCCCACCTCCCGTCCCCGCAGGCTCGCAGGGCGTTTGCAGGCAGGAGGGCGCATCCCACTTTCCCCCTGGCACTTTTGTGGGGTTTCAGCTTTGTGCTGATTTTCCTCAAAAGAGGAGAAAGGGCTTCCTTGGCATGGAGCAAAGCCTCCCGCTAACAGCAGCTTTGCTCTGTAAGTAAGGCTCGGTCCTCACCGCGAGCTGCAAATCCAGCGATCAAGAGCAGGCCGACGCGGTGTAATGGATGTGGTGTCAAGAAAAATTAAATCAAGTGTCAGGATAAAATTCCAGGGGGGACCATACTTTTATGATTCATAATGCCAACCAATTATCTCCCTGACAGGCCGAATGGCCGCGTTTTATCATGCCCAGCAGCCTGGAACAGGAGTTGTGCAAATTGGCGAACGACAAGATCCTTTAACGAACTCAGCGAATTCGGTAACGATCGCTCGCACGCGCTTCATTTTTCAGCTCCAAATGACAAAAAAATACCAAAAAAAATGGAACTTAGCGTGTGCCAGAGCTGAGACAATCCCCAAAAAGCACCTCTGCCTGGGGGGGCTTGGGCACATCGCCCCCCTCTGCCCCAGAGTCCGTCCCAAAACACCCGGCAGCTTTTTATCCTCAACAGCTGCCACGCTCCGGCACTGCTTGCTTTGGGCACCGAGACATCAAACCGAGGCTGCATTTCCATCAGAGATAGGAAGTAATTGAATATCTCAAGCAGGTACAAAGCATTGCCCTTGGTGACGCCTGCCCCCCAAATTACATCAGCTGCCATGATTCAGCAGCAGGCGAAGCTGGGCTCACGCGGCCGGTCGGGGCTGAGCACATCGGGTCGTGCACGCCTCTCGCCGCTGTCGTCTCGCAGCAGGAGCCAAGCAGTGTGGCAGCAGGAGTCTCCAAAAAGCCCCTGCAGCACCCAGGCTGGTCCCCAACGCAGGACATCCTCCAAAACCTCCAAATACCGACCTCTGACATGCAAAAGTTAAACCAAACCTAGCACTCAGCCCTTTCACTGGGTGCTTTGCCTAAAATGTGAATATTTCCTCTGAAAGAAGGCAAGGGGTGCTCAGGATCACCATTACACAGACCTTTCCCAAGTGTTCAGGGCAGGTGTTTGCAGGCTGGAAGTGAAAATAAAAACCCAAGCTGCCACCAGCCGGGTCCCCAAGGAAAAGCTGTCACCCCTCGGGGCCAGGCGCCACCGAGGGCACTGTAGGGGCAGGTTTGGGTAGGAGGGCTCGTGCCACCTCACTGGCACCATTCCTCACAGCAAAACAGCCTTAAAATAACTTTTCCCCCCTTCCTTACACCCGACGAGGCTTCCTTCTGGGAGCGTGCAGGCACGTGTGCGGACACACACGCCACGCTCCCCACCGCACCGCAGGCAGCCGCGCTCTCATTATCTCTTAAATAAAGCGTTTTAAAACTCTCTCGGAATTTAGCAACAATCGCCATGGATACCAATCACCGAAATCCCTCCGTCACTATGGCAACGCCTTCCCCAGCTTGCCTATTTATCCCGGAGCTGACACGCCATTTATTGTGAGTGATAGGAAGGGAATTTGAAAGCAACCTTCCCCCGGCGCACGGAAGCATGAAAACCCTCGGCGAGGAAGTGACTATTAATAGAGATGAAGGGGCTGCGGCGCAGCACCGGGCGCTCGGTGCCTGCACACCGAGGACCACGGGGACAAGAGGCAGGGTCCCAAATTGGGGCTGGATGCTGGGGACAGCCTGGGGGCTCTCCATGCAGGTGAACCGCACATAAAAACCTCCGCTAGGTCCTTCTGGCACCCGCCGGGGTAATGTTCAAGAGGCTGGAGATCTCGGCAGTGCTTATTTGCACAAAATACCTGACAGAGCAGCAGGGTTTATTAGGCTCTGTGTCTCCAAGGGTTGCGTACTGCGGAGCTGGAGCTTGGTGAGCGTGCTTACCGCAGCCTGCTGCCCCATGGAGACGGAGGGGTTTCAGCACGAGGGCTCCTGCCGCCGAGCTGCGCTCAGCCCCTTGGCAGTGCAGGTTGGAACAAAGCCTCTCCCCGGCGGTCCTGAGCTGGTGCCAGGGCACCGAGCACGCTGCGTGTCAGAAACACTTAGCACCGGGCCAAGGAACGGGCAGGCAGCCCGGCAAAGAAAGCCCCTCACCACTGCACCCTTCATGAAACAAGGGGAAAGGATCCAAGGCCCCGGGAGGAGATGCTCAAACCCCCCAAAAAAACATCCTCTCCTGCCCTCCCACAGTGACACCGACTGAGAGGGAGGACAAGGACAGCAGCAAGGGGCTGAGCCCAGGCAGCAGGCAGGACGAGGGCTCCTTCTTCATCCCCTCTGCCACGCTGCATGAGCACGAAGGCCTCTCCGTGCGGTTATTGCGCACTGCAACCAGAAGAGCTTCATGCTTGGAGGGCAGGAGGCGGCCACGTGGCGTGGGTCCGCTCCTTCGGGAAGGACAGGGCACAGGCTGTCACATCCCATCACGGAGGACACTCGTCCTGGAGGGTGACGACAACGTGCTGGCTCTGTACCTTGCTTTTTGTCGATGGCTGGCACTGTCTGGGGAAGAAGCTTCGTGTTTTTCTTGCCCCTCGTACGAGCACCAGGGTCCAAACCAATTCCATGCAGTGACCCACGCCTGGGGAGGGCAATTTGAGTAAGAGCCCTACTGTTTTTTTCCCCTGAACAGCTCTGTTATGCAGAAATGCATCTCCACGGTGAAAGTCACCCCTCAAAGAGTTCTGATCGATTCCAGCGGATCCCGGGAGCAGATTGTCCAGACGCCGACATTGCTATGCAGACCCAGGCCTGGGAAATGGACCAAAGCTAATAGGAATTCAGCGCGGCCGCCGATGATTTGTACAATTATGAAGTGCCATGAATCAAAAGGTTAACTTGCAGACAGATCCCTGTGGGAGAGCCCCGAGGCATCGATTTCAAGCCGAATCTCTTTATTACAGGACGACGGGAGCCTCGGCATCACACCACCGGGGCAGCTGAAGGCTGCACGGGGAGCAGGTGAGCGCAGGACGCCCCGAACGGCAGCACGGAGCTCTTCGGCGAGGACGCTCGGAAAGCGCCGCGCTTCCCCGAGCTCCTGAGCCGTGAGAAATGCGAACTGACTGCAGTGTGCAGAGAGGCCGTTAATTACAATTACCCGAGCCACCGAAACATCTGTGATTAACAGGAGGGCTCCGGGAGGCTGAAGGCGTGTGAGCGGATCGCTCGGAGACACCGAGACGCCGACTGCGGCACTCGAGGCGGGCGGACACGGAAAGGCAGCCTTGACACGGGCAGGGGGGAGATCTGCAAAGATGATAACGTCTCGGGGAGGTTTGCTGTTTGCACAGAAGCCTACACAAAGACCCTGATTAAAGCAGATTTCTGCTGTGCTAGATCAGGAGGGTGGCACCAGCACGGTCAGGATGCCAGAAGCACGGGGACAGCAGCGGGTGCAGTCTGGATCCTAAGCAGTCTCCCCAAGGGACTCCCTCTGGGAAGGACGGGGGGGACACTCGTCTAGAGCAGCCCATGCAGGAGAGCTGGCTGCTTCTCTCTTGGGAGCACAAACCTTTCCCGACCTGCTCCTGCTGAACCAAACAAGGTTTTCAGCAGCAGCGGGGCCGGGGGGACCCTGCTCACCTCCCGCTCGGTGGCATTTCTGCTGAGATCCACGCATGAGCCGGAATCGCTGCAGCCGGGCAGGCTGAGGGCAGATTTATGAGCTGCTGGGCACAAACAGCTCTTGCCCAGCCAGCCTTAAACCAGCTCTGCACACCCACAGTCGAGCCACCAGGACAGACAGAGCCGTTTGCTTCTCCTGAAAGGATGCTCCCCCACTCCACAAATAGGAAATCTCAAGCGCACAGGAAGAAATGAGATCAGTCTGAAAAAGCCACCGCTAACTTCTCTCTCCTGTTTGTTACCCAGCACTTTGCATCCCTTTTGTTATTATTCATAGCCATAAACACACGTGGGACTTCCAGGGATCCGTCAGATTAAAGACTCAGGCCAGAAAAAAAACACAACCACGAGCTAAGCCCAGACATGGCACCGCTGAACAGAAAGGCCAGAAGGAATCACAGCACGGGAGAGACCAGGGAGTTCTCCCCCCTGTCAGTTCACATGCAATGACACAAAGAAACTGAGAAAAACACCAGCACCAGAACCCAAAAATGCTTCCTCTGCTAGGAGCAGACGTGCAGGCAGCCGAGAAGGACAGCGAGCTGTCAGGACGAGGCACTAAAAGCACGGCAGCCCCTCCACGACTCGGAGGCATTCGCTGGCAGAGCCGGGCTCCTCTCAGATCAAACGTTTTGATCTGTGAATTGTTATTCCAAGTCTTACTCCACGGGGAAAACAGGAGGCAATCAGCATATTGAGAAACCTTTGAAGGTGTTTTTCCTAACTGTTACAAAAGAAAAAGGGAAAAGAAATAATAATAATACGCATTTGATCCTCTGGCAACAACAAAAGGGCAAAGGAAGATTCCAGACTCGAGGCACAAAAGCCATGAGATGGGCTCAGAGGTGATGCTAAGTGAAGGGACAGCACAGAAAGGATCGAGAAGCACAGCAGAGGGACACGAAATGAGGATTCCTGCCCTGAAAACGGAGCCCTTGACTTGGCTCAGCTGTGCCGGCAGAGGTGCACAGGAAAAACATTTGCTTTGGGAAGAGCAAACAGGCTGACTGAAGGACACCTTCCTCCTCCCTGGCAGGATTTCGTGACTCGGCTCTTCCTATTCCAGGACCAGGACAGCATGATGAATCTTCCTTTATACCAGAAAGCTCGTTTCAGAGCTCACCTAAACTAAACACTGCCTGCACTGGAACTTGTTCTGCAGTCAGCCAAAGTTTCAAGGTTTTTGTTCAGAGACAAACTCGTCCTTGAGCACTATGCAGTCACCTGGGCTTCAGAGAAGGCTGGGTGCTGAGAGCCACCTCCGAACAAGAGCCTCCAGGGCTTGCTTCCAGTTTGAGGACAATCTTATGACCAGGTTTGGCTTCATTTCTCCCAAATGCTCACAAGCACCCGGGATGAGGATGGCTGCACGAGCTGCACGAGCACACCAAGACACCAGCAGTTTGCAACAAGAACAAACTACTACAAAAGTGTCCAATTAAAGAGACTTCTGAACCCGAAAAGGTTGAAGTCTATAATCACCTCCTTCAGTCCCCCTCTCCCCACAGACTCTGAAAGTGGTTATAAAACCTCTGCCACACACAGAGGTGGATGCAAACCGTGAGGCACATTCATAAAAAAGCCTTACTCTACAGGATAATCGCCTTAAAACCGAGCTGCTCTACATAGCCACTGCCCTCGTTCGAATTCAGCGTGGTTTTGAAGCTGCAGAGGCCTCAGCCACGGGGCTTTCCCTCCATCCTGGCTTTCCGGTAGATTATCTCTATGCCTTGCATTTAAGCTTGTTTTACTACAAATTCGGCTGGTATTTGCTGTGTTCAACCAGCATCGCCCGTGTTGTCTGTTACAGCACCACGTTTATTTCCTGAGCAGCTGCGGGATGGCACATCTGCTTTGTGCCCGCTCAGCCCCTCTAAGCAGGATCAAGGGGAGCACTAACGCTTGGCTCAATGAAATTGAACCAAAACCCTCCCATTTTAGCGAAGCTGCTGACGGCTCTGGCTGCCTGGTTTCTGGGAAGCAGCAACAGCAACGACATGACTAGTGGGAGCATTCCCAACTGCTTCCAGAATGAAAAAGCAGCATCGGTGGACCTAAAATTAGGCAGAAGACACAATAGTTGGACCCAGGGCACGTGTCTGCTCCTCTGCTCCTGCCCAGAGAACAGGTAGAACATTACTTCTTTGGAAGTGTCTAGCTCCAAGTGCTACAAAGTGAGAAATGTTGGCAGCTTTTGAAGCACGGGAGCAGCAGCTGGCAGAAAGGAGCCCGAGGCACAACACGGCTCCTGTGCAAAGCACCAGTCCCTCGTTTGAGTCGCTGCGTGGTGCTGGCATACGAGGATCTGAGGAAACAGCAGAGCCCCGAAGACAAACGGTGCTCGAGTTGAAAGATCTGGAAGGAAGGAAGGAGCAGCAGGGGAGCACCAGCTCCCTCCCCGCTCCCCCCTGGAAGAAGAGGTTGCAGCGAAGTGTGACGAGGACAGAGAAAGAAGAGCATCGCCCTTCCTCTCCAGCAATTAAAACTGATTGATTACACACTAATACTCAGCCAAAAAGAGAGGCATTTGTGAGGGCGCCCCACACCAAGCTCAGCCATCAGCACAGGAACAGCGAGGGCCAATTTTCGGGAGGTGGAGCAGGAGGGAGCTGCAGCACCCAAGCACTGCAGGAGTGCAGGACACCCTGGCCATAAGCCATCGAGGGCTGACCACAGGGACAGTACCTGGGAGGCACGCAGACCCTGCCACGGAGCAGCCAGCCGGCAGAGGAGGACAGGAACAAAGCTGCACACTCACACACATCACATTTAGCATCCTATCTAACAGGAGTTGTGCTCCGCTGGCTCTGCAGAAGGACATCCCATCCCGGGGGGCTCAGCAGCACTGCAGCTCAGAACCTCTGACGCCGAGGCCTGAAGATTGGTGCCCATACACCACGGGAACCTGGAGAACAGAGTAACTGACAAGCCATCTTATGAAAATCATTTTTATTTCCTTTTTTTTTTCCCTCTTTTTTTTTTTTTTTGAAGTTCTGATGTTTACAGATATGCTTTTATTTCTGATAGCAGAGCTTCGCAGCAGTAAAAATCACAATGCAGCTAGCAGAGCAACTGAGCTACGACCCATAAATACCAGCACAGAAAACAATGGACAACCACCGATATTTCTATACATGAACTATTCTTTTAATGTCACATTTTGACAATTGTAAATGGTCTACAGAACGTATGTGGGCAAAAGGCAATAAGCGAGTCTTTTGAAACACTAGATGTATAATAAACAGCGCATTATCAACATTTACATGATTCACATCAAATTGATGACATCCTAAATGTATTCCTTTTAAAGGATAGAGATTTTTTCAATAAAATATTACAATTTCATTTAATACTCTGGTACAATACTTCATACATTGCAGGAAAAAAAAAATAAATGCAAGGTCTACTCCACCTAGTAAGAGGATCCTTTTTCATTAGTCTTTAGTACTGTAATAAACAAATCACAATAATGTCATAAATAAACAGGCTTGAAATTATTAATTACATGGTTCACTATTTAAAAGGGAAAAATTAAAAAATTAATTTGAAATAATGAAAAACCAAAACCTGACAACACATCCTAGTACCAGCTGTGATTTTTCCCATCCCTACAATCAAAAAGAAAACAGGTTTTATAACTTCGTTAGCCATATCCTGGTTAATTAGGTTTCAGACACATATCTCAAGAGGGAAAAGTAAAGTTTGGTCAGGATTAATAGGAGAACCAATCAGTCCTAACAACAGTTAGCTGAAATTAAAGTGTATGCTATAAAACATTCAGTAAAACAAAGTCAGCAGCAAATTCATGCTGGCATAAATTATTGTGCCTTAGGAGTTGGGTTAAAGTTTCCCTTGTGGTGTAAAGTCTCCTGGACCAGAAGACTTCAAAACCACATCCCTTTTCCGTTCCACTGATACAGCAACAGCTTCTAAATCAATGCACAAAATGTCTCTGAAAATCTCCCCAGAAATACATGAAGCTCCAGTATTCACTCATCTCCTCTGAACCAAAGGACATTTCTCTTTCTCACTTCATCCGTCATAAAATCCAACCATTGTTCAAAATAATTTAAGAAATGCTCTAAGAATGATCCCTCTCTTGCTTGTGCATGAAAGGCAGGCAGATTTTATTTCACAAGGTTTACCCTTTGGTATTCAACAGAGCCCAACACTCCACTAAAAAGAAGCAGAGCATTTATTCACAATCTTTCAGATTCTGCTCCTCTTCCATTGACATTCCTCTGCCGTATGCTCCCCAGGACTAGCACACATTCTGGAGTACGAATACCCTGGCTCCAAGAAAAAAAAAGGAAAAAATCCTACAGTGGCAGGTTCTAAAGGGCTAACACGAGGTTATAAGAGGCAACATTTTGTTGGCCATGGAACTGATGAGTGTTGATACAGGTCAATCATTTAAGACACATCACATTAACCAAGTTGGTAACAGAGTTCAGATTCATTCAGGATCCTTCTCGTTTCTCTTGACTTTTCCTTTGACATTTCAGTTGGGCACAGAGTAGCTCCAAACCTGACCCACCTTCCACCTCGCTGTAACGTATGAAGCGTAGGAGTTGGCTAACTCTACACAAAGTTTCAGACAAATACTGAGACTGCTGTCAATTGCTCTATGCAAATACCAACACTTCTAACTGAGCCCTGTTCAGCAGGATGAAGCTGTAAATAGGGACAGGAAAAGAGGCAGGCCACGTAAAATAGGCATCTCACTACCAGATGGATAGATTTCTCTCTCATCGTGACGAGAAATTTTAGATCGAGATAGGGCACAAATATCATGACTAGACTGTAAGGCGATGACACTGAAACACATTATGGTATGCTGGTGACAGGAGTTCCAAAAAAACCCAAAACCTCAAAAGACAAAAAAGGACAATAGGCAAAGTAACAAAAATTCTGCTTAACATTAAAGAAGCACCTTCATTCAGTTCCAAGTGTTCAAATATTTGATTCTGCAAAGCACTCTCAGGAAAAGGTAATATAATCTCCCACTTAACCTTTCACAAAGCTGCATTAATTACATTCCAGGCTTCAGCATCATTTCACGAGGAAGGCCACCAACACCACGTCATTGGCCCTGCACCCTCGCATACAGCAACTCAGCGCAGTGCTCGCCATCTGCACGTGCTGTAGGAAAATGGCAATAATTCCTTAACTGCCTAAGTCTTCCCCAAAAACATAGGGAGAGACGTTGGTAAGACACCACTGGCACCTAAACCTAGGGACTGATTCTGTCGCTAGTGCACACACGCCGTCCAGGACGGCTCCAAGGGGAGCTTCTGCTCCAGGCATAAGACAGAGCAAACCAAGTGAAGAAACCCAATTACCTGGCAGCTTAACGGCAGCTCTTGGTTCTAGAGCCTCTAGAAGAGGGTTTTGTTTCACTGACAACAATCAGAAGTGGTTTCAGATGAACAGGAACGGCAATTTTAATGCAGCTCTGAAAGGCACTTCAGGTAGAACGGTGACAAACTCCTGTCTGATGAAACGAACCGGGACAAGCTGCTGGCCTGGCTGCCCTGTGCAGCTAAGGCAATGGCAGTGGACAGCGAGCTTCCATGCACTGCTTCCCTCACACAACTTCAATTTAGCCACTTACGCTATCGTAAGGCCTTCCTAAAGACAAAACCAAACCAAACCAGAAGGCCGAGCAGCTCCCACCTCCCCAGGAGAAAGGGGAAGAGGGTTACCTTAAGGTAAGAGCCTGCGCAGTGGGTGACTTGTTTCACTCTGTTTTTAATGTGCTGTCAAGGTGTTAGCGTGCAGCTTTTAAAATTCCTTTCACTCTACAAGTCCAATCTCCTGCTTAATAGATGAATACAGACAAATTAACAGAGACAGTATCTTCACAAACCACTAGGCCACTGTGCCTTTTGAGAGATACAGTAAATTCCTATTTTGGGTCGAGATCACAATAAAAAGAAACTTCATTTGATGTAAAGGCTACCTTACAAAATTACTCCAAAATAGCCCGTCCAGCCACTCAGCTAAGTTGTAATCAAAGCCATCAATTACCACAAAAAGCATCTTCATATACTGCTCACCCCTATGAAACTCAGTCTGAGTTTGAAATGTATTAGGACTAGTTTTACCATGTAGCTGATTCTATTCACACTGGTGATCCACTGTTTTCGATCAAGTATTGTTCCCATCAGTATTTTACATGAGTGTAACGGATTTATCCACACCATTGTTCTCCCACCACCCACCCCCAGAAATCCCACAACGGCTCAAATGAAGAAAAAAACACAACACCAAAACCAACTAATAGCCATACTGTGAAACAAAAATACTATTTAAAAAAAAAAAAAGGCATGGATGAGAGTCCAACAGTTTGCTGGATTCAAAACTGACTCTACAAAGTAGTTGTCTACATTGTAGAAAGGATTTCCTTTTATTTGGAAAATAAGCAATTGTAAATCAGGTATTGGAGAGAAGAGATATAAACAATCTTTAGATGGTCTTAAGTTTTGCCTACTGTTGAAGGATTAAAACCGTAAATTAAAAAGGTACCAAGCCTTCAGAATTCACCATTCATGTGAAGCTTCTTCCATCTCTTTCTTGACCTTTTTAAAAACCATATTCATTTCTGGAAAAGGAGGAGACAAGAAAATAAAAACTATTTAGGTCAAAACCAAACAAAAACAACGACAAAAAAGCACAGTTCATTCTTATTCTGACATTATACAGAAGTGCTCGCTTTTGACTCAAAAAAGCCATAAACTCAACTGAGAGTCTCAAACCTTGCTCGTAAACTGCATGGTGCTTTGGCATAGAAGATGAGATTGTGCATTTGAGATTGTGAATAAATGGAATAGATGCATGTAGAAGATGAGGTTGTGGACTAAATGGGTGAAGCATACTTACAGTTACCAAGTGGAAAAGGGAAAATAGGATGTCTGAGGTCTTTAAAAGCACAGGGGGAAAAGATGATGAAAGGCTTTAGGTTAGAATCCAGAAGAAGTAAGTGACTACAGAAAGACACCTTAAATTCCAAACTATTCCTTTGCTGTATTCACAGCCCCTTAACTAAGCATCAGAGATCTGCTTAGCTCATAACCAGTACATACTCAATTGTCTGACTGCACAAACCAAACTATAATAGCTACTTAAAACATAACAAAGAAATTCTACAGAATTCTCTTTCAGCAAAAGCAAGGTTTAATTTTACGAGTATGACAACAACAGTACACAAACGTTGATTTTGAAGATTTCACTCTTGGCCAACAGTAGTTTAAAAACTTCACTAAAAGGGCCATCATATTAGATCAGTTTCACTATTTTCTTCCAGTATCTGCTCCCACTACACAGGCACAGCAGTAATCTTGCTTAACACATCTTTTATGAGGCTGAGCATTAGATCAAGTGTTCTTTGAATTTCTTTAGATGCACACAAATCCTTAGCATCAACCAGCAGCAAAGACCACTTATTAATGACATGGAAAGTTCAGACTGTAGCTGCCACTCATCGTACAGAACTCCAGTTTCCTGAACAATAAAGATGTCCAACCTATGTCACTGGTGAGTCAGGACATGAGAACAACGAACAAGCTACCAAGCTAATACTCCGTGTTGTTTTGAAAAGGGTAAATATAGACGCACTTGATCAAAATTAGTCTCTGGAATTTAAACTCCTTAAGGGCGGAGGGATTACATGCATCAGAAAGTCTTCTTACAGTTCAGTTTTGCATAAATTTTCTTCAAACCCCACAGCTCCAGGCCGGATAGGCACAGTCCCTCCTGAACATACATACCTGCCTTTGCATGGAAGTCTCTGCACATCTTCTCATCTGAAACTCTTCTGCTGTTGCATCAGCCCCACATTTTCATATACTCTAGCACTATCTTCTCTCATTCTGAAATGAAACAAGTGGTTACAGTCTGAATAATCCTGTTTGAGAGAACCGTGTACACTTAACGCAGCGACAATTTATTTTGCTCAATTTAGCTTAAGGGCAAAGCACAGGGCAACAGACTAAGGGCAGGTTCTGTGGTAACTCATTCAAGATCACTGAAAATTAGTACAGTTCAAAACTAACAACAGAAACTAACTTACTCTGGACACGTTGGGGTTGGGGTACAGGGTGGAAGAGGGCTCTGATCCCCACTTGTCTGGTCCGATAAAGAATATTTAATGTTTGTGTACTCATGACCTTTTCTTTTACTCTTCTGTGAAACAAAACACAGCGAAAAGCCAGCTTTAAATAACTATTAGAAAACAATCATTGAAGAAATAGAGAAATAACTCACATAACTAACCAAATTTGTGTGTAGAAGGGTTTGTCTGTGAACACGAGAGCTCAGTTCTGTAGATAATGCACACAACACGAATAGGACCTAAAGCTTGGCTTTATTTGTTGAAAAACAGGGCTCTTCAGGTCTTACAATAACATCCCTCTTCCCAGCACCACCTCCAGCAGAACACACCAGCCTTATGAACCAGCAGTCGTACGCAACCTTCGTCTTACTTGGCAGACGAAACCACGTTTCATTCTTTAACAGACAGAACCAGCCAGTGGGCCTCCCACTGACCTTATTTCCATCGCAAAAATGTGGCCAAATGAGTAACAACACTGTTTGTGAGATCTCTAATAAAATAACATCCTGGGCCATTAGATTTGATATAAAAAGAACCCAAGCTGTCATTTATATTCGGTAACATATGTTACAAGCTGCAGCCAATTTTGCTGGCATTCATCTGAAGATACCGAAGGCTCCAGCAAGCAAAGCTACAGTTAGACAGAGGACTCTTTTTCTTTGTTTTCAAGGCAAACATCCACAACGCATACACGCTCTGCAACCTACATCTAAATGAAAGCCTTCCTTTAGGATTTTACAGGATGGTGGCTTTTTGTTTGTCTCGTTTTGTTTTTCACACGCTCAAACAAGTACTACAAAACTGACCTGAGTCGATCTCACAACAGAGGCTGTCAGAGCCTCCGTGGAGATCTGGCTGCTGCCTCCCCATTAACAAAGCTCTGCACAGCGTTTTAAGTTGAAGTTTTCCACGACGGTCTTCTGAAGCTTGCTCAACTTTTTAAGTTATTTTACAGAACTTCTTCCCATCTCAGCCTCCCACCTACTCCTGACAAATCACTTTCAGATAGACCACCAGTCCAGATTAATTGCCTGGAAGGCTAAAATAAGACACAATATTCTCAATATTCTCAAGCCTAAAACCAGAGCTTGATTTTTTTTTAACCGCATGATGAATGTCAGTTCAAGCTATAGATATTTTATATAGTAAAAGCAATTAAAAGGAATTGATCGGTTCTTCTATTACTTAAGCTGATTGGAACAGATAAGCCAAGATAAAGTAGGTATCTGGCTTCTCTTCCTTCAGCTTAATTCACTGCAGCTATCCTTTCTAATTCATAAGAAAAGAAATGTGGTAAGAACTACTTGTTTCCTCGATGTAAGAGAATATAAACATTTCCAGGGGAAAATAAATAAATAAAATAAATCCGATTTGCTTTTTTTTCTCCACTTGTAAGCTGACAGGCAATATCTAACACAACGCTTAAGTCTAAGGAACCTCGAGGCTCTCAGCATTGCAATGCCAACAGGGAATGCTGGCAAAGCAGAGAGTTTTCTTCTGAATTTAAACAAATGCAGGCACATCTGTGAATGGCCACAGCTAAACGTACACAGCCACTTCACCCCAGCTGGCTGCAAGTGCTGCGTGACAAGAGGGACTGTTTGCCTGGACTAGCTAATGCAGCTACCTAGTTCCTTCCTCAGAGCTGGCTTGTGTTCATCCAGCTTGAGAAGCAGACAGGCAGTGCAACCTCATGCTCTTTCCTACGTATGTGCCTTAAGTCACTTCACCAGCTTTGTTCAGCTTTCAGGTTTTACTGTATAGTCAGCGTTGCTTCTGTCTGAAAGTCACTGTCCTGTTTTATTCCTGTGGCTGCCACCAGCCCTTACAGGTCAAGACCCCATGCGTAAAGCGATGCTCAATTTTCAAATCAATAAAATTTTACTCTTGCGCCTCCTGAGCTAGTAATACAACAGAGGATGAAACACAACTAATTCAGCCTGATGACTATAGGAGAAATGCACTGCTCCACTCAATATCAGAATACCATTCAAAACACATTACAGCAATCGAGAAGTTACAGAACTGCGTCGTAAATGGCAGCAGCAGAAAGAGACCGTATTCAAAAGCTGAGGATACAAGGATTGCATAACACCCATGCAGAGGTAGGAGGGAGCTCTAAGGTGCAGTCAGATGACAAAGCCAGGGGGAAAAAAAAAGTACACCTGAGGGAGTTCTTGTTCTTCACTTTGTGTCTAATCAGCATCAGAGCACACAACAGCTGTCCTGGGGAGAAGAATAAAGCCTCTACCCTCTCTGCTGAATGCATCTACATCACATAGGCAAATGTAAAACAAGCTCTGCCACTCTCCAAAGAAGCCAGAAGCCAAGAGTGCAAAGGCTGAGCTGGCACATTCCACCTCTAAAAGAGGGATTGCATCTCACACCTGGCACTGCGCTAACCATGACCATGAAGCTCCCCACACCTGCCTGATCAGCTACATGGGTTTATCTCCTGATCAGCAAGCCAGCTGCAGAAGGAAAGATAATGAAATTCTGAAAAAAAAAATGATGAAAATCCCAGATGATCAGAGGTTAGGGTAGAAAGAGGAATGGTAGGGAGAGGAATGGTTGGAGAGCTGCCAGGCAGAGAAGGACCTGGGAGTGATGGTGGACAGTCGGCTGAATATGAGCCAGCAGTGTGCTCTGGTGGCCAAGAAGGCCAACGGCATCCTGGCTTGTATCAGAAACACTGTGACCAGCAGGGCTAGGGAGGTGATCGTCCCCCTGTACTCGGCTCTGGTGAGGCCGCACCTCGAGTACTGTGTTCAGTTTTGGGCCCCTCGCTACAAGAAGGACATCGAGGTGCTTGAGCGGGTCCAAAGAAGGGCGACGAAGCTGGTGAGGGGCCTGGAGAGCAAGTCCTACGAGGAGCGGCTGAAGGAGCTGGGCTTGTTCAGCCTAGAGAAGAGGAGGCTCAGGGGTGACCTTATTGCTCTGTATAAGTACATTAAAGGAGGCTGTAGCGAGGTGGGGGTTGGCCTGTTCTCCCATGTGCCTGGTGACAGGACGAGGGGGAATGGGCTAAAGTTACGCCAGGGGAGTTTTAGGTTAGATGTTAGGAAGAATTTCTTTACTGAAAGGGTTGTGAGGCATTGGAACGGGCTGCCCAGGGAGGTGGTGGAGTCACCATCCCTGGAAGTCTTCAAAAGACGTTTAGATGTAGAGCTTAGGGATATGGTTTAGTGGGGACTGTTAGTTTTAGGTCAGAGGTTGGACTCGATGATCTTGAGGTCTCTTCCAACCTAGAAAATTCTGTGATTCTGTGAAAGTGAAAGCAACAGGGGGTAGAAAGTGAGTTCTTTATAACAAAACTATGCACTCAAATCCTACAGCCTTTTACAGAAGGTGCAATGGGGTGCCTGAGCTGGAGGAATGAGGTGGGGTCTCGTGTTTATCACCACATTCCAAAACTCTTCTCATCACACCAAATCACTCTAAGTGACTTTTTTTTGGACAATGTACCGCAGGATCGCCAAACTCATTCCTTACAATCTTTTAGTCCAATATACACTGCTTTTATTTTAGTTTTCTAATTCCATCTAATAGTAATTCTTAAGCACAGTGAACTGAAGTACAGGCTACCTTCCATGAATGCAGGTTCCAGACCCAGCATTTTCACAATGCACTGGTTCCACAGTCAGCAGGCAAGCCTCCAAACGTCACAGGCAGCAAACGAGCAACTCTGCTCCCTGCTCCCATGGTAACATGCTCCTATGTCACATTTTATACTTTGTACTTTTACTTTTTATACTTTAGGACAACTATACCTGCTCCTCTTCAATTCTGCGCTGTAGCGTTTCAATGTAGTGCTGTACTGCCATGTAAATAAATCTGTACTGTGCTTCTGTCTGAACCATTCCTGACCGTTGTGATCTCACCATCTGAATGGTCTTTGGAACGTCAATATCACAGTCCACACCTATGAAAAATCATCATGATGTTAAGAACAATAAAAGAAACTTTGCCTTTGGAGGACAGACTGGTCTGGTCACTTGTTCCAGCAGAACACAGCACAGCTGAGTGACCTTGCAATTGTTTTGGTATGACGCATTGGTGACCTATGTCAATATCCCAGCAGAAAATAAAAGTGGCAGGAAACCTACCTTTTTCTCTGATTATGTCAATAAGAATATCAATCACAATGAAAGTTCCCGTTCGCCCAATTCCAGCACTGTAAAAAGAGAAGAAAAATTAATCACGTTGCTGTTCCTGAACAAACACCAGAACACTTAACCCAAGCTATGAGTCCAAAATTTAAGAAACGTTACATTTCCTACCTATTAACCAACCATGCAGACAGAAGTGACTACAAACCTAACTTTCACAGAAGAGACAGAAGTCATAACAGCAGCTTCTGTATGTTAGGGTTTATTAACAACCTTGAACCAGAAAGCACTACAAGAAGAATTTGCTTTACAAAACAAAAATTCATTTACATGTTGAAAATGAGGAATAATATCTCACTCATAGAAGATGGGATGGGAGACCAGAATTCCCATGAGCCTGCACCTGAAATATATCTAGTCAAGACCGGCACCACCTCATACAACACCAGAAATTCTTATTGACACAGGCATGCACACTCTGAAAGATGTCCTGCTTAGAAGACAACCATCTGATGCCTAACCAGCACACAAAATTTCCCCAAAAGTAAAGCACAAACACCTTGGCAGATAAAAGTCTGAAGAGCTCAACAGGAAAGTTGCCTTCCTTTAAAATTTTCAGCTTTTCCCTGCCACCCTTCCCCAAACAAGGATCCAACAGAACTCCACTGATGGAGAGGAACAGTGCATCACTGTACCTGCAGTGGACCACTACTGGTCCTGCGTCAGAAATGCTTTCTTGCTTATGGTGCACCTCCTCTAGAAAGTCTAGCACGCCACCAGGGTCACTTGGGACTCCGTGATCAGGCCAAGTTCTGAAGTGATACTGCCAGACTGTTCTCTCTGTGTTGCCCTGGAAGGAAGATGCCAACATGTGAAAACAAAATCCTTCAAATAAAAACCAGCTAAAAGCATTTACTCGGCAAAGGTGAGTCAGATCAGAAGGCGGCATATCCAACCTCCTGCTCAGCATCCACGACCACAGCTCGTGGATGCTGAGCATATCGTTTGATATGCTTTAAGTGCTCTTTCTAGTTTCTGGATCCCCATGCAAGCAGTTTCTTCTACTACAACCATCTCCATGAAAGGACAACAAATCCTTAGCTGGACTGAAGTGCAACTGCTTAAAAGCACTAGATGCTTCTTTCCAGATTTCCTTAAAGCTCTGCAGCCAGGCATCGTGTACCAAAAAGTGCTTAGGTATAAGAACCTTCAGTTAGCCCAAGGACAAAGAGGAAGATGTATGGAGCTAAAGCTGGAGCTTCAAAGAAAGAGGCAGGGCTCAATTTATTAACCTCTTAGTGCTTTTATTGATTGCAGAGAAATACTCTTTCTGCATTTTTTTCCTGATTTGCAACCTAGACTAAAAGGACTGATCTACTCACATACTTACCTGCCCAACTTTAGAAAGCTTAAGCTCTCTTAGCGTGTAATCGTGTGCTGCACTCTCCTTAACGTTCCTAACGCGCATAACGCCGTACTCCTTTAGGGAATATTCATCAGGCCAGTACTTGACGCACTTACTCTGCAAGATTTAAAATTAAAAAAAAAGATTAAAAAAAGTAGTCAACAAGAAGAAAGACTGGTTTGTAAACTGGTTAAACAAACACTTTTCTGAAAGCTTTCATTCCTGAATACACAGGAGGTAATTACTAGCACTGAGCGGACAGCTAGCTACCAAGGTGAAGTACATTTGAGGGGAAAATTTATTTTCCCCATAACAAAAGACCGGATTATTTCAGACAAAGAGATGCATGCAACCTCTCCTTTCTGCAGGTTTCGTGATCATCTTAGTACCTGTTTTGCCTTAATAGTTTCAAAGCCCAGGGATTAAAATAAAGTTACTTACACCTCTACCCAGCTAGTGGTTTCAAAATATCAAGTAAGAAATGCTTAAGCACATAATTCCCTATTAGACCAGATGCCTTTTTTTTGGTGGTGTTCTTTTGGTTTGTTTTCTCGTTATTTTTGCCCTTTTTCCCCTGCCTTCTCCAAAAGGGTACAAGCTAAAGAAAAGCTGATGTTCAGTGCACAGCCCTGAACACAAGAGCAGCTGGTACAGCAAGTCCAGACCAGAACACTCAATGTTAAAACAAGCACGACTCTGACAGAAAGGATGCGTGTATTATCAGCCTAATGGACTAATGCGTACAAAACACCACTTCTAATTTGTAAGCATTTGTTTGCTTCTTCTTCAATGCATTGTAAAACATGTTCAGAACCCTGGGCAGATCTGAGACATCTCGCAGTTCCTCACTTTCTTAAGCAAAGTGCTCTTGAAGTCATCTCTGATCCAGAGATTTCTCTCCTTCCTGCATAACTGAAAGCATCTTGGCCTGAGATAAAAAAAGCTTTTATTTTCTATCAGAACTGTTATTTGCAATTCTTGAAGAATTTAAATAGGCACAAAGGAAAAAAAAAAAGGAAAAAATCAATGCATACAGCACTGATTAAGTAATCAGACATTAAAGTGTTTTATACAGCCAGAGCGCAGTAAGCAGGCTTAGCACAATTTGGAAAGAATCATGGAGAAACTGAAGAACAGCACAGCCCCATTAGTAGGTTATCCAAAATAAAGAGGCATATTCAAGGCAACTCTTCCAATGCAACCCCATAATTTATTTTTCTTATTCCAAGAGAAAGATCTAACAGGAACATCACTGGAAAGGGGTAGGTTTTCTCTCCTTCAGAGCACTCTTAGGAAGAAAACACAAATCACGCTCCTTTATAAGGGATAATGAATGGAAGTTCACTAATCCTATAATAAAATAAAATAAAATAAAATAAAATAAAATAAAATAAAATAAAATAAAATAAAATAAAATAAAATAAAATAAAATAAAATAAAATAAAATAAAATAAAATAAAATAAAATAAAATCCACTAAATAGATCCTTTGGTTTCTACAGTGATGGCAGCTGTGATACTTAGATGAAGAAGAGGAGTCCAAAAAATCTACAGCTATTTGTCTTCTGCACGCTTATGCAGGGTTTTCTTTTGTGGCAGTGGTAAGGAACTCCTGCAGTTATCAGCCATCCACAGAAAAACATCAGTTGTACTTTCCACATGAACTTTTTTTTTTGAAAAGTGACACTAATCTATGAGAAGAGTTTTTCCTTCAGAAACAGATCGATGGTTTAATGAAAAAGGTGGACAATGGTATGTGAAAAAAGGAGAGAAACAGAAAAAAAAAAAACAAAAACTATTCAGGAAACATTAAGAAGATCAGGAGCAACATATTCCAAGGATGAAGCTATACTACACAAGGCAGTAAATAAGATGATCTCTGTAATTTAAAGGTAAAAGTGAGGTTCCTGGAATCCACCACCGTAGGAAAAATTCCCTCTTTTAACACAGTAAATATTGCCAGAGCAGTGTGCAAGGTGCTTACAGACCACAGAGGCTGAATAGGCAGCTCTGTTCACGAAGAACAGAGCAGTCAAAGCACCCAAGTTCAGGAACAGAAGTGCTAAATCATCCCTGACTGCGAGGTTCTTAACCTGGAACATTTACAGCCAGAATCGCTAGCTCAGCACACAATGAGAATCTTATCAAATTCAAGCACGGAAAGTAAAGGCAGAAGAAAGAACAACCTTCTAGCACAGTCTAGCAAGTGTGACCTGAATGCTGGGCTATTATACTGCAGTTTCTCGTTAAAAAGCAACATCCTCATATCCTCCAAGTTCATCTTTATTGGAATAAAATCCCACAGTTTGCTTTTTTAATAAAAGTCTACACAAACTTGGTAAGCCAAAATAAATGGCAATGCTTTTTTTTTCTTCTATTTTTTAAGAAAAAAAAAAAAAAAAGGAAAGAAAAAAAAAAAGAAAAAAAAAAAAGAAAGAAAAAAACAGGAACAGGGAAGAATGCCTGCTTGGCTACAACATCCAGCCTTCCAGTGTCTCATTCCCTGAACAACTTTACAATGCAAAGATTCAGTAGCCAGAATATAATCAGTTAAACCTTACAAAAGGGAAGATCTCCTGGTATGACAGGAGTATACCCTCAGTTCCCACAGGCACCAATAAAAGAGGACACTCAGCACCTTCCAGAAACAGGTCTCCAAAGACTGTGGTAGCACACCAGATTTCAGCATGAGTCAATGTAACCAGGTCTGTTCAGTCCTTACTTGCACACAAATGCCATGACCTTTCCTGAGGCCAGTTCAAGATTCTGTTTTTACCTTTCCTCTTTCCACTTCTTTTGTTGTCATAACAATAACTCGAGAATTCTCCTGGAAGACCATCCTCCAAAAATCATTCACCGTATTCTGTAGGCAACCTTGAGTAGCAATGTAGCTTTTTTTTGGCTTTGAGTTGTTGCACTTGGTTTCAAACTCGGGCTAGAGACAAAAACAATTTAACAACCAGTGACAAACGTGATTTTTAGAAGACTAACTTCAATCTAGGAGAGCAAGTTAAAAAGAAGGCATGGGCTGTAGGTAGGAGCATACTTACCATAATAATATTAGCATTGATATAGTCTGAAACAGGTTCATTTGGATCACCATCATGTAGAACAACTCTGGTGTGATCAACTGGAAGAATACATGCACATATACATACGTTAAGCAGCTGCATCCTACAGCTGTGAACATACAGCTACTTTTAAATACCCAACAGATAGGTACATTACTTACTGCTACCAGAAATGACTAAATTGTCACATTCTGTAAATTAGTGGCTAGAATACTCAGCTTTTCCTCCTCCTCACTTCCAAGTGCCCAATTCCTAACAACCTGGACCAACACAAGTGTTTATCTAAGTCAACCCAAGTGGGCTCAAACGCTGCAGGATTTGCACCATGCAGTGTTGTACCACCAATTAATCCTCTTAAGTCTGAGCATTCCAGTTTGCTGAAAAACAGTTTAGAGATGTGACGCTTTTAAATGAAAGCTGCAGACAAATATTAGGGAATCAAAATATCTGCATGCACCAAGTACAAATGTTTGAATGGAGATTGGAAATTGTATGGACTAATACTGATAACATAAAAGTGGAAGTTATCATTAAAGAGAAGAGAAAGCGCTCTGATGTTTAATTAACTCTGTATTCACCAGCTTAAAAAAATAAAGCAGAGAAAAGTAGCAGGCTTATATTATAATGAAGGAAATCAGTACTTACAGGGTAATATGTTTTTGTATCTATTTTTGTTTTTGTTTTCTTGACGCTGACCTTCTTTACGACTATAGAGAAGTTTGCATTCCTGCTGCTGTAGAGTCTAAATGAAAACAGCAAAAATAACCGGTTTCAATAAAAGCATAAAAAAGAGGCAGAGGCTGTTTCACCACAATTAGAGTTATCCTTTCCTCACAAAAAGGATGATACTTGATTATAATGCCAATCAGTAGTCAGAGAGAGAGAAAGGGAAGGGGAGGGAGATCCCAGGTTCCTCCAGTAGGTTCCTCCATTCAGACTAAGTACAGCATTGCTTCCAAGGTATGAAAAGACAGTGACAGAAACACAGGAGCATGAATGACAAGGCGTTGAGTTTTACTGAGTGTTCCACTCAATAAATTATATACATCTATGAATACAAAATTTCATTAAGCCACAAACTATAACCTGAAAGTCTTCACGATGTTGTTCTGACTAAGCAGACTCAAGTTGGTCCGTTGAATTTTTTAGCTGTGAAAACACTGTGCAAAGAGGGCATAACTGTCTAAAAAAAAGAAAACACCCCAGCCAAGCCCCTGAGCTAGGAAGGTTGTTTCACAGCAGTGCCACAAGAACAGATCCTCCAAGCTGCAGCCAGACCAGCCCAAAATTTCCTACCTGACCCTAGTCAAATCACCAAGGCCAAGGTCCACGTGGGAACACTACAGCACTTCCAAAGGAAGGTGAGATAAGTAAAGTGCCCAGCACAATGTCAACACACAACACCTGAGGGAAAAACAAAACTGAACAAAAAGCCACCAGTGCAAAACAAACCTTGCCCAGCCCTTCCCACGTTACCGTGCTAGGGGATGGGGAGGTGTTAGGTAACTCCAAACGTGCTTATCCATAAATCATCCTCGGGCAGAAACAATAAATCTGCACGGGGATTTCTCCTGTTGGCAAGGCCCCAATTTCTCAGCGTCTGGTTCACAATTAATAACGACAAGGACAACAGCACTTCCAGACTTCATAAGCGTTGCTTAGGAGCAAATCCACATCCTTGCAAGGAAGCTGGAGGGACCAGAATCTCAATGCTTTTGTTCCAAGTTTTAATCCCTAAAGCAGTACCGGCCTGACTAGAAGAAACACTCAGGCTTTGGAAGCTGCTCCCTTTTCTAATACCACCCTTAATACTCCTTCAGAGATTGCTCTTACTTTAGAGCTTGGGCATTTCAGGCACATTTGCTCACTTCTATTTCAGTCTCTGCGATTGTTACTGCCTCACTTGGTGACCTTGGACAATTAGGCTCATCCTAAAGCCAGGGAACCAAAGGACAAAAGCAATACAGCAGAGCTGTGGGGTTTTGTGTTTGTGAAGCACAGACAGAAAGCACGCTCCCATCAAGTGTGCTCGCTGCTCCCAGTGATGGGTGAACCAGCACTTTGCAGCAGGCTCACCTCCTGCCACACTGCTGGTCTTTCAAGTGCCATCATCACAGAGCACCTTTAGAGAATTACACTTCTGAGTCTCGGCCAGGTGGAACACCAAGCAAAAGAACCAAAACCTAAACTTTGCCAGCAGGTTAAAAAGTGGAAACAATTAAGTGTGTTGAAACTAACTTCAAACATCCTCACTTCATACAGTTAATTATTACTGCTCTGAGCATCCCAGAGGAGAGATCCATGAGCAGCAGAGACTGTAACAAGCCCCTTACGAGATGTAAACAATGCAGCAACAAATCCAAAACACAAGTCCTCAAATTCACTCCACCAGCCAAGCACTAAGCTCACCACACAGTCATTTTCCAGAAGCAAAAGTGTTATGAAGACTGTCAACATTTCTGCCTGGTGGGTAACAGCACGAGGCACATTCTTCAATATGCCTAAAGACAAGTAATTTAGAGGCACCATCTGGGCTGCCAAATGATAAACAGGCCATGCAGAGATCCACGGACAGCCTGGAGTTTGCCCCCTGCCTCCTCCCACTAAGGCCGACAGTCACAGCTTACCTGAGGAGAATGAGAAAGCATGACATTAAAACTGCTGGGAGATTGCTTCGTCACCAGAACCACCATGAAACAAGGTGGAAAAAAAATAAGGTTTAGGGCTGACCTCACTAACAGCAGTGAAAAGGAAAGAGAGGTGGAATGTCTCAGTAAAAATTTTTCACTTACTTTTTCTCTAAGACTTCAGGCTTGCTAGCAAATAGTTTTGTTCAGGGAAGTTGTGGGACAGGAAAACACCTTGCTTCTAAGAACCATAATGGATAAATCCATTACAAGTTTATTCCACAAAGGCCAGAGGTCAGCACAGAAGTCATACGTGTCAAGTAATAGCCCAGTCATTTTGACAAATCAATGATCCGTTCCTAAACACACCGTACAAGAGCGCTTCCCTCAAGAAAACAACATTGATTCTCAGTCTCTGGTGGGCCAGCACCAATTACAAGCAGGGCAAGCCAAGCAGGGATACTTTCTCCTTTTCATGCCCTCTAAATACAAGTAAGCTGTGCTTGGAGTCTAAAGAAAGTAACAGCTACACAGCTTGGCTAACTTGGAAATGGCTGTTCAGGCTAAACAACACCATGATCACAGCACAATGTATGTTAATTGCCATGAGAGGACAAGGCACACCACTAAGCAGCCTTACCAAAAAGCAATTAACTCCCAAATGCAGGTTCTAGCCAGCAGAGCAGGGGCGGGCCAAGCTTCCTGATGTGCAGGCCCCATGTCCAAGTTCACGTGTTGAATTCTGACAGAGACAACTCAGGGTTGAGGCCAGGTCACCTCCCTGAGAGGTTCACAAGTCACAGATGAGAACTGTTCGTGATTTTCAGCCCTGCCTGCCATGACCTCAACCATTATATTCTACCCACACTTACAGAGGAATTTGTTACCTCTTTTTTTTCCAGCTCTCACCAATGGTCTCAGAGCGTAGTCCCTACAGAAAACAAGAGCAGACTGGAGCGCATGGAGCTAATGAATGTGTCTGGACAAAAAGTGTTTCATCAAAATAGCGCTTTGCAAACCCATCACTTTCTGAGAAGTTTCTTAAAATAGCATTACAAAGCCAAAAGCAGCCTCTCTGACAGAAATCTTAGATCACAGGACTTTCCAGTTTCCTGTTGCCATCTGCTGGTGGAGTTCCACAACCCACTAAGGGGGTGTAGGAGATAGAGAGAAGTGAGCTCCTTATATTTAAGCCACGTGTAAAGCTTTTGGCTATGACCATCACGTGCGTGCAGTTAAGTCACTCCAGTTGTCAGCGAAGGGTTAGGACCTAGGCTGGACTCGAGTAGCTTGGAATACACTACGGAGCATCCACACTTAATTTTCTCTACTTGCGAAATTACCAGTTTCAGCTGTATTTGCTCTCAAATCTGGAGTAGCTCCCTGAAATCACTAGGACTTCATTCAAAGGAGGGAAGGCTGGGCCAGCACAGCTATGGTACACACATGAGGGGTATGAGGAAAAGAGAGAAGGAAAGGAAGTGCTACTTACTGGGAAGGAAATGAAATTTCTGGAGAAAACAAAACAAACATAAATCTCCAAGAGCCCAAGGAATATAGATAATCAATGCTGCTTCACCTCAGAGCTTGTTTGTGAGGATACTGCTACTGTACCCCGTGTCACCAAATAAAACACAGGCTAGAAATCAGGCCTTTGCCTCCAGAAATATAAATCCAGCCTACAAGCCTCCTCCAGTGCACGTGGAGGAAAGGGACCCAGGAATGAGTCCAATTAATCGTCCTGGTGGGCCAGGTCTGATGCCAGCTGTAGTAAGGCTCCCTCTGATGGGGAAGATACACAGGAGGGACTGTGCTTAGGCATTGAACGAACATCCTGAAGAATGTAATTACCTCTGAGGAAAAAGGTCAAATATTTCAATCTTTTTATTAGCAGACACAGGAGTGGAACTGGTAAGTTTTAAGATACAATCTACCCGACACAGGAGAAGGGAGCGAGAACAGGGATCTGAAGTGATGGAGACAAGCTAATGTCAGGAAGGCAGGAACAGACCTCTTTTAAGTAGCACAGATTTTTGATAACATAACATTTGAAATGTAATGAAGTACCTCAAATTCTTCCCAGAAGCCCTGCTTGACTTTATCTGTAGTCTCTGCTAGCTTGCTTAGCTCTCGCACTCTGCTTTCAATCTCTGCAGCGTTAATACGGGTGGTATTCAGAGGCTAAGAAAGACACAAAATATTAAACAGAGGTGTAACAGTGATACAGAAGATAGTTAAACACAAATCCTCTTTGTTAAGTATATTTTATATAGGCAATTCTAGGATCCAGGCATCTATTTGGACTTTGGGACTTTACCATTCACACACTGAAGGGCAGGGAGGGTAGAGAGGAAAGGGACAGGGAACAAATGTTTTTAGATAAAGTCTCATGGTTGTTCTTCAGTACCGTAAGTTGTCTCATTCCTGGACTAGTCTTGTGATCCCTATGGACTATAATGAAGCCAAGGAAAGTTCTCCTCGCATCACAAACATGAGCCTGCCACTGGCACATAAAAACTATTCCAGCTTAGACTTAAGAGACCAAGTTTGTCATCCAGTTTCATGAAGTTTCATTCTTCATTTTCACAAAAAAAGAAAAACTTCTCTTCCCAAACAACATATGCTGAAACTAACAGTTTTTTTTTGCTGCAAAATTTATTATTTTTCTCCATTCACTCACCTGCTTGAGTTGCAATACTGTGCCCAAAGTTTCTACCATAGGGTTCTTCTTATAATGCTCCACTAGGTCGGTCAGAGAGTCAAATTTCTCCCCTCCACCAACATCGTATTTTAGATCCTTGAAAGACAGATGCTCAGTCGTCAAAATAAACGCACTTCATCATATGAAGTCTACACTGACATCATCTTTAGGCTATGCAGTATTAAAGAAATTCTCTTTAAAAACACACAAAGAAAAGCCTAATAAGACCTTTCTGCTAATGGCTGGTAAACAAGAAGCACACACATACACTAAGGAGGACAGCATCCTTTGTGTCATCTAATTGAAGTCACTTTGTCTGCCTTTCCAGGAGAAAAGACTCCTCCTGATCCGAGGCTCAGTCAGCTCAAGCAGGCTACCTGAGCTACTATGGGATTAGAATCCGGGGGACAGCTTTGGAAATCAATTCACATTATGATTCAGTCCTGAAAGGCAAGCATTAACTGCCACCATGCTTATTTTGGTGAAGCAATTCTGTTTTTTTGTTAATGTCATGAATGCTACTGGCAGTTAACTGCAAAGCAAAGAAGTTTTCTTGAAAGGTGAGCATAAATACAAAACTCAACAATTAAATGTCAAGGTTCTTTGTCCAAGGAATAGTTTGCTTTGCCTTAATGCAGAACGGGGCAGCCTCGATAAGGCACACAACCTGATGTTTTATGGTCTCTCTTACACTCAGGTTCTACAAAACACATCCATTTCAATTTGTCAATTGTTATACAATTAAAACAAAAAGTCACAGATTTGAACATTTAATATGTTCAAATGGGCATGTCTGAAAATACCAAGACCGTAACTCAGTAATATTTAAATGAGTATTTTAATGAACCACCCTATATTAAATTCAGGCCTTAGATTTAAAAGCGTTCCTTAGATTAAATACTCAAATTTGCCTACAGGATGTTGATCATTCTCAGATGAGGCATTATAAAACGACAGGGGAAACAGATGGACTTGAATAGATCTCTGTTTGTCCAATTACCCCTATTTTTATACAGTCTATACAGGAGACTGCAACTCCTTTAAGAAGGTTCATGAACATGAAAAGCTCCATCAGCAAAGGATTTAAGACAGACTTCTGATGCAATCAAAAGCAAATCCATGAAAAGGTACTTGACAGCACAGTGTAGTACAACATGATCCAGCCAGGCAAGCAGTCAAAAAAAATAACACTGCTATATTTCTTTAGCTATCGAATTAGTCAATACAATCAAACAGATGATACGTATAGCACATAGAGTACCATGGGAAAAAGGGAAAATACATTTTGGTCTCTATGGAAGTGTTGAACAGCCCTCCTGTTAGCATAAACCCACGGCCCATGGAAATAGTGCAGTTAAAGAAGCTCCTGCTTCATCATACCTGGCAGTGAATCATGACGTGTGTCACTTTAGATTTCCCATCGTTACTCTCTCCTTTATCATCTCCTGTCCGGACAGAAAGAACAAAGTCCCCAGGGTGGCTTTGACTCTCACGCACAAGAAAGCTTCCATGTTTTCCTTTTTCTGTTAAGAGTTTTTCAGCTTCTCTTCCAGAGAGATGCCCATGAAACCACCTTTAAAGAAAGTAACACACAGACAGGTACCCTGCTTGTTATTCCATGGCTGAATCCACTGGGTCTAAATACTTATTACCAAGTGAAACACTTACACTGAATTTTATACTGAACAACAGTGTCCAGCTCTAAAGAAAGCCTTAAAATTTATAAAAAGAACCCTAACTCTTGGAAGCATACATGTACATACACACGAGTGATTACAAAGCACTTCAAAGGAGGCACTTCCACAAGCACTGAAATTTGCATTTCATGCAAGCTTCCAACAAAGCTTTGATTTGGATCCCCTACAACAGTCCAAATGGATTCCCTGGTGCCCAATAAATGTGAGCTTACACAGCAACCTTTTCCTCAGTCGAGGCATTTACTCGTTCTATTTCCTTCATAAGGACATGCTTTCCCAATAAACCCGTGGGAATTTAGTATTTTTTAGACCCTACCCTTCCATCTCATTAGGAACTGGGCAGGATAACCACATAATTCTATTTTTTTTTTCAAGAAACATGGCCGAAAATGCAATAATTCACCCCACTACCACTGTTTAATATTTTTCCTTGTGTTTTTTTTTTCCAATTCTGACATCTACTGGCCACAGAGGTTTATTTCTGACATGCACAGACTTCTTCAGTATGTCAAAAGCCTCATTCTCCTTATGAGCCATGCTCCTAAAACCATGAGTTTGAGCAATTTGAATATTTGCATGCTGTTCACTTTCCTAAACTTATGCTCACTGCTGGAAAAAAGGGTGTATAAAATTACATCCAGAAATATTACTGCAAGGAATTCCAAGGCATAACAACTTCAGGAAGCACTTGGAAAATTTCTGTAAGAAAAACTTTCTCCCAGTAAAAATCAAGGCAACTTTGTCTTTCTTTTTTAGTATTGTATCAGGCCAGGAGGAAAGCTTCAAGACCTATTTTCTTCAGCATCGATTATTTTACCTTTAACTATGTTTATCAGTCTGCTTTTTAAGTAACCTCACTGAAATCAGGGGGATTACTTTCAGCATGATAGTGGCTACTCTTCCACCAAATGGAAGCCAGCCCTAAGGGGACAACATGCATTTATGAAGAAGCACAGGGATCCCGAGGTTTCCACCACTATTTCTGACCTTTCCGATGTAGGATCAGCACAGTTCAGGGGATACTTCAGCTCTATAACGTCTCCGTTCTTTTCTTTGAGCTGCCCATGGTGTTCCATGTAATACTGCACTAACTCAGCCAACGTAGCAAACTTCTCTCCTCCGTAGAGGTCATAGTAGTCTCCTGTGTTCTGGATCTTGATGTGGGTGACAGCTCCAGTTCGTCTAATGTTTGAAAGAAAGGAAAAAAGAAGCCATACAAATCAGCTGATTCCCAATCAATCATTTATTGCTTTGTTGTCCAAGTTGGAGCAATCTAGACTTACATTTGTATCGCTTTCCACCTGAAATATTGCACAATAGCTAACCTAGTGCAGCTCTGAAGTGTACTTCAGCCACACATCAGAGGCTTGCAAGAAGTGGAAGTGGCTGTCCAAGAAAAAAAAATATTAATTCTATAACAAAGGGATTCTCCAGCCCAATATAGCTCTGTGGTCCCATGCTATGCAACAGGAATCCCTCAGACCCCCAAGAACTGCATGCACAAGAACAAGGGGTGGAGGGGTAGGGAAAGGACTCGGCCTTCTCAAGACATCCATCAGAGCTTGTTTCCTACTTTTGCTAGGATTTCACACCCATTTCTAGGATCTCTCCTTTACCAAACAGCTGCCTTTGCCTGATGAGGGCCGTTTGCTCTCTGAGTCCCTAGTATTCACGAAGAGCAGCTCTCTCATCCATTAAACAGGGCCCATTATGTCAAAGGTATCCAAGCAGCACCATTCTTATCACCAAGCCTGCTTTTCCTTTTTCCTTCACGTCCTTCCTCTGCCCTCCTTTCTTTGCCCCTACCCCTGTACAGGGTGTCAGTAGGACAAGCGTTACAAAGGATCTATTTTGGAAGCTGAAACAGCACGGCAGTTGCCATTAAAGACTTGCTGACTTTTCCTAGAGGAAAAAAGTCAGAGCAGCATTTCCTTGCAGGTGTTTGATCAGTAATTCAGATAAACTCTGCTACTTTTCTATGGTTATCAAGTAAATTTTTAAAAGGCATAAAGTAATGCAATAATCAATTTACTTCGGCTTCCCCAATACTTTTCCACCTTTCTGCAATATTTGTATCCCCAAGTTGGTAAAGGTATTTGGGAACTTCATGGAAAACAGAGGGGTTCAGGGGAAAGAGAGAAAAAAAAAAGTAACAACAAACTAAAAAGTGATCTGTGCATTATTTTGTCTCTTACAGTTCATTTGTGACCCTTTCCCAGAATAATAGCACCAAATGTACACCCTTACTCAGTTGAGAAGGAAGACAGAAGATGCTGAAACGTACCTCACAGAGAGCGTGAAGTCTCCTGGGTTACTTTTGCTGGGCCGTGCCAAAAAACTGCCATCAACTCCTCTTGTTAACAGTAGGTTTTCTGCCTCCACCCCAGTAATATTCGGATGAAACCATCTATATGAGGTTAAAAATACAGAGAACAAATAAGTAAATAGAAGAGCTGGGTTTTGAAGTTAATTTATACGTCAGGACTAAACAGAACAATACAACAGGATCAGAAACAGTACTAAATTCTGCTCCTAAACTGGTAAGAATTTCTTAGTAATAGGTATAAATCATTCTTTTCATATTATATTGCAATTTTACATACTGGTAAGCAATTATTTGCAAGTCAAAGAGCTACAGCTACGCATATTCAGATGATTTAGACTACAACGATATCAGAGAGGTACGCAGTACAGTCAGGGACCACAAGTCACACGTTGTCCTTACTCCTGGAAGGCAGAACACTCAAAGAAACCGAAAGGCAATCAGGAAAAATATTTAAAACGAAACACCGGACAACATTTTAAAGGTTAAAAATTAAACAAGACCTCATCCTTCAGTGCACAGGTTGAGCACCGACCGACAGGGGTCAAAAGGAACAACGATTTGGTTGCCCAGCCTTCTTCCACCTTCCTCAGGGGAACGAGGTGCCAGACCCAAAGCCACTGCTCTGCCTTCCAAACACCATGGCGATTTGTCCAGCCCGAACACACCGCACTTAAATACAGGCACCGAGGAATCTCGTATCGATATTCACCACCCACAGGCAGCCTAATGAGTGACTAATATAGTGCCCGGCCAGAGGAGGGCTGTATATGGTCTATAGCCAAGAAGCTGTGTCCCCACCTATGGCATCAGCTTTTGAGACTTATTCTTAGCCATTCGGTTAACGCAGCTGCGTTTCCTCTTAGCTATACGTGAGGAATTTTGTTGCACTCCTGCAGCTCCGAGCTACACCTGCGCTCCGGATGAAAGGACTTTTTAATGAGGCACCATTTCAGGCGACAAACCTAAAAACAAAACAGAAATCACCACGCAGCCCGGGAACAGAGGATGCAGCAGCTCAGAACTGTCCTCGTGGTTTTGTCAGGCTTTTATTGGGAAATTAAACGATCTCCTTTATCCTTCAGTGCTGCTGTGAACCAGGCACTGCGCAGGGCACAAACAAAAACGCACTTCTGTATCTGCAAAGAGCACGGCGACTCCTCTTTGTGCACCGGGTCCTTTCTTCCTCTGAAGTAGAGCAAAAGATGAGGGCGAAAAGGCTCCGCAGCCAGCCTCCTTCCAGCTGTAGAAGTGCTCCATCTCCCCCAAAATCGCCCAGCTTTTCTAATCACTCCTGATCCAGCCAACGTTTCACAGCAAATTGCTGTAGCAGCAAAACACGCGAGTGCCTCTCTAAATTTAGGGTTCTGCCTTCATGACTTCAATGGGTTCAGCAATTCCTCCTGCGCTGAAGGTGACAATATTCTACCAAGCCCCGACCCAGCCTACTCCATCCAGGCACAGCTTCCGTGCAAACACGCTGGGCAGTCTCAGAGGTTCTAGAACATTCAAACCTCTAGCAAGTCATTCAGATGGGAATTTGGATTACCTGTGCACCAATTTCATTTCAAAACTAAACGATCCCTCTTGTTCATCTTGCTTTTTTCTCATTAAAGATATCCTGCTTGCACTAAGAAAATCTATTAAATACCACTGTACCTCTAAGTGAAGAAAACCAAACCTATGCACCATGGCTCTTGAAAAGAATATATGAAAAAATACTTCCACGTTATTAAAGCAAATGAGAGTGAATCAGTAAGAAATCCTACATTTATCTAATGACTATTTCAAGGTCCAGAAAAGTTGTTTTCACACGATATCACAAGAGAAACTGTGCAAGCAACAGCACCTAGCACGAACTGACCATTAAGTAACATATTTTAGAACACGACAGTTGGACTCAAAGAGCTGATAACCCACTTGCCACGCTTCCAGCCCCAGAATTTTACTTCCATTAGGGAAAAACACCAACAAAGGCCTGAGAATATTTTGAACAGTCATTTTAAATGCACACAGGATTCAAGAGACACCTTTGTGTGTTTTTAAATTTACATCCAAAATTGCATAAACACGAAGAGGAGAAATTACTGGAATCTACCTTACAGATTTATTCTGCTGTGACAATTCATGAAGCTCAATTAATTTATCTTCTGTCTCTAACCCTAAACCTTCGTGCACCTGGAAGTAACTGCACACAAGCTGCTCAAATCATTAAGTAACTGAAAAATCGTAACTTGATAAACAGAAGGGACTAAAAGCAACTTGTGCTTAAAAGATAGGTTAAAACCAAGAGGTTGTTTAACACAAATGTCACCCCACACACAGATGCTCCTGCCCAAGGTGGCAAAAAGCTACGAAGTGCAGCAAAAGGAAAGCTACATCTGGGTGAGCGAGGCGCTTACTGCACTTTATGTAACTTTTGTTCTGATGGCAACTTGTTCCCCTGCTCTCTCATCCTTGTATTTTTGGCTTTGAGTAGGAAGATGCATTTGTCAGCCACCCCAAATAGAAAAATGGGGGTGTTAGCGATCTCGGTTAAACGGTTCCGGCCCGGCGATCAAGATCCCTCCATTGAAGTCCTGCCATCACATGTGTGCTTTTGAACCTCGGTGGCCGCATCCCCTCCAAAGCTGGCAGAGCGAGCAAGGGGGCTGCGGGCACAGATCCCGGTAACACAACCCCCACGGGGGACCTTCTCTCCCGCTTCCTTTTATAGGGATGGAATGCATTTCAGCCTCTTCTTTTCTTCTTTCCTTCTTCAACCTCTATTGCGAGCAGGTGCAGAGGCTATCCCAAGCAAAGGCCACCCCTGCTAAGAAGCACGATGAAGAAAGCAACACGCACACGCGATCCCACGCTCTGATTAAACCGAGTGCCCTCGCTGTGCAGGGCATGCTCCCCGCAGCAGCTCTGGTGGGGGGCGTTCAGCAGCACACCCAAGTCCCTTATGAGCTTACAGCAAGACTGAAACATTGGCAGAAAAGCTAAAATAGTCGGGGTCTCGCTTACAAAAGCACAGGGACATCAGCTAAGCGAGGAACCTTTTGCTGAAAGCCTTGACGTGGTTGAGAACGCAGCCTTGCAACTTTTTTATTATTATTTAGCAAGGGTGCATTTTGCACAGCCAGGGAAAGCTCAGCAGAATCGGTGTTTTACAAGTGCCAACAGGCTGCTCCCAGCACACTGAAGAGGCCGAGAAAAGGAGAAGATCAATTCGTTTTTCCATGCCACGACGGGGCTTTGCCAAGCACCTCCACAGCAGGGGCGATGAGAGCGGTGCTGGGCCTCAGCTGTCACCGCCGCAGCGCCACGGAGGTGGGGAGCGGCGCTTTAATTACCCCTATTTTTAGGCTCCTCGCTTTATAACCTTAATAATTTCTCGGCCTGGCTTACAGATTAAAATCTGAGCTCCCGAGCATCGCCCCTGGCCTCCAGATGTCTGGAGGGGGGGGGTCCCATAGGGATGCAGCCGGTGTGTGAGGGGGGCACGACCCCCAAAACACCCCGAGGTGTTGCTGTGAGACCCCAGCCCTCACCCTGACCACCCGTGGGCTGCAAACCAACCCCCCCCAGCACAACCTCGCCACATCACGGGGCCGAAGGGCCCCAGAAGGGTGCCGGGGCCCGAGCCCTGGCCCCACAGGGGGGCTCCCCAAAACCCCAGCCCCTGAGGAGGCCTGAGGGGAGCCCCCGACATCGCGGGCCGGGTTTTTCCCCTCAAACCTCCCCCCTCACGGCCAGCATCGCCCCCACCCCTATACCTCAGCGTGAGGAGGGTACAACGGGACCTCGACACCCCCAAAAAAAAAACAAAAAACACAAAAATCCCCCCCAAAAAAAAGCCCCCCGCTCACCTCCGCGATGTCATGGTGCCCGCCGGGAGCCGGGGCCGCGGCCTCTCCCCCTCCCTGCTTCTCACATCGACCCCTCCCCGGGTGCCCCCCCCCCCCTCTCCTCACGCCCCTTCCCCGGGGTCTCCCCTCGCTTTTTTTTTCTCCCCCCCCCCCCCTTTTTTTTTTTTCCCCCCTTCTCGACCGCCGGCGGCCTCAGGCCCCGCACAGCGCGGCGCGGCCCGCCCTGCGTCACGGCCGCGACATCGCCGCGCGACGCCGCCCCCTCCTCACGGCCAGGGGGGGCCCTGACGGTGTCCCCCCCCCCCCCTCCCATTTCCCGGTGGCTACGGGGAACCGGGGACCCCCCGCGCTGAGGTAACGGGGGGGGGGGGGGGGAGGGAGGGGTCCCTCCTATCCCATAGGGACCCCCCCTGTGGAAAAACTACAAGTCCCAGCGTGCCTTGCGGCCGGCGCGGTGACGTCAGGCGCGGCGCTGGGTTTAGAGGGGGGAGGGGGGCCGGAAGTGGGCCCCTTTGGCTCCCCGGAAGGTAAGATGGCGGAGCGGTGCTGCTCAGCGCAGGGCCCCGGCGGCCGCCATCCGCCGCCATCCGGCCGCGGGGCGCTGCGATGGGGATCAGGGAGGGTTGAGGAGGGGAGAGGGGAGCGGGAGGAGGCGGGTGGGTCGCGGATGGGCCGCGGAGGAGCGAGGGGGACGCGGATGGAGCCTCCCGGGGCCTAGCAGGGGGTCGGGGCCTGGCTCGGCTCCGGGCTGGGGGCGCTGAGCAGCGCCGGGCTGGCGGCTGGGGAGCGGCAGCGGAGCTCTGAGGCGTGGTGGGGCTCAGGAAGCCCGGCAGGGGTGTAGGGGTCCTGAGTATCGGGTGCTGTGCGTCTGCAGCCTCCTGGGTGCCCCGTGGTGAGGTGTTGAGGCATCTCGCAGCGGTCCCAAGCAGCGTTCTGTGTGGATGAGCAGCGCCCAGGGTGGGTTTCAGCTCTGCAGTGTTCCTCTTTGCACTGGCTGTAGGAAGTGTCTAAGAACCATTAGGCTGGTGCATAGGGTTGATTTGTGATTCTTTCTATCGGTTTTAGCATCTCAAATGTTGCTCTGTGCATTTAGTAATGCGTGTTTGTTGCTCTGTTCGCATCCGCAGATGGCGGGTGAGAAGAAGCCGGCCCAGAAGGCAGGAGAGAAGAAGCCAGGCCAGGAGAAAACGGGCAACAAGATGAAGAAGCGTAAGAAGCATTCCAGCCGCAACCCTGTCTTGGCTCGGGGTATTGGGAAATACTCCCGGTCAGCCATGTATGCCAGGAAAGCATTGTACAAGCGCAAGTACACTGCTCCAGAAACAAAGGTATAGTGATGGTAAATGCTGTGTTTAAGTAGTCATGCTGTCTGACAACTTTTTGTGGTGATTTCCGTTTGAAATCTCATTTACTTTCTACTTTACTTGCTTACAGATAGAAAAGAAAAAGAAAGAAAAGCCTCGAGCAACTCTCAGCAAACCAGTTGGTGGAGACAAGAATGGGGGCAGCCGTGTGGTTAAAGTCCGCAAAATGGTAAGAAAAAGCTGAAGTGGTGTAGGGCTGCAGCACCTAACTTCTGGCTAGAGGCTGTGCCTCCTGATCAGGGTTGTGCAGCAGCCTGACTGCAGCCAGCAGTACTCCCAACCCATACTGTGTATTGCTGAGCTGTGTGCAGTTATCTGCTTAATACAAGTTCATTGAGTTTTCGGGGGGGTTCTCTGGGGAGATGCCTGTGATTTAGCAGGCAAAAGTGGGATATTCTCTGCCAGGTGAATTGCTGTGCTGAACTGGAGGTATGCTCAGAAACACAGATCTGGTCTCAGCTTCTGTAGGTGCATCGTTGTGTAGCAAACACTGTTACGGACTGTTCCTGAAGAGTTGGTTGCAGTAAAAACTTTCTTAGAGAGATCATCTTTAGAGAAAACACTATCTCTTCAAGAAGAAAGAAAGCTTTAACTACGTTTTAGAGTCTATTTCATGGAATACTGGTCGGTAAAACGTTTTTCTTCCTCTTCTTCTAGCCCAGATACTACCCAACTGAAGACGTCCCTCGCAAACTTTTGAGTCATGGCAAAAAACCCTTTTGCCAACACAAGAGGAAGCTGCGGGCCTCGATTACTCCAGGAACTGTTCTTATCCTTCTGACTGGTCGTCACAGGGGCAAGGTAAAGGGGAGTGTTCTTGTATTCTGTCTGCGTTGGCTCACACAGCAGCTTTGTGGCACTTCTGTGCTGAAAACATTTTGACCGGGACACCCTGAATGACCAGCTGGTGTCATGGGGCACTGCTCAGCCACCAGCTGTGAATCTGCAAACCCGATTGTGTTCTGTGTGTTCTGTGTAGACGGCTTTCTCCTCTCCTGCCTTTAAGAGAAATAGTCTTTAAACTAATCACCTTCTACACAGAGCTAGAAGTAAAACAGGCCAATCCAGTTGTTTATACAAGATGAAGGGAGTCCTGCTGCAATTTTAAAAAGTGTAGATCCGTGTCATGCTAATTTGGCGCTGTGGACTAGCAGGGCTGATGCCTGTTCATATTCCTGTTGCAGTGAGACCAAAACTTTGGCTAGCTGTTAGGAGGAATTAGTTTTTTTGAATTCATCCCATTATTATGTGGTGATACCAGCAAAGCTGTACTCTGACAAATGTTGGTAGCTCAGGTCGTGTGGTGGCTACTTCTCATGTAGCACAGTTGCATCCGTGGCGACTTCATTAACACGTGTAGCAGCAGCGTGGGCTGAGCGCGGACAGGATCCCAGTTTGGCTGCAGTATTTTCCAGATGTCAAAGAAGTAACACTGGGACCAGAGGACTAATATCATCTCATCTCTTTTCAGCGTGTTGTCTTCCTGAAGCAGCTTTCTACCGGCCTGTTGCTTGTTACAGGTAAAAATAAAAAGTGGGGGGTTTGGTCCAGGTGTGTCTCTGGGGTTAGTAGTATTTGTGAGCTGCATGCAGATGGCTTGGTGTGTTACCTGCTCGTGTAACTACGAGGAGTCACATTCTGTGACTTTGCTGGGAAGTGAGCGGGAGATAATGAAGCTGTAATGTCTAGAAGAGATTGGGAAGCGGCCTCGACTTCTCTAGAGGCTGCAGAGAAGGGTTTTATTGATGTGTTTTTTGTTTTTTTTAGCTGTAAGCATCTCAAACACCACAAAAATGCAACTTGGAAGTGGTGGCTGTTGCCAGAAAAGCTAACCTGTTATCCTGTCTGTCTTGTGCCTTTAGGACCCCTGGTCATCAATCGCGTCCCTCTGCGCAGAGCCCACCAGAAGTTTGTTATTGCAACTTCTACCAAGGTGGATATTTCTGGAGTGAAAATTCCCAAGCATCTCACTGATGCGTACTTCAAGAAGAAGAGGCTGCGGAAGCCCAAGCACCAGGAAGGAGAGATCTTTGACACTGAAAAAGAAGTAAGGAAGACCATTGCTTGTTCTTTGTGAATGTCCTTGTTACTTAAAGCCAGGCTGGAAAGGGAGAAATTCTGTGAAACAACGGACAACTTGATTTTAAGCGGTCCCCTATAAAGCAAGGTGATGCTGTTAAAATTAATTACAGCAGCACTGAGATGAACCCTTCTAAATCTGGGGGCTGTTTTCTGCTTCTACCCTAGCAGAACAGCAGCAATGATTATTCTAGTTGAATGTAGGCTTATGTTTTTTTTTCTTGTTTTGTTTTTGTGTGATTTTTGGTTTGTTTTTGACCGAGAAACACCTTTACTGCCATGATACTGCCAACAGCCTGCTGCTGGCTCTGATCACCTGCAGCATAAGCCAAACAGTGGCTTCAGTTCTCTCCACCACCTCCGGTCTCCTACCACCTTTCCCATATTTAGAACAAACGGAGAAAACATTTCCTGAAAATGCGAGAACTCAGGGTTTGCCCTGGATTTTCTCATCTCTCTAGAAGAGTCTGAAGTCATTCTGTAGGATTGTAACATTATTCTTCCTGCTCTTCCTAGAAATACGAGTTAACGGAGCAACGCAAGAAAGACCAGAAGGCAGTGGATTCCCAGATCCTTGCACAAATCAGGAAGGTGCCTCAGCTCCGTGGGTACCTGCGTTCTACATTCTCTCTCTCAAACGGAGTCTATCCTCACAAATTGGTGTTCTAACTGTTTTGAAAGCACCACATTAAATTTGAGGGCAAAACACAAGGATTTCTGGTGTCTTCATTGCATTCCTTAATTGCATGCGTTACGTAAATCTTACAAATAGTTGCGTAAAGGACAGTAAAACTATTTGTGGTATAAAGCTCTGAGGGACTATATGCAGATGACTAGAATTTCGAGTGAGTGCATATGGTTTGGGGAGTGGTGGTGCTTTGTTTTTGTGAGGTTTGGGGCTTTTTGATTGGTTTTGCTTTTTTCTTGCACTGTCTGGTACAAACAGAAGAGAAGAAGCAGTTGCATTTCAAATTGCTTCACTGTAAATGAGTTGCAGAAAAAATAAACGAGTTATCTTCTGGGAATAGAGGATGTAAATGCTGGCTGAATACCCTTCAGGACATGTTCCAGAATAAACATCCAGCTCGGTGTCAGTGCCGGTGGAGTTCTCTGCATCCCTACTGCTGAAACCAGCGCTTCAGGTATATTTTGTGAAGAGCGAGGTCATAGCAACAGCCCACTGCTGGGTGACTCATTAGCATTTTACAGTTTGTATAGAGCTTTGTTGAAATGATATTTCTGATGAACTGCTTTGATCCATCAATCACTACATAAACCCTGGCAAATATAGCAGCTTCTCAGTGGCATTTCAGGAGCTGCGCCTTGCGTTTTTAAGTGGAAACACTGGGGATAGTCTTGCGAGTTTTGCAGGGTAACTTAGCTTTGGAATCAACAAAATTTGGAATGTATGTTCCTTCCCAAATCCCATGTTTGTTTCCTGTTTATCTGTGGGCTTTGACATCTTTAGTTGGGAAGCAAAAATCCTCGCCATTGCAGTACCTGTGGAGATAAAAACAAAACCATAACTTCTAATTCTGTAGTCTGAGAAATTAGTTAAAAAGCTGTAACAGTTTCTGTGAAAGGCCAGCATATTGCTGTCCTGGGAAACTTGGGGAGTCAGCAAATTTTCTTGTATTAGAAATTAGCAGCAGAAAGAGTAGAGAACGATCATCCTGCCTGCTTGCGTTCTCTGTTGAGGTCAGTTATCAGATCTCTGGAAGAGGATGTTTGGGCAGTAATAGCTCTGCTCTTACAGAAGCTGAGGATGTACATTATTAACAAATCTGGCATGCCTGAGCTCTTTCTTAGCCAGACTTAGGCAGGAAACCAGGCTTATATAACTGCACCATCTGTCTTCCCATTAATTTGTAGCTGAAAGTAGCCAATGGGGTCAAACTTGACAGGGAGTTGAGATTTCATCTAATTCATCCGAGCTTCATGTAAAGGCTAGAAAAGGGAGTAATAAGAGCCCTCGCTGAGGTGGAAGCTCACATCTTGTCTCATACTAGTCACGAGAGCATTGATGAGGAAGGAGGAGTCAGGCTTTATGTGCTCCAGAAGCAAAGGGAGGAAAAAAAAGTCAAAACACTGGAGAATACCTGGCTCTGGGTTCTTGCAGATGAGGGACTGTGCTCATTTTATAGCTAATGCTGGCTGGTCTTGCAGAGTATGGAGGTGTTAGAACACTAATTAATCTACCATCCTCTTGATAATGTAAAACTTGATGTTAGCCTGGTTCAGCAGAGGGAGCCAGTGAGCAAGCTTTGTCTGAATGCAGCACTCCTGGCTGCTGCCTGGGTGTGCGTCTCATGACGCTCTGCGAGGTTCTGCCCTGTGCTGCTCCAGGAATCTGTTTATTTTTCGCTGTCGTCAGAACTACATTTGTGATGAGTTGCATGTTTTCGTTGTACGTGGTGTGGTGGGTGAGGGGTATAGTCAGAGGCTTCTTAAATTGGCGTGAGATTTTGCTGCAGTGAGGGGACTGGCCTGTTTACATAAATCAGCTCTAAAAAGCCTAAAAAGCGTTGCACGCATCTCACTGCTAGCACTAAAATAAATTTACCGGTACTACCAAAGGAAAATTGTTCGATGTTCAGAAATCTGACTTAAAGAAAAAAGTCTATGTAGGAATATTTAAATAGGTAAAGGGTACAACAAGAAAGTAGACCTCCTTATCTATATAATTTGTAGCTCCATGCAGTATTGCAATGCCTGCAAACCAAGATTCAGTTGTGCAGTTGTGGTCTAAGAACACTTAAGAGGAGGTGCTAAGGCTTCCATCCTTCCCCTCTCTGGGAATGGGGAAGTTGTAATAAAACAGTTCTGCTGGCTTGTCTAAGAATAGCCAGGCGTTCAGACGTAATGGTGTTTTCTGTAATTATCAATTACTTCGACACATTCCTCATTTGTGTATCAGACGATGTGAAATAACACTGAGAACCATTAGCCTTGTTTACTGCACGGGGAGGCTGTGACTCCCGGTGTGCTGTCAGGATGTGATTTGGTAATGTAATTCAGTTGTCCTCCTAGGTCTTGGTGCAGAGGAATGGTCTCGTGTGCTGCTGCCTCCTCTGCCCCGCTACTGTCACTTGTCTGACTAGGTGGTGAGCCAGGAGCTAAAGCAGCCCGAAACACAGCCCTTTGAGGGGGGGGAGGGATGAATGTTTCCTTCAGGGATCTAAAGCAGCACTGAGTCACTGTTGGCCCAGATGAATGTTGGTGTCAGTACAAAGGACGTGGGAGCAGGCCAGTTTCTGGGGATGCTGGTGGTTAAGTCAAATTTTAACATCAAATCAAGCCTTTGCAGTGCCCAGCATCTCCTCAGGCTTCACGGCAGAAAATTGGGGACAGCAAAAACCCTCATCTTTCATGAGGAAAAGTAGCCTGTGGACAGCTGTGATTTGTCTCACTCTTAACCTCTAAAATATGTTCCTTGAATTCTGTGAAATCCAGCATTTCTCTGAAATGCTTTGGACTGGGGGATGGAAAAGAGGAAAAACGAGGTCTGTACAGATGGCCAGCTGAGAAACAATGTGAATGTTCCGAAGGATTTTTCAATCTAGATAATACTGTCCGCCACCTGAAAAAGACTTCCATCAAATAAAAGCTTTTGTGTGCGTTCTTGCTGTCCCACAGCTTTTCTCATTCTGAGCATGTAAACAGATCTGCAGTCCTGGCTAGCTGAGTCATTGCTTTTCACTGAGCATCCCCCACAGAAGAAGCTAGAGACATCCAAAGCCTCAGTCACCCAATGAAAAGTGCTGGAGATGTGCAGGTCCAAAAATAGTGACAGACTCAACCACAGCAGCACTTCATTAGCATCAAATGTGCTCTTTGCTTCAGCTGCCTAATAAAGTGATATGTAATTATAATAAAGCATCCTTGTGAGAGGAAAGACGGAGGGATATTGGCTTTCTCGGGGAATTGGTAATAAGATGCGATGCCTTATTAGCTGTGAGCACCTATTTTTACCTATTAGCTGCTTCTGCGAAATGACCTGGTGGATTGAGTCCAGGCCAGAGAGGCCCTGTCCCAGCTGCTGTGTTGGCAGTCTCGGGAGGCAGGCGTTAGCTCAGCTGCTGGGACCAGAAGCCTTAGGGGAAGCTGAAGCTCAGTTGCAAGACAAGGTACTCTCCAGTGCCAGGTTTGTGAAGAACGTTACCTTTTGGCATTTCAGGTTAGACATGCTTTTTTTTTTTTTTTTTTTTAAACATTAAGAGAAGCTGCTATTGCTAGAATGCTTTTTTTTTTTTTTTCCTGTCTGTACTGTTTTAGCCAGGTGTTGAATCCCTTTCTTTGCTGAAATACGCCCAGATATCCAGCAGTCAGTTCCTGAGTTCACCTCTGCTATAGCATACCTGCAGAATGTGCCTCGTCTCCCAGGGGCAGCTGAACCTTATTTTTTTCTCAGCGTATTTCTACCTGGTCCTTGTCTTTCCTCTCATCATAGCTCACAGAACCGTTGCTCTATGTATGCCCAGCCCCACTTCTGGAAAAAGTTGTTTGGGATCTTCTCACAAGCTCAATAAAGAGAACTTGGGAATGGTTTATTTGTCTTCACCACCTGGAGAAAGCTCTGCTTTAACCTCACACTGTAGGCAAGATCAGCTGAGAAACCATTCACAGACAAGGAGAGCTGGCTTAAGCTGCCTTCCTCTAGCAAGTGCAAGATAACTCCTTCCCCTCTTCTATTGCTGAGTCTTATCTCATTTTAAATAATTCAAGCACTGGAAACCCCATCCAATAGTTTTTTTTACTAACACAATTTGTTCTAGATTCTCTGTATATTCTTTCAGTGCATTTTGTTTCTTAAAGTGAAGAGGGCTTTTTGATTTCTCCTTGTTAAGAACAACAAAAAGGAGTTTTCTAACCATTGCTTAAAACTAGGCAAGCAATTATCCTGCTCAGTTTGAAACTGGACAGCAGAGTTCAGCCCAGCTCTGAAGGTTGTGTTACTGATGTCTCTTAAAGCCCTGTAAGGATAAGAGATGACACAATTTTCCTGTGCAGTTTAGGGCATTAAGCAGTATACCAACCTATAAATATTAGTGGCTCCTAATGCATGCAGAGTTCCCAGTAACTTATGTGAGGATGCAGTAAAGTGGGAACTCCTTACCTGCTAATTTGATTCCTTTAGTTCTCCTACATCGCAGTCTGCACTTAAGCACTTGCAACTCACATTGTTTAAGCAATTACAGCAATTAAATCCATATTTGTATAAGGATCTTATGCATAGTAGTTCACCATATATTGTTTTGTATTGTTCAGGAAGCCACTAATTGAACAAAGTGAGCCAGTTCTACGGGCTGTAGTCAGCATTTGTCATGCAGGAGGGCTGGTCTGTGAGGATTACATGCGGAATTTAACATGCTTACCATTAAGCAACCATGAAATTTCTTGTTTAGTTGTTTGTTTTTTTTTTCCTTGTTTTGCAGATTCATTACTGTATCGTTTAGTCTATTATGTTTGTACAAGACAGTCAGCTAAAAGACTCGGAATCTCTGGTGACGTTGCGTTTCTGCACTCTCACCAATTAGCAGTTCCTAGCGCTGCCTGCAGAATTTTTCTAACAGTTGCAATAAACAACTTCTCATACTTTACACGCACTGAGCACATTGGCTTTGTGACATCCAACAGAGGTAAAAACTGCCATTATAACACCAAGAAACTGTACACAAAGGTAAAAAGATTTATCCAGTCCATTGGAGCAAGCCAGGGGGATGCTGAGAACCTCACCAAGCAGCACTAGAGAAGGCTTTAAAGCCTCACGAAGAAAATAGGAGACTAAACTAGAAGCAATTACATTTTCATCTATTCTGTCAGTCCTATGTGATCTAGAGGTTTTTCACTTTCTTGACAGATGCACTTAGAATGTAATTGTTTTTAAAATTAAGGTCTTCAGGTATAACACATGGCATCCTATTGTTCAAAAGGCTCATTTTCACGCAAGGAAAAAAAATACAAAGACTAAATGTGCAAAAATAGTCCTAGGCAGAAATTTTATGTCCTTTATGTACAAGGAAGGGTGGTTATGTTTCAGAACAAGCTAGTATGAAGGCCCTAAAAAGAATAATGCACGCTTAAAATGTTTCTTGGGAGATGTTTGGGTAAAATCACCATTCAGATTACTGATGTAAATGTCCTGCTAAGCTGAAGTGAAAATCTGCTTCATGGAGTTTTGTTGAAGTTAGTGGGCAACCATGGCTATTCCTTAAAATAAGCACAAAAAATAAACAAACACCTCTCTGGAATCAGAGAACCAAAACAGCAACTATTGCTCCAACACGTGGCAAAACTTCTGTACATTGCACATTATCCACATGGTTTCCCTCTGAACTAGCACAGAAAGTGCAGAAAGGGCATTGGAAATCTGGAGCTTTAAATTTGTGTGAGAGAAAAGAAGCAAACACGTGCCTATACTAGCAGCACACAGGATGAAAATACTGGCTTTGGTCAAAGTATTGTACACAAAAATCTGTGGTTTATCTAATCCAATACTCTGGGAAAGTATGCTTTGTAAATGCTTTGTAAATAAACAGGACTTCATCAAGTCGATGCCTAGCATCATCATGTAATCATCTCCTAACACAGGCAACCCATGAATCTCCAAACTGGCTAACAGCTTGAATCAAAAAATGAAAATAACACAAACACCATAAAAAATTATGTGGCTTGGGCTTACTTGAAATAACAGCTGATTTCACAAATACCTGAGAAGAGTGTCCCAGCGTGAGCCTGTCAGTGCAGCTGTCTCCTGGGGGTTTTTCAGAATAATCGTTAGAATCTGTCATGCACAATCCATAGCCCTGTGACAGCAGAGGAAGAACGGGGTGATGAGCACAACGCACGTAATGTGGCCACCACATTGGGTGTGAAAGGCTGAGCCAGTGTCTATTTGTGAACCGATAATCTAATGAAGGCAGTGATGCTGCAATAGTCCTCCAAAGAGTTGGTGGGCCTTGAAGGCTGACAGATAGTGCTGCTCTCAGTTCTTCCATTGCCTGATTGCTCATGAAGTTATTTTACTTGAAGGGTAATTAACTGTTCTTCGTGGTTTATCTGCAGGCTACTTGTGATGCTCTTTTTAAACAAATGCTGCTATGTTGTTAAGCATAAAGCCAAGGGTTTATAAAACAATTTCAGAAGAGTGATTTTACCTGTCAACACTGGGATTTTATTAACACTTGACATTCAAACGCAGCATTAATAAACTCAGCTCTACAACATTACAAAGAAACTGTCCTACCTCTAGCAGCATGAAAATATTTCCAACCATGCTGGCCTCATCTGGGGGCCAGTCCATCACAAGTCTGTGAAATGATGATTTATTTGGCCTTTACTGGCTTCTGCCATCTGTCTGTAAGGAACAGAAGGAAAAACAGGTGAGTCATAGTGAGCAGAGCAAGACTGCACCTCTCACAGAAATCAGCAACATCCCTTTGCTAACAAAACCACCATAGCCATCTATACCCTTTTTTGTTTGTCTCTCTCATATTTATACTCGATGTAAGTTGCTCACCTGCTGTGACTTTATTGCATAACAGTTCTTACTCTTCCTTTAAAAGTAGATTATTGGCTGGAAAATACAGGAAAAGAACAAAGTCCTTCAAGAAAGAAAGGAAGGGGAGGCCGGCACTAAGGGAAGAGCACCTTTGGAATTGTGGGCACTTACAGCTGCAAAACAACACCACACAGAGAGCAAAATTGTTCTCCCCAGAGGAGAAGGCATTCCAATTTGCACTGCATGGCTTCAGTTCTCAATTAGTGGCTTTCAATTTGAGTTTGTTTTGAATGCCTGTCACCACTGAAGAGAAAATCAGTGCGGTGTATAGCATTTGCTCAGGCCAGGGATTCACTGACCTGGCTTCCTCTTCTTAGGAAAAGGGTAGTTAGTGCTGCAGTGCCTGTAAAAACCTGCTAATTAAGTCTTCACAGGATCTTGGAACTGATTAGTGAATTTCAAGTAGAAGACAATGATAATAGATGCTCAAAAGCCACCTCATTAAAACTCCTCACTTAAAATCGAGTTTTGGCTTTTTCTTTCGTGTCCTGTTGTTTCAGACTTTCTGGTCACTGTTTTCCAACACCCTTGCAAGTTATACCTATTTTACCTCCTTAGAGGTGTGCTCATGGAAGGCAAATCATTTTTAGATGAATAAAATGTAATGACTTTGGGAGTTTATTCCCAATATTGCTGTCCTGGCACAGGTGACTGAATAGATTTTGCAACAGGGTCAGCATATGTTTATCCAAAACTTACAAAGCCCCAGCTCTTGCCTTTTGCAGTAAATGCCTGCCTCAGGCTTTTCTCTCTGGATGACACCTACAAAACAAGGCTTCTTTGATGGAAACAAGCTGGCAAAATGCTTCTTCTTGCCATCGTTGAGTAATTCCTCCATCATTCCCTCCTTTACTGTTTCTCCCTGCATACAAGCTACTACATGACGTTCCCAAAGCTGCCTTTCTTTTTTTTTTTTCTTTCTCCTTCCTACAGATCCTTCTGCTTTCTCCCTGCCATGGGTATGGAAATTACTTTGACTAAAGAAAACAGCAAATGGACTTTAAGAAACCGTCTTGTCTTGTTCCATGAGATCATGCCCCCATCGGGCCCAGAAGGCAATCCTCCGAAGGCAATCCAGTCCATTACCTCACCATATGAACGGGAACGGCTTCCCAATGTCTGCTCTGTATCTCCTCAGCTGCGTTTTAAGCCCCTAACGTCTTGTCCTGTCCATAGCAGTTTATTTCTTCTTTCTCTGCTTCACTCTTTCACATATTACCGTGTCTCCTCTCTGTCTTCTCTTATTCAGACTAAACATTACCAAACCCTTTCAAAATCTCCCCATAGGCTGTACTTTCAAGTTGCCTGACTGCTCTCACCAAGACGTTCTCCAGCCCATCAGTGGACTTCTTGAAAAGCAGTGGCCAATTCCAAATTCAGCTCTCTAGGGCACACTTCATATTTTACTTTTAAGCAGGTCTGTTCCGTGTCTGTAAAACGTTACAGCAAGATTTTGGTTTTGAATGAACTTTACAGCTGCTACAGAAGGACAGATAATAATAAAAAATAAGCGGTATAGACAAATTCTTGCCAGTAATAGTAGTCCCAGCTTTCCACCCACTTACCCATTCATACATTTCATTTTGCTCTATTTATTATATGTACGTTAAATTCTCAGTGTCAAAATATTCCTAACCTTACCATATGATGGATTTAGACTGAGATATATGAATGAAATTAAACCAGCCTGATTCTTACAAGTTTTCCTAGATAATTTGACTTTCTGGCACTCCGAAAAGCCATGAAAACTTACAGTTTATTTTACTCCCAAAGTGTTTCCTGTAAGATAGCGAGACATTTATCAACAAGAAATGAAACACCCAACATGCATTTGTTTCATTTTTTTGATGAGTTCTGCTTTGTCACAGACAAAAACTAAGCAACCTTATTTGTAAGGAGTAGCTTCTGAATTGGAATAGTTAGCATTTTTGGCTAGGATAGGCAGATCATTAGGGTAGTAGAAAAATGCCAAAGCCTGATGAAGATACTAGACAAGAGACAAACAGAATATTGATGGGATGGTAGTTAATTTAGATGTTTCTTCAAGGGAAATGTATTTTTGTTACAGAATACAAAGAACACGAGCACATTGGGCCACATATCCTTTCTCCAGACTTTAATTCTAATTACCAGCTAATTTCAGTTCAGTGAAGCACTGTTGGCATAGCAAACTGTACAAGTGTTAATGTTTAAAAGAAAAAAAAATAAAAGTTGTCAGACCTGCCTGATGTCTGTCAGGATTAGGTAAATTCAGGTAGGGTAGGTACCTTCACAAGCAGACACAATCCTCTCTGTACTTGGGACTTTGTAGCAGTGAAGACCATCCCAGGGGAGTGTGAAAGGAAAAATGTACTTTATCCCTGTATTGTTACATTGCAAATGCCAAAATTGCAAAATTAAAACATTTTTTGTTAAATATTCTGTAAAAACTCTGTCCAACTTTTACTCAACTAAAATAGGTGCTGTGCGGGGGCATCCTGAAGGGGAAAGAGAACTTCTTTCTCCTTTTTTGAGTTTTGTAAAACAGCTCTTGTTCAACATGAAGTGCCAAGAACTTTGCCTCCCCAGCCACACCATGAAGCTAGCAGCCATGTACCCAGCAGGGGCAGAGCTCCCAGGGCACAGCATCGTGGCACCTGCAAGTACACCCCTTGCTGCTTCCACACCTTGCGATACAGCTGCTGTCCCCATGCTTCTCATTTCCATCAGGCTCTGGCGACGCGAACATCTTTCTCCTCCCCCGGGAAGCCCGATGGCAGGTTTGACAACATGCTTTGATCAGCACTGAATGAACATTTCAGGGAGTCTCGTGAATCAGATTCCAACCTTGGAGATCACCGCACCCATCTCCTGCAGGAGTCGTGGACAGGGAGTTAACATCCTGTTTGCCTGGCCGTACGCAGGGGCGCTCTGACAGCACCGTGATCCAGGGGTGAACACGTCCCATTTGCTGTGTGACCTACTGAGGATGGCTTCACGTTGCAAGTCCCTGTAAAATACAAGCGTGAAGTAAAACAGTTTGGGGAGAGGAGGAAAATATGCTGCATTTAAAGACGAGAGAGCTTTGACATGTTTAACTGATCCATTCTCATTTTTTAGCTATCAAAGATTTTAAATTATATCAGGCCATAACTGTGGAACTAATAAAAGTGGAGCTAATACCGATTTTGCTAAAATTAAAGCTGACGTCTCTTAAGATAAAATTAAAAAAAAAAAAGACAAACAAAACAAACCACAGACATTTTAGATGTCGGCCTTGGGACAAAAGGCATCTTTGAGTAACCAGGCAATGCTCCTAGAAGAAAAAACAAAAGTCTGTATGTTCTGTATTTGTAAACGAAGTTCTTTCTTGTTATCAGTGAATAACTCTCAAACACAGAGATTTGAAGGATTAATATTTCAACCAGTTTACATGGAAAATTCTAGAAAAATGTTGAAATACAAATGTAGAAACTCAAACTATTTCTTGAGACTGTAATTGAAAATCAGCTTATGACACTTTTTCTTCCAAAGAGTTTTATATAGAACTTGTAAAATAAGTGGTAAATTTGAATGAAACTAGAGAAACTTCTGATGAAGGTTTATTTTGGCTTTGTGTATTAGCCCCACCTCTATGCAGACCACTTTCAGCATTGCAATAGCACTGCCAAGCTCCTCTCCTCTCCGAGAAGTAAACACTGCAGATCTTGCAGCCTACATTGATGAAAAAAACTAACATTTTCGTAACGAATTCTTGAAAACCGATATTAAAATCCTCACATCTCACTCAGGTTGTTTGGGATACTGACAATTTAACATTACAAACCCTGAGAAATGCTTTATAAAGAGGACCTTGTAGTATTTTGTATGAGTTATATAAAACCATCTTGTTCCGTTTGTATTTTTACAATGTTAAACAGAATATTGTAGCAGATTTTTTTTCAATTACTTTTTTCCTCATTTTACTGCACCAGTTTTCAGGGAGGTTGAATTTTAAAACAGTACAGAATAGCTGTCTGGTTGCATGTGGGGTTGCGTAAAGGCTCCCCTGGGGAGTTCAGTTGTACCCAAAGCCTTCCATTTGGGGCACTTTCTGATGGGAGAAAGGGGCTCTGTACGTGTTTTTTGGGGTCCTATTTTAAATTCTTCTCAGTGTTCTGGTTAGGGTTACATTTAGGGTTGTTCAGAAAGAGCGAAGACACAGAGTCCAGTTGCATGTGGGGCTGCATAAAGGCTCCCCTGGGGAGTTCAGTTGTACCTACCTATTTTTGGATATTAATAATGAGTCTTCTGAGACATTAGAGATTCAGAAATTCAGGACAACTGCACAGGGAACTGTTCATCTTCCAGCCACTCTTCCTCACTGATGGGCAGCATTTAAATACTCCCCATCACAAAAGGCTACTTGTGTTAAATTTTTGAACAAGAAAATGAGACATAGGATTACTAAGAGTAATATTAACCTAAGAGTAATACTAAATGCTGGCTTTCTTGTGTTCTGCATGTGAAATACCACAAACAGAACTGAAGTGTAAGCTGTTATTTCATTTACAAGCCCGATATGAGTCAACATCACACAGCTGCAGAGAAAGCCAATGTGATATTGAAACACTTGACATGAGCATCGCATGGAAAACACAGAAAGTAGTAATCAGTCCAGAGCATTTTGTGCTGTAAGGCCTTATCTAAAGAACTATTGGAAGAATGACAAGACTTCCAGAACACACAGCCTACAAAGTCTGAGAGAAGTGGATCCATCAATGCAGAGACAACAGAGGAGTTGTGGTCACAGCCTTCACACGTGAAAAAGACTGCACATATGGGGAAGGAAATAAGCTGTTCTCCGTGACTACAACTGCTGGAACAAAACCAAAAAGGCTTAAATTACAGTAGCAGAAGTTCAATTAAGTATTAGGAAACTCCCTAAAAGTAAGGACAATTGAACAATGGGAGAGATTGCAGTTGGACTCTGGATGGGACAAGTGTCACAAACAGAGTAGTTACCTCTTGGGTCACAGCACTGGATTAGATCACCTCTAAGAAAACATTCTAACTTTTTTTTTTTTTTTTTTTTTGACTCTCTAATTTACATTTGCATTTATTTCATGCCCAATTTACTAAGGCTATGTTTGTATGCAGGTATCATACTCATTTCCCATTTTACAGTTGCCCTTACTCATTTTTTAAATTTGTTCTCCTTGCCATCATCAGTTTTCTTCAGGGATTATTGTAAATATACCAAAATGAGAAAAATGTGAATATTTTTTCTTTGCAATTAAAAAAAAAATACATTTTTGAAGTTTGAGATTGTTTCGTTTCACTGTCTGGTTTGTCCTTTCTCCTCTGTTGAATACTGACTTTTTCCATTTCAGTCCTTTGTAAGTTTTACATGGAAACAAATGAAGAAACTGTATTTTCTAACCACAGTTAGTGAGCCAAGAAGCACCAGTATTCCTTGCATAGTGGCATTATTAATGATGGCATTTGGGCTCCCTAAATAGCATATATGAGGCAGAGGAGCCAGGATTCAGGGTATGGAAATCTGGTTATTGCAGATCACATTAAAATAGCAACTACTTCTCCTCGTTCACACATTTCTTAGTGTCACAGTGGAAAATAAAACTAAAATGGCCATTTCTAAATGAATGGAAAGATATATGGCAAAGCCTTAGGATGAAAAGAATTTCCACCATACATATTACAATTGTGTCAAGGTAAAATTAAACTGGAGGCCAAGACAATGCTCCCTTAAATTCCACTGCACAATGAGAAATAGTCATTTTGAGGCAAGAAGAGTGAATTTCCATTTTCAGCTCACAGGGCTGAATAGACCACGAGCCTCTCCTGCTAAGCCTCAGCCACCATGATGCAGAGAAGCCCAAGGACACATTCAGCTGTGGGACTGGGACCAGTGCAAAAGGGAGCTGGCTCTGGAGCCCAGCATCCAGGCAGGACCTCAGCCCCAGCCCCAGCCGTAGGCAGCTGCCCCATCTGCTCAAAAACAGTGCAAAAGACTGATTTTCTGTGCAAGCCTATTTAAAAGCATAAGGATTTTATATCCTCGCCTTGAGGATTTATGTCACAAAGTTATTCTAGTCTTTTTTAGAAGCCATACCATCTCCCATAACGTAGTACCAGACTTCCCTGTGGTTGTTGCAGTGTGCCTCTGAATGCTACACCGAAGTTACAGTGGCTGACATTTTCTGGTGACATGCAGAACAAAAATCATATTTTTTTTTTCATTATATTATACAAGATCTTCTGCACCAGATGCTAGACAAATAGCACTGGATTTGCAGAATTTATTACAGGATCAGGGCCTTAATACTGAAAATTTCATGTGTAAAGCAATGTCAGCATTCCATGCTTCGTAAGCTCGTAGATCGTACAATATGCTGTTAGCTCCTGAATAGTGGCCATGCGAGACAATTTAGTAAATCTTACACTAGCCAGTGATTATTTTATTAAGCTGTGCTGAGGCCGGACAGGACATGGTTCTCAATTTTATGGCATTAGATTAATTCAGTAACTGGTTTTGAACTTTAAATTGCCAAATCAAAAACTCTAAAATTCAGAACTCCAAACAAATAAATAAATAACTATGAAATGGTAAACATTGCTTGTGTTCGGCTTGGGATATCTTCCCACAAATATGCCTAAAAGGGATTTGTAAAACGCCTGCGCTATTTCCAGTTCACAGTTAAGTGGCCTGCGTTTCACTCGGGGCAGCTCAGGTTACCCACCTCACACAGAAACGCGTGGATTGGGATCCTCGGAGCCTGCCTGTGCTGCAAGAAACCGTCTGCCAAGCCCCAAGCAAGTGACAAAGCACAGCCTCTGGCCAGTACATAATTCAGCCACGCACCTCCTTCTGTGCTTAGCCTGGCATGAACGCATCCAGAGTTACACGTGGCTTTCTTCTAGCTCCGAGTCAGCTCTTTATTCAAAGACAAGGCCTGGGATTATATTTCAAGGCAATTAGTGGATTGAATCGACAGCTATATCAAACCCCGATTCTCCATCTGGGAGCTGCTGTGACAACCATATTCCTCCGGGACAGAGCAGTCCATAAAGCCCTGGAAGGAGCCTGTGAGAGCTGGAGACAAAGAATTTTCAGCCTGGGGTTACCCAGCTATGAGACAGACTTTTAGAGAACAACAGACGCATCCAAAACCAGGCCACCTCTAGAAAACATTGCAAATCTTTTTTGTTGACAAGCCTTTCTGGCACGAGTGTTGCTTGTGAACATCACATTTTACTCCCAACCCTGCTATTCGTATTGATTTTGCAGTAGATGTTCCAACTGGTACCATGATGGTATTAGAAAATGTAAAGAGAATTTTTTTTTTCAGTATAACACTGAAATGTATACACACTTTTCTTTTCTCTTCCTCTATTTCTGTCTCATATGAATGAATGAAAACAATATAAAACTCCTACTCTGGCAACAAAACAGTAACACTAGTCACTATCTTGCAATGAAATATTGTGACTAATCTAACCTCAGCAGCTTCCCCATTCCTCCAAGGAGACCTTGTGAGCACAGCTTATCTCAACAGCCAGAACTCAGCTGCCACATCCCACCTGCCATGAAATCTTTGGAGCTCAGCGTTTTCTCTCTTCTGAGTACCAGGAGGGCTCCCGAGGGAGGATCAGGGTGGATTTCCTATCTGTGGCTGTGCCCATCTGCAGCCGTTGCTCCCTGTGTCAGGTCCTGACCAAAAATAACAGATGCCCACGAACAGCCTCTCATAAAACTGTTGATCCCAACTCTCCGCAGTCTCCTCTGTCATTTCAAAGCGAGACCCTCCAGTGCAGAGGAAAATAATTAGATAATAAAGGCAAACCTGAAGAGCTCTCCGATACCTGAATGGCACTGATGTGCGACCAAATGATGGGAGATGCCACAGAGATGAGTAACCCATGGCTCACGTGGATTTACCTGGGTCTGACTCTGACCTGGCCTCATCGGCCGAGCAGGCAGCCGGGTGCGTGCTCCTGCTGCTGAATCAGCAGCACAAAAGTCTCTGTGTGGGCTGTAGGTCATGAGCTCGGCCATCACGTGCCGAAAAGCTTCTTCTCAGCAAGATTTAATGGGACATCCACTGCCACCAGCGGATCTCACCTTACTTCGGGTTTGAATTTGTTTTTCCCCAAACACCATGGTACGTTTGTTATGGTGCACTAATATTAATCAGATCAAACAGGTAAGTAAATGTATCACACTCCATTTCTGTTCAGTTGTGCAGTCACTGTTTGATGAAGAACAGCCACTCACAGTGGGAATCCCCTCAGCAATTATACACCAAAATATGTATCATTTATCATCCTATCTCCCTCGTTAACAGGGTTTGTCCCTGCTGCCCTGCTGAACAGCCAGGTACCACCTGCCTGTGACCCACTGCACAGGCTGGGGTGGGGGCTGAGCCAGCTGGGTGTGAAATCAGACCGATGGAAAACAGGCAAGGTTACACAACGGTGCTCAGGAGAGAGAAAAAGGCACAATTTTATCTTTAGAGCTCCTTTCTTTCCACACGTATGGCGGTGTGGCGAACACAGAGGAGCGGACAGGAGGGCAGAGAGCTGCCTGCTGCCGAGCCCTGAGGGTTTCTGAGAGGCTTTGAGCGGCCGAGAGAGGGGAGGAAGATGTGAGGGGAACCACTCCCGGGGCAGGGCGCTGAGGGACCGGGGGCTTGAAGGGGCTCGAGCGGGGCTGAGGCGAGCGGGGCTGCGCTGAGGCGAGCAGGGCAGGGCTGAGGGGACTGGGGCTGGGCTGAGGGGACCGGGGCTGGGCTGAGGGGAGCAGCCCCCGGGGCGGGGCGAGGCACTGAGGGGAGCCCCCGGACCGTGCCGGGAGCGGGTCGAGGCTCGGAGGCGGGCTACCGGGGGCGTCTCCCCAGCCCTCGGGGCGGCACCCAAGGGTGCCGGGGGCGGACCCGGAGCTGGAGGGAGGCTGCCCGGGGTGGGTGTATTGTTCCCCGCGCGATGCATGCCGGGCCCGCCTCAGCCCCCAACATGGCGTCGCGCTGTCACCTGTGTCTGTGAGGAGGGAGCGGGACGCGGCGCTCCGCGGGCGGCTCCCCAGCGGCTCCCGGACTCCCCCCCGGCCCGCTGGCGGCGCCTCGCCGCGCTTCGCTGCTGCCTCCCCCGCCGCCTCCGCCGCTGCTCGCCGCTCTCCGGCCGCCCGCTGGGCGTCCCGCTGCCCCCGCCCTGCCCCCGCCATGGGGGGGTAGCGGCAGCCGCCTCGCCTCAGCCCTGCCGAGCCCCCCCTCCCCTGCCCGAGCCGGCCGCGCCATGGGGTCCCCGGCGGCCGCCTCAGCGGCGGCGGCGGCAGCAGCGGCGGCGGCGGCCAGCGACTCGGCACAGTGGTTGTCGGTGAAGGAGGAGACCATCTTCCTGCACGACGGGCTGATCCGCGTCACCGACCTGGCCGAGCTGCCCAGCGAGATCATCGGGGTGGCCGAGCCCGGCGACACCGAGCTGGAGGTGAGGGGTGGTGGGGGGGGGGGACACACTGAGGAATAACGGGAGGGAGCGGTGAGGAAGAGGAGGAGGAGGAGGAGGAGGAGGAGGAGGGGGGTGGTGGGGAGGGGGGGGAGAGCCCAGGGAGGGCTCTGGAGCCGCCTGGCATCAGGGCAGAGTTTTATTTATTTATTATTATTTTTTTGGTGTTCCTTTCGGTGATGGTGACCTGGGCAGGGTGGTGGAGGGGAGCTGGTGAAGATGGAGGGTGAGGCAGCGCCCGGCTGGGGGATCGGAGCTTTCGTGGCTTTCTGAGGCGGCCTTCGGCTCCGTTGTTTACAGCTCTGTGCCTTTTTGCTGTGAGGCGGCTGAGGATCAGCCGGTTTTACAGCTGATACCGGGGATGTCAGGGGGTTAGGCTGACAGGGATCACCCCCAAAGACCCAGCAGGGCGGCTGGGCTGGGATTTTTCCTTCCAGCTTTTTGCTTTCTCAGAACCGCTGGCTGCGTGTTATACAGCCGCTTTATCCGACGAGGAGACAGCGAAGGGCTGAATGTCACGGCTTGTAGGTTGCCTCTATTTCACAGGCAGCATTTTTTTTTTTTTTTTTTTTTTTTGCTGTGTGCCTCCCTTCTCTGCTTTCACCCCGCCCTCCTCTCCGGCAGGGTGGCTTGCAATGACACAGGGTCTTTGTCAGCGGAGCTGCGTGCTGGAGCCAGGGGATGGATGGCTCCGCGGCAGCTTTATCTCTGGCGAGCGTTTAGGCCTCAAAACCCTTCGCGAGGCTTTGGCCATCGACACGGGGGTGTCACGGAGAGAAAACCCCACGCCAGGCCAGGTGCAGGGGCTGGCGGCTCTGACAGCCTCCTTGTTCAGCTCCTGACGTTCATGAGAACTTCCAGCTGCCTTATCCAAGGGGAGAGATTTCGTGCCGAGAGCGCGTTTTCTTTTCTGCTTGGTGTGGCTGCTCCCCCCGAAATGGATGTTGGCGAGCATCACATGAGCGGGACAGGCTGGGATTTTAAGGTGGATGACATCCCTGTGCACAAACGGGACACGGTTCTCCCTTGTGAGAAACAGCACAGCTCCTGTTCAAGAACGTGTTTCGATTCCATTCCACTGCAGCTTCGAGCCTGATAAATGTGTGAGGAAAACAGCATTGTTAGGGCTGGATGGTAATAAAGGGGGATACCCTTTAAAAACAAACAAACAAAAGCACCCTAGCTTTTAAGATCTTACAGTCCAGGAATATGTTCCAGCATGAAACTTGACCAACACTTGAGCACTGAAGAATCTTTTGTTAGGGCAGGGAAGGGTCTGAGCCTCGGCCTTGGACACTTTCATGATGAGTGTTTCAGCAGTCCAGTCACTGATTGACATAATCCTTTATGTGCCATTTTTTTTTCCTGCTATGCATGCTTGCAGTGTGAAACTTTAAACAAATAAACATTACTTTTTGCTACAGTTCTCATTTTGATCTATGGTCTTAAAAATATTGAAGCATTTTCTCTCACTGAAAGAATAGACGGCTACAAGTGACTTGTTTTTCAAGGCTTGTTAGTAAAGTGGTTTGTAGTTTTTGATGCTGGTGGGGGGGTGTTTTAAAAAAGACTTGAAATTTCAAGTCATATAAGTTAATTTGCTTGTAACTTTTCTTTCTGTGTGTGCATCTTTTAGATGAAGGGTTACCTTGGTAAACTGGAATGGCTTTGAGGAGCCATTTTGTGGAAATAGGTGCATGCATCTCATTGAAGTGTGGTCACACTATCGCCTAATACAATGAACAGCTCATTTGCACTATTTCCACTCATGGTTGCAATGTAATAAATATAATTGAAAATAATCCAAATGGAAATCTCTTGGGATGTGTTATTGGACAAGGGTAGGAGATGCTGCAGCTGCTGCTTTGATCAGTAAACTTCTTTGATACACTTCTTGTGCTTTGTCAGTGGCAGTGAGAGCCCTGATTGACTCTTCTGTATGAAGTGGTTAATTAAAAATGGTTTACATTTAAATTGATACTTTCAAAGCAAAACAAAAAGTATCATTCTGGTCTGTTTTGCTTAAATATCCCTTTAACAAGCATGTTGGTGAGTAATGTCAGTGTACTTGCACGTGCTTCCTTTGTCCTTCTGTTCAAAGGTTTTGTCTACTTACAAAATGAAAAGCAGGGAAAACATGTTACAGTACTGGCATTATACCAAAAAGGGTTTATGAAAATTTAGACCCCTTTCAACTCCCAAATGATTTTTCTAGTATCTATTTAGCTCAGTATGTGTATGTATTTATATATGTATATACGCGCACACACATATGTAAAATTTTCCCATTAATAGTAGTTTCCAGAAGTGTTAGCATTCTTTCATGTGAAAGTAATTTATTCTAGGGGTACCTTTTAATTCTCAGCGTCACTTGTTTTTTATTTTTAATTTTTATGTGCTATAAATGATGTATACCAACTTTTCAGACCAACTGTCAGCATATTTCCAAAGAAGTATTACCAAAAGGAGAAAGGGTTCTTTTTTAAAAAAAAAAAATTAAATGTTGATGGATTTGTTTTTAATATTGATAGATTTTTGTAACGTTAGAAAGCCCTTCTGGTAAGGGTTTCCCAAGCAGGCCCTCTTGCTAGGAAGAGCCCTAGATTAGTTAGCAATTATACAAGCCTTTTGTACAGAGGAATGGCTTTCAAAGTGCATAAGGTCTTCTGCTTCTTGGAGACAGCCGTATGTGGCTAGCAGCTGAAGATGTTGCCATGACATTTTGCCCAGTCTCTGCCTCAGATGTCGATGCCTGCACAGGAGGGGCAGCTTAATGGAAGGTGAGCCGTTCTTTCATGTGCCACGAGGGAATCTGCACCGCTTCCAGAACCCTCCCAGTCAAATGTCTTTCGCAGAGCCAGTAACCCTTGGGACAGGGCCAGGAGGTATGTCTGAAGGCAGCAGTCCCTTAAAACACATACTTCAATCTGCCGTTGTGTGAGAGTCACTGTTCTAAGTCTTACAAGAATGCCAGCAATATAAATTGTTAATTGTATGAATGCTAACCCTTGGTAATGTAATAAGGACATTACTGAACAGTGGCTGTTCATAGAGGCTGTTACATAGCCTCCAGGTGATAAACTTGTTTCTAGACGGTTTCATTTGGCTGCCATACATTGCTGCTGTCATCCTGCAGTTTAAGGAGGACTTGTTTCTGCTCTTCCATTCGTCTCCAGTATTTCATCACTTTTAAAAGTGCAGCGTCAACAGTTTTTCAGCTTAATTAGCAATATGTTCAGTTATATTTTTCCTCAAGGTAGTAGGTGAGGAAAAGACAAATCTTTAATACCTAGGCACAGTATGAAGTAGAACAACCTTATGTGCCACTCCACTCCTGGAACTTGTAAGCTCTCTTGTTTTACATAACAGCCTAACAGAAATAATGGTCATTTGGATATCTGGTTTTCTTTGTTTGCTTTAACATGAAGTAGGGGCTACATTTCTAGCACCAGTAGCTGTCTGGGTCCTGTATGTCTGTCCTCATTTAATATTTTGATTTATGTCGAACCCCGTTATTGTAGGGCAGAATATGAGATGCCACTGAGCAGTTGTCTCTCTGCGCTACTGATAGATATTTTTAATTAAGCGTAGGTGTGGAAAAACAAAGGTGGTGGTTTTCTTCTGCCCAGTAAGGTCTGGGCTCGCCATGTAGCGAGAAGTCCAGCGTTATTTGAGCAGAATGTCCTGTGACAACTCGTGTTTTCGGTCAAAATGATTTTGACTTGGAGGTGTCTGTCACGCTTGAAACTTTCACCCTCTTCCCTCGTGGACTAGCAGAAACATTTTGTTGCTTTTCCCTGACTGCTGAAGGAGAGGGTAATTATCTAGGTCAGTGCTTCCCAAACCTTTCTGGTTGCGACCCTACTTCCATCTCCGAGCTTCGCTTCTGTCAAGCTAAAAATCTCTAATGCCAGCATGAACAGTTGGCTTTTTACAAGGTGGGTGACCCTTCTTGGGGTTACGGCCTCTCGCTGGGGAGCCGCTGATCCAGGCGTGTCTGTCGGGCTGCTCACGTTCCTGCTCCTGCCTTTGGCATCCCCTTCAAATACCTCAAATACTGTAATTCGTCTCAGATATCAAGGTTGTTTAATGAATTTGTACGGGTACAAAAAGATGGTCTGGCACAATATTGGGTGTGCAGTAAAAAGGTACGGGTTTTTAGTGCTTATTCCAGAGCAAGCAATTAGGTTTCTAATGCTTTCACAAGGGAGAATAGTACATGCTTTTAGCTGAGTTGTTAAAAAGCTGTGCTGCTATATCCAGGCCTATGAATCGATAGAGGCCTTGAGCAAGGTGATACGGTTAAAATTCCGTGGAGCAGAAAAAAAAAAGGAATGGTCTTGAAACTTCTGATTTTAAATGGAAAATGTATCTTTGTGACATTGGAGTTCTCAATTGCAACACTAACTGCATTATGGAAGTATGTAGCAGCTCCTAAGAAACGACAAAATTTCAATGTATAAAACATCTGGAGGAAAGTGTTTGCACAGATACAAATATAAACACACAGTCATAACAAACAAGCCCTGTAGAGGCTTGAGAAAAATGATTTAAAAGAAATCAAGGCGGTATTTTCCAGGAAGACAGCTTCCCACTGTGTGTCTCCAGAAACTGCTGTGAGCAGAAATGCTGTTACCCTGCAGAACAACAGAAAGTGGAGGACTAAAAGTATGTATACAATGTTGTTTATAGAAGCAGTTCACATTTTGATGTGTATTTCAATTTCCAGGTTATCTTAAAGCTGTTGATTCTGGTATTTCTTGTATAGAACATTCTGTAAATCTTGGAATTCAGTCTTCCCTCTATGATTTTATTTCTAGGGTCAAAAGAACCAAGTAAGCATGTGGTGCTCCCTGTATGTTAATGCTGTGGTGCACAAGAAGTGACCTTATTGCTGCAGCATGGTGCTGGAAGTATTGCACTTAACTCTTATTATGCCTCTGTTAAAGATACCTTACGATTTTGGGGTTGTTTCCACCTTTCTCTATGGTTTGTTCCCCTTTTTGTGAGACTGGGATAATGTGTATTTAATGCTCGGGGGGTATTATGGATGTAAATGATACTGGTAAATGTACCACCATTTTCAGAGTGTTGCTCTCTTTATGTGCAAAGTCCAGCCAATTTAATTACATAGAGAAATAATTAAATGCTGTTTTAGAGATGTATTGCAAGTGAAAGCTCTTATAACTTGAGGAGAAAGTACACCTTTGTGAGCAGCCTCATTGTGCATCAATTCCATATGTAAGAGACTTAACACCAAATGAAAGCAGCTTATTCAGCATGAGACTAATTTTTTTTTAAAAAAGTCCATGTTCACATCTGTCATTGGCCAGGCATTTTCTTCTTCCACTTCCATTCTACTTCTTTCCATTCTGCCTCCTGTTCCACACCTGGTAACTGGACTAAGCCAAAAAATCTAGCTTAAAAAGAGAAAATAAAATAATCAAACAAAACAAAAACAGTAGGGGAGGGGGGCTGGTTGGGAAGGCACAGCGCTACTGCCAGCACCAGGGCCAGCATGAGGGGACAGAAATCATAGCTCGAGGAAAAAGCAGCGTTTTAGTGGCAGCTCACTTCTAAATTTACTTAATGTGGTCATAAAACCTCAGGCTAAAGCTCTTCATGTAGATTAGTGTGTCTTAATTGTAGCGTGTCCCGTGCTCGCTGTTGGTAGAGAAGCTCTTCACCCTAACAGTTATGAGTGCTGCTGACCGCGTTCTGGAACAGCACCGACAAAAAAATGTTTAATGGGAAGAAGTCTGATTAAAGTCTTTTCCTGGGTGATATGGGACAAAAATTGGGTACAGCAGGACAGATGACAGCCACCCCATAGCTGGTCATCCAGAATTAGATCGATCTTGTGCCTCTCGATGTTGAAGGTGTCAATGAACTCTTTGGTCATTCATTTTCATGTTAAAATATTTATTAAAATTGATTTTAAATATTGAATAAAGAAATAATATTTAAGGACAAGGTACTGTAAAAGTAGTGACAAGCAAGTTTTTATTAACACGGTGTTTAATTACATGTGACTTCAGGCTATTAAGCCTGAGCCTTTGAAAATCAAAACTTTTCAAAGGTAATTTTCTGAATAAAGTAGGCTTAAAGTTGGAAAATGCGATGATTACAGTCACAGGGTAGTCACTGTGTTTTCAAAGTGACTGAAGAATAGAATTCTTATTTGCAAAAATAATCAATGTGATGTTTACCCTACTTACAAAATCAGATTTAGACAAAGATCCTCTTGAGAAATGATGTTTTATTTCCTCCCCTAATTCTAGTGCCTTGGTTATTGAATGTTTGTGAAGTAATTGACGTTTTGAGTGTGGTGGTTTATTTTTTGTTCACCAGAAGCTATTCTATAAAACTTTCCATTTCTATTATAGTGCAGTTTCTTTTGTTTGCTTAATATTATTGATTGTTCCTATGGAAAATGTGAATTTGTCTTCTCTAAAAGCAGAAATTGAACTATTTTAACTCTACCAATGTACTTAAGGTAGACAGATCTTAAATTTATTTTCCACAATTCTCTTTGTATTTGTCTTTCGTAAATGACTACGGTGTACTAACTGCTAAACAGCATCTTTGCTTTTTTGGGTTCTCATTTCCTTAGCATGATAATGTGTATTATTTTTGCAGCTTGGCTATTTGTCTTCTGAGTTTTCTTCCCTCATTTGCTAATTCTGAATATAATCTGTCTGTTCACATTTTATTTAGTGTTCTTCCTTTGCACATATGTATGATTCTTTCCTTTTTTTTTTTTTATGCCAGTGCGATGGTGTTACTGCTGAGCTGCTATTTCTGTTAGAGGCTGCCTTTTGAGATGTAGGTACTTGGGTAACTTGTTTTATAGTGAAATGAAGCAATTTGTTCCCTCCTTTACAAGCTTTTAGATTCGGTTTATGCCTGGTTACTCAGAAACGAGCGGTGCTGCGAGGTGACTGATTTACTGCTTCAGGTGACTGCTTGTGCTGTGCTGGTGTTTGGTTCTGGTTGCTTCTGAGATCTCCCCAAGTGTCGCAAAGGTAAATGCAGAGCCAAGGTGCCCAAACAGCCCTAATAAAAGGATGCTGGAAATCAGTCCAAAATCAGAGCCCGAACTCAGGTGTAAGCATTGAGGCACCCAAGAGGCAGGGAAGGGGATTTTGCCCCTTGTTGGATGAGTAATTGCTGTTCAGTGGAGTGTCAGGGAGGACGGCTTGGGTAACAGCCGTGTGCATCCGCAGGGAAATGGATTTCTGCCTCTTTTAACAATGAGAATGTTCAGATCATCTCTGGATAGGAAAAGAATAAACTAATCTGGGGGAGAAGGATTAATTTTGCTGGGCGGTGGGTAAAAGGGAGGTTTGGCAGAGTACGCCAGGTTTCATAGCCAGAAGAAACCCTCTTTAGTGGTGCAGCCTGGGGCTAGGAGTATTTAGAATGGCAGCCTCTGGGAGCCACGTGCTAGGGAGAGCTGCAGTGAATCAGCTGGGTAAAGGAAGGGAGAGACCTTTCTGAATGAATTCAAGAAAATCTATTCTAAAATAATTTATACTACTTCCTTTTTTCATCTGTCTTCTGTAAGCACTGGTAGTTGCATTGTCTGCTCTGGAATTTGTGATATTTTTTTTTTCTTGCATTTTACTTTAACCTGCTCTGACTTCAGATAGGCTTCAAGATAAGGAGCTTTGCCTGAAGATGTGAGAAACTGGTCAGTGTGCTGAGAAAACCTCAGTAAGGGCTGTGGTTCCCTTGTGAAGCCTTCAGACTGTGCAAAAGGAAGCCTTACAGACAGCGCAGAGCAGCTGAAGCTCTGTCAGTGTCAGGTCAGGAAGAGGGGTGTTTGGATACCCAGAGAGAAGTGGGATGGTTCCCTGGTGTGTACCTCTGAACCCTGAAAGTTCCCAAATTGTTGGTCGGAGCCAGTCACTGTGAAAATTTTAGTCTTGAAGCTCTTTTTGGGGATGTCTCTGAGGATTTACCTCTAGTCAATACGATGAAGACTCTGCTAAACCGTGGGACATGAGAAGTAAGAGTGGAACCCAGGATGACCACTTCTCCTAAGTGTGCCTTCAGCTGGACACGAGGAAGTGACAAAATTTCAGGGTTAATATCCCAAATGCATAACTTTCCTAACAGTTTGGTTACAGTTTTATTGAAGAGAACCTATCAAAATGTAACGTTGGTAACTTAGAGGAAACTGAAAAACGTTTCTGAGTTCCAGCTGGAACTCTCTCTTTGGTTGACTTTGCAATTTGGCTGAAATAAGTCAATTCTAGCACGTCTGAGTGTTTGAATATTTAAACCCTCTGTTTATTATTACATGCTAGGCACAGATTTGGCTCAAAGTCCAAACGGGGTTGCACGAAGTTCATGAATTAATGCAGTGAAACAGAGGGACTTAAAAGAAAAAAAAAAAAAAAGTTGTGCCCACCTAAGGTCAGCTAAGGACCATAAACTTCTCTCCTTCAGCATTTCACTCAAGTTGAAAATACTGGTTCTTCCCTTCTCTGCCGCAGCTTGTTATTGCTTAGCTGAGGGCCCGCTCTAAAATGGTTTAAACCATTTTAGAATGCAATTGCATCTATAATAGAAAACAATTAAGCTTATTTTTGAGACAATAGAACATACATATTAACAGGAGGCAGTTATTTAAAATATATATCATTTAGGGATTAGTATTCTTAATCTCTTTGAAGAAATTAATAAGAAGATTCTGGAGTTTTCAGAAGCTCAATCCTAATGTCTATTCAAATGTAATTATTATGTGAATTGCACTTTAAAGTGAACTTCTCATGACTCCAATGGAAAGTGTTTGGGCTGCACTGAAAAGCTGTTTAATTGACTTTAGCAAGGGTGTTTGTAGAAATGGCAGATGTGATTTGTCCTGAAGCATTTTATCAAGCTGTTCCAAATTCTACAATTAGGCAAACATCTATTTCATATTCTGTATGACTGCTGCCTATAATAATAAAAACTGCAGGAAGTTACCCACTGCACTTCTTCATCTATCACATTTTCCTTCCTTTAATGTGTAAAAAGCGGGAGGGAAGGAAAGGCTGAGAGCGTGCAGGGGGGCTGAGAAGTGTGTTTGGGGTGGCTGAGGGCAGCGAGGCATGCAGGCAGGAGCCCTTTGGATGCTGGATCCAAAGTATCAGGAAACAGGGAGCTCGTTGCTTTCCTTGAGGTTGCCAGAGCTAAAGTGACTTTGCTGATCTCAACTGTTATATTCTGTAAGAAGAATTTGTCTGTAAATCACCCCAAATTGTGAGTTCCTCAAGTACCAGGCTGGATACTAACCCATAAATATGGTTTTGTCACCGTTTACTTATTCTCTGTTGCAGCTTTGTATCCAATTTTGCTTAGAAGTGCCAAAAAGACCTCCTTTTTTCTGTCTGAAATGATGGTGAGGCTTTCGGGTTTTTAAACTATGGCAGCAACTGGAAATATTTTGAAGAAGATAGCTGAGTGCAATATGATCTGATTGGGGAGGGAAAAAACAGGATAGGGAGAGCATGTAACTAGACTGTTAATTTGTTTTACAGAACAGATGGTGTTTTGGTTTGAAAAGCTCTAGAACTAGAACATACAGATTCCTATTACAAAATACCTTCACCTACTATTTTTCATAGAGGGGTTCTAAACTTATCACCGCTCAGTCTTTGAATTTCCTCGCAAAATCATCTCAAAACCTTGTCACAGTGGAGATTTTAAGATATTTAATGTGTTTTTCTTTTTAAAAGCTGTATTGTTGTTGTTTCAGCACCATGTTTGAAAGCTTAAAAACCTCAATCCCAGGCTTCTGTTGCAGTGCTGACTCAACAGTAACAGACTGCCCACCATTCACCAGTTCTTTTTATTTATATTTATTATTTGATTTATATTTATTATTTATATATTATTTATATATTTAACTTTTATAATGGCCCAGATTTCTTAAATTTTAAATAAATTAAAATCCCACGGTCTCTTGTAGCGGACAGCTTGTCTAGATATACTAAAGGCATGTTAATTTTTTTTTTTTTTCCTTAGAGAACCTGCCTAAATACCAATGTTTTCCCTCCTTCCAGATCCTGACGTTTGAGACCAAGAACCCGACCGAGCTGGCTGAGCGGTTGCGCTCCGTGTGTGGGAACCAGAGCAATGCTTACGCTCGCCTGCTGGAGTACCGGCTGAACGCCCTGCGCGGACTCTGGAACGCCCAGCGCCAGCTGGCCTTGGAGGAGCAGCACGACCGGGAGAGCTCGGGGGACGAAGAAGCACTGGCCTTGCTCAAGCGTCAAGGCTTGTTACAACAGCCCGAGCAGGCGCCCTTCACTTCCCGGATGGGGCTTCTCCTGGTCTTTCCCCTCATTCAGTCTCAAAGTAGAACAGACCCTTCCCTCTGTAACATAACCGCTGAGGTGCTATTGAATTGCCTTCGAGACTGCCAGCCTTTGAGCTTGACTAAGGAACCAGCTGACTGTCTCAATGGGATAGAGTCTCTGCTGTGCTCCTGGCTGGAAGAAACGTCTGCTTCGGGCCATCAGATTCCATATAAGCAAAAAGAAAATGCTGCTGCTGCCCTAGTTGCCTTGGCTTGTGCAAGGTAAGGAAACTGGATTGAGATGTAGTTGTGGTTGATGTGGATAGGAAGTGTTTGTATTTCAAGGTGGGAATCAAAAATGATGTGACTGCACTGTTGACGTTCTTTTTTGGTTTATGTTAGTGTTTTTCTCTCTAATATTTAAATACTTGTTTGGAAAGGGTAAAACTGGTAAGCTAAGCATTTATTTTTGTGTGTTTTTAGCATATGCAAAAACAGAAGGATCTAGGTTAGAAATGTCTCTTGTGCATATTGCTGCTTCTACTTCAACGATCTCTTCTAGGAATGGTTCCAAATGTTTTTTATCATGGAGGGAAGTTGACTCTCTTTTCCCTTTGCACTGCCCATTAGTCCTGTAGCTTAATGCATCTTTCTTCACATGAAGAAGTAGAAAGCATCGCTGCCAAGATGCAGGACAATTCATTTCAGATTTCACTGTTGCCCTCTGAAACATAGAGGCATTTTTTATTTGGTTGCCAGTGAGTTCAGCTAACGTAGGTTGAACTGTCCTGTGTCCTGTATGGGTTTAGCACAGCATCAGGCAATCTAGGACAAAATCGCCATTACAGCTTTTAATATAGGTTGATCGAAACGGTTTATTGACGTTATTGACATCCTTCTAGATCCTTCTGGTTTTAGGGGATGGGGCCTGGGGAAACAGATAGGACCACAAAATCTAGCCATGTGAAGGTGGGTCTGCAGTCACGAGCTGCCTTTTGCAGATCTTGGCCTTAATGTTTAATATTGCTTAGATTGCATCCTTCTCTGTCAAGTTTAACTCTGCTTTAAGATGTTGAAGTTCTCAGGAGTTGTCACAATTTACTTTAAAAAGCATTTCTTCCAATGAAAAATAGTTTCTATTGTACTTGTTCTAGCAAAGTCAAAGAAATCTACTGCATGTGGCAAACACTTGAGCACTGGCAGCTACCTTACCTGAAAAGCGAAGCACTTGAATGTAGCTCAGATAAATAAGTTGGGTTTGGATTTGGTAAAACAGGATCTTTTTTTTTTTTTTCTTCTCCTAGACATGGGTTTTCAGAAGCTATGGCCTGTTGTGTTCTGGGTGACTCTGTAAAAGACCTACATTTCAGATGCAGCTTTTAAATGAAAGATGATCTTGTATTTCCTTGCAAATCTGCCTTGTGTTGCTTAGAGTTGAAACATCCTAACGTGCTTTGTTACCTGTGAAAGCCCTGCATTTTTCCTTTAAATGTGCATGTTGTGTGTTGGGTACTTTTTGTAAAGGATAAGCCTTCAAAATGAGATGATTGAGATTCCTAGTTGCAATTTTGGGTGCTTCATATTACTAAAAATAAAACAGGATGAATATTGATTTAAATAATGAATAAGGTGCTTTGAAGTATTCAGTGCCATTTTCTTCAAGCTGAGTTTTATCAGTGAAAGCATTAGGCTGAAGATGAAAGTGGGGAAAACACATTTTTGGAGGTGCAGGAGGAGACAATGGCAGTTAGAGTTGAAGAGCCAAGGCTGACCATGTGTGGCAGAAAGCAAAAGGCTGAGCTCAGCAGAGTGCTTGGTAGGGATCTCTTCAATTTATCAGTTGTGCTTCTGGAGAAATCAATTCATAACCAACTATTATATCCAAGGCGCAGTTGAGAACCTTGTATTTAGCTAGGTGATTGTGCCTGGAAATTCAGCCAACCACTTCTTTCAGAAAATCTAACTTCTTCCTAACGTTGATCTTTCAAGTAGAAACTGTAGAACATATTTTTAAACCCCTCTGTATCTCTTTATTTCTACAGAAATGCAGTGTTTTCCTTTATGTTAACATACAGATTCCATAAGTTTCCCCCTCCCCCCAAAAAAATTAATGTTATGAATGAGCAAACACTACAGTTAAGAGTTACAAACTACGTTTGTAAATACCACAGTAAAATTTTAAAGCAGCACATTTTTTAGCAGCAGGATCAGAAATGACTTCTAGTTCGGTTTAGGTTTGTTTTCTCAAGTATCTAGTCCTTGTATACATTTAAATCTATCTTTTCGGAAGGGGAAAAGCTTCCAACTTTGTGTTTGGAAGCAAAGTAATTGGACTCTCAATAATAAACTGATTAGTTTGGTATTTTCTGTTTTATTCAAGAAAGCCATCTCAGAGTGTGTCAGCAGCAGCTCTTATTAATATTTCTGGCTCAGCCCCCGGGAAGACCCACAGATCAGGTCAGAAGATCTGAAAGCAGTTAATCAGCTACAAGAAATATTGAAAGTAGCTGTAGTAGATGCAAACCTGAGGCCTTCTATCATGTGCCTAGGTTGCTTTTACTGCACAAGTTGTTTATGACACAGCTGCTGCTCTCCCTACCTGCATGGGGCTTCATCCTCTTCCAAAAAGCCAGGGTGACTCAGAGGGGCGGTTTGCCAGCATGCTGCCTTTATGATACCCTCTCTTCCTCTTTTCACTTCCTCCACAAAAGGATGAAAATCATCCAGAAAAGAAATGCAAATTAGAAAAGAATCTTGATGAAATATCTCGGATATTCTCTCTTTATGATGCTGGATATTATATTCTGCATAGATGCTGTTGTCTGTGTGCATTCAGTCTTGCTTCAACAGACATCTTTTATTCATGTTTTTCTTATCCTTTTAGAGGGTCGCTGAAAACCTTTGTTCATACAGTGCATCTATTACAGAAACAGACTGATCTAGGATCCTTGCCTGTGGCTGATGTATTATACAGGTTGGTAGTGACTTTTTCTAATTGTAGCACTTTTGCACCAGCTCTGAAAACGTGTAAATGCATTTACGGATTAATGTCTTTAAAAGTGATTAAAAGGCTTTAGGGTTTTTGAAAGCTCTAGGAAAGATTGAAGTTTACTCAGTTGCAGAAGGAAAACATTAGGAAGTAAAAACTAAAAGGATCCACTATTTTTCTAATGAAATATTGATGATTCTTTTAAGCATCTTTTGAACTCTGACAGAGGAAAAATTACGTCTTAAAAAAAAAAAAGTTGTTTTTTAAATAATCTTAACTTCTGATGTGGGTACTTTTTGCCGTCACTGTTCTTTGTGCAAATTATATTTTTGTGCTTTAAGGTTGTTGCTTTTGGAGGGGGGACCTGGATCACCCTCTTGTTTGCTTGGAGGAAAGCATATAGTGTCTTGGGGCTTCGAAGACATGTTACCTGCACCAGATGCTAACACTAGTTCCAGCGGTGAAAATAAAGGTAAATTATTTCGTGTTTGTCAGTATCAGCAGAGGAGGACAAAAATACTTTATGTTGATAATTAATAATAATGTAAGGCTTAAGAATTGAAAAGGAATTCTCCTTTTCTGCTGGAAGTCACATTAAAGCAACTACAGAATGTGTCAAATAACTGGAAGCTGAAGGGCTTAAAAAGGCCCTCGGGAGTGAGAACTGGACATCACAAGAGTGTCCTGAAGCCTGAGATTTAATGAGAGGGGGAGAGCAGCAGTGGCTTGGGCACTTTTTTGAATATACGGACTATGACAACACTGAAGTTTTGAAAACATGGACCTAATGTTTCAGGCATACTAAGTGGTGTACTTTGCTTGGCGTGTCATACCCATTCTTATTAAGCTAATCTAGCTAGATATGTAAATAACTTTTTGTAAATTGATTTACAAATGATTTTTTTCAGATAGAAAAAAGTATCCTTTTTATAGTTTCATATTAAAATGAAGAGGGTAAATCCTAAGTCTGGTGTATTAACATTAGTTACGTTAGTGTAGCTTATCATTTTTTTCAAATACAAGCTCTTAGGGTTCCGAAAAGTGTTACTTTTTCATTGCTGAAGATCAGCTCCCCTTTTGAATTGTCCAGTAGTCAGGTTGGAGCAAAGCTTCAAAAGCTGTAGCTGTGGTGACCCTCTCTGACTTCAGTGGGAATTTTGCAGAGAGGTCAAACTGATTTACGGATATTATCCACTCATTAGTCTTTCAGGACGTGTAATTTATTTGTCCTGTGCAGTATCACTCTATCCAATAGCTATCGCTGGCAAAGCATGTTTATTTTTAGAAGTACAAGATCATTGTTCTTTCCCCCCTTTCCCTGTTCCCCTTTGTTTCTGTTGAATTGGTCTTATATTGTTATTTTTAATGTTTTCCTTTGCATTTCTTTCCCTGAATTAATTCTCAGTTTTTTCTGTTTTGCCTGCTTACTATTTTTGCAATAAATAAGAGACTTCATGAAGCTTTTGAAATATTAGGTCAAGCTCTGATGACATCTCATTAAGTTTAATGCAAGCTGTAGGAAATTACAAATCTGAGTAGGCATTTTAGGCTATCTGCAAATTCAATGAAAACATCCATATCTTGAAGTTCTCTTGCTGCAAGAGTGACTAGATATTTTTTTCTTCCCCTAGATGACCGTTTGTATTATGTGAACTTCAGTAGGTTGGCTGAAATGGTTTATTGACAGCCCTGTTACAAGGCTTTGTCCTGTCTGTCTGTTCTTGATTGTTAATAATTACTACTCTGTGAGTGACAGAGCTGTGGTAGAAATACGTTTTGTTTCAATTTAGCAAAGTTCAGAGGTGGAAGGGGTTGCTGTAGAAGAAGCATGGTGTTGCACGAGAAATTAGATCAAGGCTCAAGATTAAATTACTTCTTCCACGCAAACAGTATGTTAGAGCAGCGGCGGTTGTCCTGAGCTTGTGTAGTCATAAATCTTCTTTCTATTTTATCTTGCTTCTAGTTCTGGGTTCTGAACAATACCTGTTGCAAAACCAGAAGAGAATGATCTTCTGCTCCTTTGTGTCATTTTGAAAGCATTTTAATAGCAAATGCCTAAATTGTTTCATATTTAGGTAAAGGAATTTTCCACTTGACATGAGTTCTGTTGCTTGGTCCTGTGTTCCTGTTTATAGTTGGGTATGCTAGTCTGGTTCCTACAGTACTTACGGTTTTGAATAGTGTGCAGAAGAGCCAGTTTAAACTTATGGCCCAAGCTTCTGTTAAATACATATATATACACATAAAAATATATCTCGTTTATATATAAATCAATATATAAATGTTATATATTTCAGTAATACCAGAAGACTGGTTGTTAACAGTGAAATGAGAGTACAACACAAGAAAAGAAAATTATTCAGAAATAGATGATGCACTGTTTTTTCCATGATTCAAATGAACTACTGTCATTTATTGTCTCAGAAGGGAAGTTGAGTGACTAGTACCCAATTCCTTTTATTTGGCAACACTTGGAAATTTAACTTAGCCTTACAGTGTTTGTGCAAGTTGTGTGCAATCCAGACAGCACTTTAAATGTTGAATGAAAGGTAAAGAAGCTGCAGTAAAAAGAGTAAGTTTTGACTAGGTTATGTTATCTCTTAGAACACTGAATAATAAATTCAATTTAAAATAAAAATGGTTCTGACTAGTCAGTTTTGGCCTGTCTTGGGCATCTGTTGGTTTTCAGTTGCTCTTGTAGCTACAGCAGAAGTGTAATGACCATGGAGAATTTCTAGTTTTGTGTTACATCAAAGGTCTCTGCTCTATTCTTTCTTCCTGATTCAGATGCAGACTTAGGACGCTGTCTTGCAGCAGATGGACTCTATCTTTATACAACTAATTCAGTGGGCAGAGGAATAAGCAAATTGGGATCTGGATTACATGGTACTTTGCGGTAAGTGACAGCATAGTTGAATATTTGCTAGTCTGCAGATCTGCTTGGAAAAAAAGTAAATTCTTATTTTAGTAAACCTTTCTCAGATGTTAAGAGTAACAAGATTAGAGTATATTACATGCTTTCATTAAGAGTTATTTGAATGTTTTGGTCTTATCTGAAAGTCGTCTTGAGTATTTTCTCTAGAATCATAGAATAATGTAGGTTGAAAGGGACCTCTGGAGGCCACGTAGTCTAGCCTTCTGCAAAGAAGTATAGTAGCAGAATAGCTGGGATTTCAAATCTTTATTTTTGAATGTAGATTAAGTCGGTTTATTTTTTGCTGAGAGAGATGCTGCAGACTGTTTTTATGTATAGCTGTAAGATTGCTGGATTTGTAAGTGTGTTTTCTAATTATGTAATTGACTGTATAAATTATTAGTGCAGATTTGACTAACTGTACCTCCTTTATTGCTTAGAAGTCATGAGGCTTCTTATGCTTAAAACCTTTGCAACAGAAATTGCTGACCTAAATTGACTTGAATTTAAGTTCAGTCCAAGTTCAAGAATGTGGTTGTGAATTCTTCTTAGAAGAATGAGCAAACAAACCTGCAGAGTTATAAAGAGTTTTAATGTACTGCTTTTTTTGTCAGTGGTTTTGTGTACTGCCGTAACGAGGAGCTGGAGACTGGGTGGGTTGCTTTTGGCAACAACAAACTTCTTCATCGGCCCGTCTCTTTTGATAATAAGCCTCACTCCCTTTTCCAGGTTGTGGATCAGCATACCCTTCAGGTAAAAGGAACAGCTAGTATGTTCGTTGCAGAGTTAGTGTACGAAAACATTCTTAAGTTATCACAGTCACTTCTAACTCTTAAGTAGTGTTGTGCTTGAAGTTTCTCCTTTCTACTTTGTGAAACTGCCTTTTGTAAACCCCAGTTAAAAAACTGCCTTGTAGAAGTTTTAAGTTATACTAAAGATGCTACTTTCTTTATGCATGTGTGTATGTATATGCATATACATGTATGCACATAGACATTAGCTGTATTATGTTATGGTAGTATTGTAAGAGAGAATATAGTATGATCATATTATAAAACAATAGCAAAAATTGACTTCAACTGAAAACGTATTCTTCCTGAACAGCCGTTATTCAGGTTTTGTTTCTGATTTAATTGTGTTTTGTAGACAAACAACTGTCATCCTTTTTAAAATTGATAGCGTTTTACTTTGTAGTTTGCTTTTTTTGTTTTTCCCTGTTATGGGGGTTTTAAGGATGGATACGCATATTCATGTCCAGTGTATTTCCTGAAATTGTTTGGATTCCCATCCTCTTCCAAAGCTTCAAGTAATGATTCAGAGAAGTCACAGAAAGTAGACAAATTTTTAGTATGAGTGTTTTCCTTTTGGTACTGTGACTATGCTTTCAGTCATTTGAGTGAAAAGAGCTAATCCTTTTATTTTTAGGTATGTCAGATGTTTAGGTGTGCGAGCTGTTTTGTATGCAATAGATCAATTTGGCAAATGTTGCACAGTAGCTCTTCAAAACAAATTCATGTAATGTTATGTCCATTAAAAAGCCTCTCGTGGACTAACTTCATTTGATCTTATGTATCTAAGTATGCTGCTCATATTCAGGAGAACAGACTTCAAAATCAGAACTATTAAGGTGCTCTTTCTGTTTTGTAGGTATGTCAAATAATCCCAATGCCAGTAAATCACTTTCCAGTTGGCAGTACTATGACTACCGTGCATCTTTCTTCAGATGGTACATACTTCTACTGGATTTGGTCTCCTGCAAGCCTCAATGAAAAAACACCGAAAGGCCACTCGGTCTTTATGGACGTTTTTGAACTTATAGTAAGCAAGTTTAGTTGTCTTCTGCGACCCTAAAGTTGGTAGCGTGACTACTGCTTAATTAAATATCAGTATTTTCAAATAAACACAACAGGTCTGGATATTGATATGTAATTTGAATAGCTCTTTGTAATGTGTTTACGAAATAACAGAACAGAAGGTGTATTGTTCAGCTCTATCTTCAGAGGGCATACGACTATCACACTCACAATATGAATTGTCTTGTAATGTAAAACATACTTTATTATAATTAGTAATTAAGTTTTATGCTGAGACAGTAACTCAGTATACTAAGATTTAAAGCGCTGTTTACTGTGGATCTGCTTCATTGTGTTAAAAGCTAGTCAGTTCCTATGAGTTAAAGTACAATTGTTTTGTCTACTCTGCATTTTACAACCTGAAATGTTTTTACATTGTATGGCAGTCACTGATTCTACTGTAAAACCAAATGCAGAATAAGCCTGGAGAAATGTTTCAATAGTTTGAACACTTTTCTCTCAACAGCTCATATGTATATGCTCATATGTATGTAGGTATGTGTATGTATACATCTACATACACTTCTGTGTGTATTTTAATTTGACAATGAATCACCTCAGTCTAAAGATTTATTTAAACAGAAGAGCTTGGAGTAATTCACAAACATCTAGTATTGAAAATTAGAATTACACAGGGCCTTAGCTATGATGGAGTACTTTGGGAGCAATATCTGTACTTGTGCTCAGTCATGGTTGCACAGCTGCTGTACATAGTGGGGTAAGCTGAAAGTGCACAATGAAAGAGCACAATGGAAAATATCTAATTTCATGGAATATCTAAGTTCATGGAAAATATCTAATGCCACGAATCAGATCATCTCTTCATTAAGAGATGTGGTGTAAGAAAATCATCACTTACACTTCTTGGCTGGTAAATGATTTAAGGCCTCTCTTCACAAAAACTTGCCAGTGAAACAACATTAAGCTTACAGAGACTTTAAATATTTTTAAAGTTCAATAAATAAACTTAAAACTATGGCAAGTAGCTCTGTCTTCAAGAGCAGAACAAGTGGAAGATATTCTTCTGAATCATGAAGTCACCAATGAAATATACATCTGTGTAGTTTTCATAACACATTTTTTCCCCCCAATAAATTTGACACGAAGGTTTGTGTTCCTACCCAATACACAATATTGTTCTGGTTTATTGTTCAATTATTCATTGTTAATTGGTCTACAGACTTCACAGAATCATAAAATTGTCTAGGTTGGAAGATCATCAAGTCCAACCTCTGACCTAACACTAACAAGTCCTCCACTAAACCGTATCACTAAGCTCTAAATCTAAACTTTTTTTAAAGATCTCCAGGGATGGTGACTCCACCACTTCCCTGGGCAGCCCATTCCAATGCCTCACAACCCTCTCGGTAAAGAAGTTCTTCCTAATATCCAACCTAAAACACCCCAGGCACACCTTTAGGCTGTTCCCACTTCAGCATCTACATTGTCTACATTCCTACTTCAATGTCTACAAGTATTTTTTCTTTTCTCTATTTAATAGGTAGAAAATGGCATATGTATAGCAAATCCTCTACAAGAACGCATTATATTAATGAGAAAAGAGGGTGAATCTGCAAAGAGTATAAATGAGATGCTTCTCAGTAGGCTATCTAGATACAGAGCTTCCCCATCAGCAACATTGGCTGCTCTCACTGGCTCTACCATCTCCAATACTTTGAAAGAGGACCAAGCAGGTCAGAAGAGATTTTACTGGCTCAGTAATTTTTCATATTTTGTTTCTTAACATATAATCTGTTCTAGTAATTACTAATCTCTCAGGACATGTTAGAAAAACAACAACAAAAAAAGTGCATTTCTTTCCATGATAAGTATTAGAAATACATATGCAGTATTTGGTTAATGTTTGAATTACAGGTTCCTTTGCTAAATTAATCACTGACTGTGGGAAAAGTTTAAGAACAAAGAACTGGAGGAAATGCTTGTATACGTAGCTTCCTTTTTGGTGGCCTATTCAGTTATAGGACGGATTTATGCTTGATCAGATTGGTAATTGCACTTCTGTGTTGCCATTTCAGCTGAGCTTTGAATTGATGTATATAAATGGACTGCAGTTTAGAAAATGAAACTTTCTTCATAAGCAAGTTGACTGTTATAAATTAGAGGTAGCTTTGCTTTTTCAATTAAAATACAGACCTGTTGAAACTACCCAAGTTAATTAGGGAATCATGGATGAACAGTGCTAGCTTTCAGGATGATCTGGAGCTCTAAGATTTTATTCAGTTTCTCCTTAGCTCCTTCTCTTCCTCTTTCATTCACACATACGTCTGAAACTAAATGAGTTTACTTTCTTCAATTTTAAACAATGTTAATTGATTTTAATGAAAATACCTCTACAGGAAATTATATATTCTTACAGGGAAATTGGCAGAGAGTTAGCTTGAAGAGATAATATCAAGACTGTATTTCACTAGTTAACTAGCATGGTGCAGAAGAAGAATCAGCAGTTATTCTTGGCCACTTCTTTAGTCAGTGCTCTGAAAAGTGTGGATCAGCTGTGGCAGGAGCTAGATCGTTATGACTATACATTTCATGTTGAGCAGGAGAACTTAAAATAGTAAATGCGTAGTGTATCTTAAATTGTCTCTTTATGTTTAGAAAAACTCTAGAAAAAGCTCTAAAACTGCTTTCAGTATGTTTATCACCACATAAGTCTTAAAAACAATTTTGTTTAAACTTGTGTTTTAGCCTCATAATTTTCCTGGCTTGCAAACAAGGGGTTGTTACCTTTATTAATTTTTAAGTTGTTCTCTTTAGTTAAATAACCTGTGAAATTGTTTGTATCCTTCTTGGGATTGACACTGTTGTGTGGGATTATGAGGCCACCCCTACACTCATCTTCTGAATGCTGCAAAATACAGTTTATGTGAATTTCCATTTATTTTTTTTTTATTTAGAACTCCAAATATAAATCTTCCTTGTTTGCTGCCTGTTATTGTAAGTTTTTCGGATTATGAAGACATTTATTTTTGTTTGATATTTCAGCTGCTAACACTAGCTGTGGGCTGCCACTGAAGATGTTGAGAAAGACTCCAATATACACATGTGGAACATACTTGGTGATGTTGGTCCCACCCCCAGGTGGATCAGGCAGTTCTGCAACACGTTCACTCTTTGGAGGAACGAGTGCTTTGTCATCTTTAAAAAGTAAGTCAGATACGTTTATGTCAGACTTTAAGTCCTTGCTTTTCCGAAATGCAATAAACTTCTCAGAAATTTATTGGAGACTTTTTTCTGTGTAGTTCTTGCATCGAGCTTGGTGTTCAATATCTCAGACGGGCAGTTCACAAGCCGAGCAGATCTCATTGATGCTGCAGGAAGTTCGCTTGGACGTGGTGCTCTAGTACCAGGACTTGGTAAGAAGATGATCTGTTTTTAGGAACTAGACATATCCAATCCTTAAGCTAGTTGGATTTCAATTTACAGTAATAGATTTTGCAGAGGGCAAGGTTTTGTGACTGTAGTAAAATTTTGTAAACTTCACGTTTTTGAAAGTTCAGAATTCCCTGAGGAAATTTCCAGTGTTTTGCTTTGCAGTTTCAGCTGCATACAATCTCCAGAAAAATGTTAACTGTAGCAGAAAAGAATCTTAAGCAGGTACAAGAAAAAAGGATGTGTATTTACTTCATTTCTTTCTTAAGATTTCCCTTTGTTTTGTTCCAATGTTTTTCATTCTGATGCATTATTATTAAATTATTGTGACACAGAATTTTTAAAGCTTATTAATTAGATTTATATCTGCTATAAAAATACTTCAGTATTTTTTTATATTCTGAAGTTTGCTGTGCAAAATATTTTCCATAGGTGCCTGTTATGATACTATGAATAACATGATATGGACGTGCTCTAATGATTACATCGATCAGTGGTGTAATCCTGGGAACCAGGCATTCCACTGTGTCTGTCAGAGGCTGGGAGTTAGCCATATCATTACAGAGCCCAAAGGTGAGGCAAACGTACAAGTCAGCATTCTGTGTAAAGTGGAAGTGAAACGTGATTATCGTAGAATAAATATACAGAAACTACCTTCTGAGAATGTCTATTAAAAATTGGTCTTAACCTTGCAAATTTCCTTGATCACTGTTCCTTGGTCATTGCTTTAATAAACTTTAAAAAAAAAAAAAAAGTTTGGAAGTTTCCAGATTATTGTTGCCTTTGGCACATTAAAAAATGATGCATGTAATTTTCTTTTGTTTATAATGTGGGTGGGAGTCCTGAAGTTAGAGATGAGGATGATATAACGCATTTTAGAAGCAAATTCTAATCCTATAGCCTGTTTGTAGACGGTTTTTAAACTGCTTTTCTTCTTCTAGGGGATGCAACAACCACAAATGAGGTTATTAACCAATTACTGCACCATGTTGGTGCCATGTGTATCCACCAACTCAACCTGCTTGCAGCCAGCAACAATCTCCCCATAACAAACTTTTTGGGGAAGCAGCATCCAATCGAAGCACATCATCTCAGCAGTATCTGTGACATTATGGAGAAAGCTATGGTGAATGGAGATACTTGTATAATTCGCTGCATCCTTGTTGTCTTTCAGGTACGAGAACATCTCCCCAACCCCATCCAATTGCATCCAATTTAACGTAGATTAACCTAGCAGTCGCTTTGTATTATCTTAAACACCCCCCAGAGAGTGCTAGTTTAAACATAACTGCCAAGTTTACAGTTAAAGGTGGAATACAGCTAAGTTACATATTTACTTCTTAATTTCTTTCTTCTGCCAGGAAACGGAAGAAGAAAAATAGTTTGTCTGGTTGCTAAAGTACTGAGTTTTGGGAATCAAAATTACATTTCTGACTGAGATTTTTAGTGACCTAGGCAAATAGTTTGGGAAACTACAGAAAATGAGAACTTGAATGCTGTTTGCATGGTTTTTACTAATGTGTTTAATTTTTCTTAGGTGGTTTTTAAATTCTTCTTCAGCCCCCAAACTGAAAGAAACAGAGATATTGTTAGAAGGTCGGGCCTTTTACTTTGGCAGTTGTTGATGGCACCGAGAGACCAGATTTGCTCTGAAATTCAGAAGGAGGTTTGCCTAGCTATTAGGTAAATATTTTTGTCAAATAGTATTACAACAGATAAACTTTCAAGTTGTAATCAGTGGTTATATTTTTTATATAATAAAATTTAGATTAATTCAGTGTGATTAAAATTATTTCAGTCTATATTTGTGGAAGAAGGCAAATGCAGTATGTTTGCACTGATGACAGTCAAATAAGAGATCAATTACTTTCTTGACATACTTCTTTTAATTTGTTCCTTTTTGTTGAATATCTTTAGAATGCTTTTTTTCAATGCTTATTCAAAACCAGTAAAAATTGTGATTGTATATCACGAAAATGAGATAATGTAAATCTCAAGGACAGGGGTTGGTATTTCAAATGTCCCAAGCACGAATATAATCTGTTTTCAAGTGGGAAGCTGACCAGAGGTCAAGAACTAAATCTTCTGAATATTAACCTGCTTGAGTTCTGTTTTTTTTTTCTTCCCTGGGGTATGAATCATGGCATTCCAAATTTCTGTGGCTTTATGCAACTATGTGAATGAGTGAAGAAGAATAATAGTACATCTTTGGTATCATTATGTAGCTTTTTTTAGGGTCTTCCTTTTTGGGTGTGGGAAGTATATTGCATCAGCTGTATGGACAGCAGCTGCATTTTTGTTGGTTAATCCTGTATCTTCCAAAGACTGACTGATACAAAATCAGAAGTGTGGAGTAGGTAATATCTATCTTCCTCCTGTCTTCTGACTGTGGGATTCAGATACCAATAGAAATCTCATACATAGTTTGCAGTGCATGATAACTCTTCCTGGTGTTTGAATCACAAATTGGTCAGCATGAGCCAGAGGGTGGAGAGCTGCAATAACTTTTACTCTCAGTACGAAGCTGAAAAGAATACCAGTTTCCTTCTCTATAAAAGAAATACTTTTAAAAGGGTGTGGGGAAAGGGGGAAATTGTAGAAAGAAGAAAGCCTGCATAATAGTTTCAACACTTCAGACTGCTGCAAAGTACTCCAGATAAGCTGTGATTTTTCTACCTTGATGTGGTAATTCATCACAAGTGAGAGGGGTAAAACATCTCCCCAAAGAGCATTCAAACACAGCTGTGTTGTTCCTGAGGTGCTAGATCTAGGATTTTCTGCTTAGTTTTCATTTAAACTTACACCTAAAGACTGGCTCCTTATGTAAAACTTAACAGTAGTGACTTCCTTATTACTGGTTGTTGTATTTTCTATTGCTCTCTTGTCCCATCACCAGAGTTGTTTGACTCACTTTCTAAGCCAGCATCCATTTTTTCTGACATCTCTGTTCATTGAAAAATGTTTGTGCTGTCATATAGACAAATTATTAATGTGGAGTTTCTCAGAAGGAAGCAATTAGCTCTTGGAGAAGCTTTTGGACCTAAACAATAAAACATAGTTGATTACCAGAATTTCTGAGAGAAAGCAGGTGCTTATTTCATGACACTTCATGTATTTCTAAGCTGGAAGAAGCTGTTGCCTAGTAATTCTAAATGGTACAGCAGATACTGAGCTGGGAGTCTGTGATGCTATTTGCACAAGTCTGAGGTCTTGTTCACTCTTAGGTACATTAAATAATACTACTTACTTTTGTTTTTTCTTTAGCTCTGGTTTAAATATCCTGTATCCTGGAGAAGCAGAAATCAATAATTTATTGAAATTGGTCTTAACTGAAGGTGAGAATTTCTAATTGAAAATAAAGTATGAAAATCCTTCTCCTTTGGAGGAAGGCCAGTCCAGAATATTGAGTACAATCCGTAAATCCAGCCTGTCCTTGAAAAAATTGTGGAAAGCTTCAAAACCTGAAGCTGCCTTTTAAATGGCTACATGGACAAGTGCATGTTAGTTGTAGGAAGTGAAATTTCTCATGCAAGGAAGCTCTTTGAAATTTAAAAGGATTAAAGCTTTCTTCTGTCAGTATTAATGATTTTTCTGGCCTAGCTTATATTTTAGAACACCTGGTTAGCAGTTAATGATACCTGGCAATTCTACAGTAACCAGAAGTAATTTTAGTCCTCAGTGAAAAGAGTAAGAATCTGCTTATGTTCATTGTGAAATGGTTGTCTGGACACAGAAGCAGTTAATGTGTGGTAATTTGTTACCTCATAGCAACACGTTCAGGCATCAACATCTTTGGGATTTAAAATAGTACTATGCACAGTAAGCTTTAATAGTCTATAATATCAACAGGGGATTGGGTTACACTGTAAAGAGAGCTATTTCTGAGAAGAAGCATGCATTCAGCATGATATTTGAGGAAATAGAAATAAATAAACTCTGTAAAGTTCTGTTCTGCAAAAGTTTTCTGCATTCTGTTTTAGGAGAGAGAAATAGTGGTCTCTCTCAACTTCGCGATGTTATCCTGACTAATTTAGCTGAACAGCTTCAGAACAACAGATTTGGAAGTGAAGATGATGATCATTATAGGTAAAATGAAACAATATGCTTCCTTCCCCCCTTGTTTTATACACTGTATGTTTTTGTTACTTGTTTTAGATAAACTAGGAATAAAATTCTGCTGAATTTGCTTGTTATCTTAAGAGCAGCGTGACCTCAAATACTATCTTTGTGTCTGTAGTGGGTAGGAGTTCATTAGAACGAGAGAGAGAGAGGTTTGAGGTTTTAGGGTAAACTTTGGAAACTTCCGTGTGTGAACCTAGGTTTGGATTCCTTGATGTTTACCATGCATGTAGTAAATGTAGGTGATAATTCATAAGAACGACATCATGGTACTGCTTTCCATATCACTGTTAGGTCACTTTTCAGCAGTAAAACTCTCAACCTCTAGTACCTCAAGTTGGGACAAGTCTTTTATAGGAATTGTTGACAGTGTAATTGTAATTGTAACAGTGCAGGGCAGAGTCGATAATGTTCTTTTACATTGGCATTAAGCGTTTTGGGCTTGGTTTCCTTTGTGTCTGAATCTCTGAAATTGAACAGATGTCTTTTTTAGTTTAACATGATTTATGATCAGGATTCCAGAGACTTTTGAAATGAGCTATAGAAAATATACAATGATCAGCTTATTAATATTTTTGCATCTTTCCTGCATTTTTAAAGACTAAATGATGAGCTGTTGCACTACATTCTCAAGATTGTTGTCCGAGAATCTTGTGTCTTAATCACCAAGTGCCAAACTGTATCTAAAGATGATTTTCAAAGGCTTCTTTCAACTGTGCCTGTAAGTAAGATGTGTTTTGATTTAAAAATAAAAAATCGCACTTGGCTTCTTTTCCTCCTCAAATCCATCATCTTTACTGAGTATATAAAGGTGTAACTTTCATAGTTATGTGTCTTAACAAACACGGTTTAAGAATGTATTTTGTTTATCCTATGCAGAGAAGGAAGAAACCATTTCTTATGGCAAAGTAAATTGTTCAGTAATGCTAAAACTGGTTTACGTATGGGCATGTTTTCCTGTTGCTTCAGTAGCTTTCTCAGTTTAAAGAAATTTTGTCTCTCAATCTTCAAAGCTTCACAACTTGAAAATAAATTCTGTTGTTTTGAATAATGGTTCACGCAAGCAGAAAGACTTTTATTTTATAGGTGAAAAATGAATGGAAGTTGATTTATTTTTTTAATGCATACTATACATACATATTTTCAGGGGGATCAGCTCCCTGATTTGGTTGCTTGCAAAGCCAAGGGAGCTTGCAATCAAATTTGGGGTGGGACAAGAAGTCATGGCCTATACAGCAGCAGGTTGGGAAGAGTAGTAGCAAGGAACCATCACCCTCAGCAATGTGAACAAAATTTAGCTGTATAGTAGCATTGAAGTTATGGTACTTGAGTATAACTATAATGACACTATGTATTACTACTAATTAGCATTACTACTAATACTATGTATTTAACTACAATGTTAATCCTTTATATGCTTTGCATGCTATCTCACAACGTTCAATATTTTGCAGCTAGTTTATTTTATTTCATATGAATTAAAAAGCTTGTTGTAAATCAGCAGAAAAACAACTGTGCAAAGGAAATAGCATTTTGGTTTTGCTTGTCCTTTTCCTATCCTTTTTTTTTCCTCTTTCCTATTTCTAAGTAAAAGGATTGCCTGCATCAAGATCAATTAAAGTGTTTAGATAATGTACAGTGTACTTATTTATGTTAAAGGCTGCATCTTCATGCTTGCGGTATCTGATGGCTGTACAGAACCACCTCCTCAGTAACACTATTTTGATTAAACCTGATGAAAATGATGACAGTGACAGCTCCTTGCAGGGAGAGACATTGAAGGTACAGGTAAACACCAAGTTTTATTCCAGCATGGCTCTCTACAGTCAATGTTCCTCTGACACCTCTTGTTTCTGTTATGCATTCCTAAGCTGTTTTGTCATTTCTTTTACTCTTGGTATAGTTAAATTACTGTAGGCATTTTTTTTCCTGTTCTTCAGCTAAGGCCTGCAGTTCTATGTTTGAAATTCCAGCTTGAGCTCTGTAATGCTAGTGAGAGCAAATACTTCATTTCCTTAATTTATGTATCATTAGGTTAAAAATGCATTTTAATAGATATGTGCTAGTCAGGAAATTCATATGCCAGGAATCATTTCTAAACATGTTACCCACACATCTTGCTTTCTCCCCATCATCATTATGCAACTTGAAGAAGTATTTTTCAGGTTTACGTTTAAAAGGGTTTTCTTGCTTCCCTTACCTGGCTTCTGACTTTTTCATAATTTTAATTGTAAAGTTTATGCAGAACCATGTTTTGTCTCTATGTAAACCATCATCCATCAGTGTTTGTGGCAAAGAGACTGTTAGAAGACAAGGTTTGGTTTCTTTGATATACGGTTTGTTAAAATACTGCCGTTTCATATTACTGCTGGAATAGTCTTGAACTCACAGAAGCCAGGTTTGTCCTATTGTGCAGACTGTCTTATAGTGGTTTTTGTAACAGTAATTCCTCTGTAAAAGCATTGACTTCTGAATTTTTGGTATTGTTTGTTGAGCTGGTTTTGTCTTGCTACTCTTTGAGACTGTGTTTTTGTAATTCATAGCAGTTGAAAGTTATTTGTTTGGGCTCATTGAATAAATGCTAAATATTGTAGTACTTTTCTTGTTTCACTATTCACCCATGTTTTCATTGTTCAGCTTCTCTCTCTACAGTGATCCTCATACCTGCTAGGACATTCTGTCACCAATGCTGTACCTTGGCTGGCTAACAGCTCTCTTTCCTATGCTGGACTTGGGGATTCCTTCCCTCTAGAAACTGGATGTGCATCCTGTAACATGCACCTAGTTTCTCCCAGCACTTTGGGGCTTAGCATTAATCAAATTTAAGTCTTGGATGAATCTACTGCTGCAGGCCTGCCAGGTCACATTATCATTGTTTTAATTTGGAAATCCATCATTTTGTTCAGTCGTTTTTTTCTATTCTCTAAGAATTTAAGTATCTTAACTCTTCTTGTACATAGGAGCTAAAGACCAGCATTTTGTCTCTTGCTACGCAAATTCTGACGGGATGTGATGAAGTCTTAGAAATGCTGCAGCAAGTCACTACAGCACTAATTAACAGTGACATTGCTGATAGAGAGCAAAGGTAAGACAAGCTAACTTGAAAACAGTAAGTTGCTGGGTTTTGTGCACGTGCATTTAGCATTACGAATTTAGCATAGAATTTAGCATTGTTACAACTTCATACTTGAGCTTTGAACGTATAGGAACTGTTTGTTAGTAAAGCATTTGCTTAGCACTTATGTTTTGAAGAATTTAGAATCAGACTCTCCATGTTGGTACTGCCAGCTTACTAGATTGTTGTAGAAACTCTTCAAATTTGTAAGTTTTCAGTCATAAACACCATTGTCATTGAGCAGGTTAACTGGAAACTAATTTGTCAGCTGAGAATATTCCTATAAGCTAGGGCAATTTCAAATTTCTCTTTTTAAATTTGTTTGCGTTCCTAGTAGCTGAACATGGTTTTTTTTATTAATTGACAACAAAAGTTCTATGAGATTTTTTTCAGATGGGTTTCATGCTCAAATATCATTTTGCAGATGGAGATTCTTTTACACTACCTTGAGCTACATGTGCTAGGAACTTAGTATACATACTGAACAAATATTTGTTTGATGTGGACTTTCATCCCATCCACATGGGACTTTATCATTTGCTGAGTAATTATTAAACTCTTCATTTACCATTTTCTGCTCTGTCATTGTTTAATAAGAAATGACAGCAAAAACGGGGTTGCTAATACTTGAGAGAAGCTACTGTCTTCAAGATAAAAGTTTTTTTGTTTTTTGTTTTTTTTTTTAAGTATAAAGTAAACGTTTCCTATTAATTTTGAATTACTTGCTTGTACAGTTACAATGTTAAACAGATTACTAAGAATAGTAGAGATACTATATAGTATGAGAAAAGTTGTTACTATGTAAACCTTGATTTTTACAGATTAAAAGGCCTGGAACAAATTACAAAGGCTACTATGCTTGGTCATCTGCTTCCTGTCCTTCTGACATCTCTGATGCATCCAAATCTGCAAACTTTAACTATGGCTGATGCCTTGATGCCTCAGCTGGTGCAGCTGGTTCTTTACACAAGTCAGGTATGGCCTTTGTGTCAGCAATGGCACGCAATATCTCTTTTCCATTGTAGGCATTCTAAAATGCTGTAGATCTTGGTCAACTTTCTGCAGTAAGTGATGCACGGGTCATAGTTTGAGAATTGCTCAGCAGTGCCAAAAGCACTAGTAGCTGTTGTACCAAGTAATCGTTAATTGCCAATAACAGTGTACAGCATAATTCTTAATGTTTCAGTAACTCAATCCTAAAATAGTTTGCAACTTGTACGTTTCTAACATTGTATGTTTTGTCCCACAGACTGCACTGCTGCTTAAAACTCAGTCTCCAGTTTTCTCAGAACTAAACAGTTCACCCAGTGGTGTGTCAGAACAGAAAGGGAAGTTGTTACCTGATGAGAGGTGACTCTTTTTTTCACATTTGGGTCTGTTCACAGAGTAACATTAAGTGTTATATTGATTTGACCATTGTTGTGGAATAAATCTTAAAGCAGCGTTCTTAAAAATTAAAAAAAAAAACCTTTATTATTATATAAGGCTGTCTGAGAGAGAGAAGTCATTATTTATAAAAGGTGGTCCATTCTAAAATTGTTTTGCATATGGAATTAAGTGTTTGATCTCTTCAAGGTATTTCCACAGGGCTTGGTTTATTTTGTCTTTTCCTTTACCTCAAGCTTGAAGTGTTAATTCTAGATGCTCTTCTTAGAAGAAATTAAACTAAGGAAAACCATCATGAGAAGATGTAAATTACCCTAGGGTCATGAGATACAGTATTAAAATAATATTGGAAAGATATTAAGTAATTTAATTTACATAGAGTAATATAACAATTTTAAGTTCTGCATTAAAATCTTGTGTCTCAAATCAAGGCTGAGCGGTTTCTGCTTAGAAATAGAAAAGCTCAGCTAAATTAAATAAAACATGCTCATCATATCTATTTGCAGTATTGCAGAATCTGTAGTATTGAACAACTTGTGATTACATATAATATGTGTGAAAACTCTGAAGAGTTTATTTTCGTTCCTCTCCCAAATTATAAGCTTCAGTGGAATAATAAGCATATTGTTTTATGACAATGTAATCAGTTTTGAGTGTTGTCCTCGTAGGATTTTTTTAGCATTTCCAATCATATGTTTGAACCCTTATATAATACTATTTACTCTATTTACTCTTTTTTTAATGGCACATTTAATTTGTTTACCATAATTTGGGAATTTGCAAGTGTAGGGAAAAGTTCAGATTTGACAAGTTCGAGATTGGCATAGTTGTCTGTGTTAGAGAGAGTTCATGCTGTTTAAATTCTGCATGTTCCCTCAGTACAGCAGAGTCACTACTCTGTGCCTCTGTGTATCAATACTTGGAGGTGTTTATAAGTACTTTATAATTTGATGTTTGAAATTCTGTGTGTTGAATTTCAGAAACTGATTTTTTGCTGTTATTTCAGAATGCTGGAAGAGAAGGAAGAACCAGGTTTTCTTACAGGCTTGAAGATCCCTGCTCCCTGGGCTGCTGGGAAGACTGTAGAAACAGTTCATCCTGTCAGGGATAACTATAAGTTTAAAGAAACTGTACATATTCCAGGAGCCCGCTGTTTATATCTTAGATTTGACAACAGATGCTCTTCACAATATGATTATGACAAGGTAAGCCAGGGCCGATTCAGAAATTCCTTCTTTCATATATATTTTTGTGAGCAGCACTTCTCATTTTCATCTTTTCTGCCCCTTGGCTTTCTTGGCACCTTACTGCCAGCGGTCAGGGTAACTAGGGAGGTTTTAATTGATAAGATATTAGTGTGCACTAATGTTACGGTCTACTTACTTCAAGGTTGTAAAGTACACAATGCAGAGAGGTTATTTCTTGCATTGTACAAGTGTGAATAACTTTTCAAAGGAGTCCTTGAGTTCTCAGCACAAAGAAGATTAGACTTAGCTCAGTGATAGAAAATGTACAACTTGTTGACATGAAAAGGCAGGGAAGTGAAGATAGACAATTCTTGTTTCATTTCTATTATTCTTGGAGAAACAATCCAAAAATAGTATGTGCCTAATTCCTCTGGTATGTTGTTTCAGAAAATAATATCTAGTGGTTGTTTCACTGTTTAAAACCTATCAATAGCGTGGATCTTTTTGTTAAGAGTTAGCCTCTATAATTATAAAAGTTTTGGCCACAGATATCAGAAGTAGTGGTAGTTACTAAATAGATAAAATATTGAAACACCTGCTAGCTCCAGAGGTGTGGGCTTTTTGTTTTTCTCCATAAACTCATAACTCTTCCACTCTTCTAAGGTCATTTTGTAATGGCTCAGATTCTCAAAGTTTGATTTCCTTATTATTGCTGTTGATAATGTTTTGTTATTTCTCAAATTTTAATCTAGCTGCCTGCTTTGTAGATCAGCAGTTTGTTTAAACTGGGCAGAACTAGAAAGGTTACTTTTTTAGATTAATAAATAGCTTGTTTACATGGATTAATAGGAACAACTACCTTCAATTTCAAGAACACAGCTAATAGCACCCATTTTTCTTTGTATAATCAGGGAGCTATTTGTACTGCTTATTAATTGTTGCCATATATTCCTCAACATTATAGAGCAAGTCCTGTGATACTGACTGTCATTAACATCACTCACTACTAGTTAAGCTCCTCCAGAAATCTTTGGGTCTTACTGTGTTCCTAGTGAAGTCAGTGATAAAATACCAACTTCAATGGGAGCAGGATCAATCCCTTTATTTTTAGGGGCAGTATGTTCTAGTTAGCTCAGCATGAGGACTGGAAGTTAGGATTTCTCCTGATTTTTCTGCTCCCAGTTATGCTGCTGACTTGCTATGTGACCTTGGGGGCAAGTCATTGAACTTCCTCTCTGCCTCAGTTTCCCCATCTGTAAAATGGGGATAATAATACTTGCCAACTCACCTCACAGGGCTCTTGTGAGGATTTGTTAATGTAGATAAAGCGCTTTGAAAATATGAAGCGCGGTGTAAGTGCTAAGTATTATTATTATTATTAGATTTTCTTGTTTTTCTCTTACAGTCTAACAGTGTATTTTATGTTTTGAAGTTGGTGATCTATGCTGGTCCTAACACAAACAGTAGGAAGGTTGCTGAGTATGGAGGCAATACACTGGGATATGGCAGCCGTAGTGTCTTAGGAACTGGTTGGCCGAAAGACTTAGTAAAGGTACAGTATTATAATCCAACAATATTTCACATAGAAAAATCCTCTTTGGAAATCCTGTCAAGTCTGTTTTAAACCTTAGAGCAATGAAGTCCAAGCTTTTAAGTGTGTGGTTATCCGTGATGAGATTGCTTCTTAAGTGGGCTGTTATGTCCTTGGGGAACAACTTTTAACTTACCCGTAATTATGTGTGATTCTTCTCTTTGAGTTTACCTTGTTTTGTTACCTCTTACTGGAATTCACTAGTGGTGTGTTCCAAGTCCTGGAATCTCTAATGGTATTACTGTTCTCATAAGTATATCTTCCTAGGAGGAATTTTTGCCCTGTCTGAGGCTGTGCATATTTTCTTAAGGCCCATGGGCATGATTGCATTTTTTTTTTCTGATAATAGCCCACAAATATAACAAGTTGTAAATATAGCAACTCTATGACCATTTGTGTAGTGTTTTAAAATTATATTGGATACTTTTTCAGTAAACCTAAGATGGAAAAATATCTCAAACTTGTCAAAACTTCATTATTTCTAGAATTTTGCACTGTTTCCTCAGAGTGCGTTCAGTGTTTTTGATTGTGTTTGTGCTGCTACGTTGTCCCATGCTAAATCTGAGCTTGTATACATAACAAAACATAATGCCAAAAAGAAGAATAAGAAGTAATGAACTGGAAGGCAACTGCAGACAAGCACTACATTGTTAGTAATTAATGGAATTTTGGTGAATTTTCAGACCTAGATTTCATATTGTTCATTTAGCAAAATCTTCTATTAGCGCATTGGTGTTCATCTTGAAGAGCTTGTCTGCCTTCCTGCCTTGATTATTGCCTGGTCTTTGCAGACAAATAAAGGAAGTGTTTTGATGAAAATTAAGGCCACGTAATGTGGGTTGACTTGGTAAATTCTGCTTGTGACTCTACGACCTTTTTGTTGTTTCGCTGTAATTAGCCAGCAGCAAAGTTAAAATATGTTTGTCCACTAAAAGATACTCTTACAAAAAGAGAAGAAATTCAAATCAAAGTATATAATTGAAGATAAAAATAATACTTAGATAACTGTCATCAAAAATATTAGTCCATAATTTATGAAAATCCTCTTTGCGTCAATTCTTAAATGTATCTCTTATTTTTGTTTTGTTTTGTTTTCCCTCCTCCTACCCTTCAAAATTTTAAGGTGGAAGGAGATACGGTCACCTTCTCCTTTGAAATGCGGAGTGGTCGTGAGCACAACACTCCAGACAAAGCTATGTGGGGCTTTGCTTGCACTGTTCGAGCACAGGTACTCAAACGTGACAGATTCCATGGGACAGGTTCAGCTTAAACTTATCTTCTGTTACATACTTTAAATCTAATAGAAGTATGCTTCAAAAATGAGGCTTAGTTTTAAGATTTAAAACAGTAACAGCTTACTGGTTTTGGTTGTAAAAACAAGATGTTTTTACAGCGTAAAAGAACTCCGTTTTAGACATTTAGCATCCTTAGCTAGAGATGCCCTGCAGCATGGTCTGTAGCATGCTCAGTGCTTTATGAAGATGTCTTATTTATCTCGTCATTGGCACTGGACTTGGATGAAGTCAGTAACATCTATTGCTGCTTGTACATGAGCATTTCTCTGAAGAGATGTTTGAAATTACTCCAGGGGGTGGGGGGAACTTGAATCCCACTCTTGAGGAGCTAGAACTAGGTCTGAGATGAAAGATAGCGGGCCAAGGACTGATTGAACCAAAAATAACTTGACCACTTTTTTTTTTATCTTGGTTCAGGGAAAAAAAATTGCTCAAATCTTTTCTTTATTGTCTTGAGTTGTTTTTATATATTGCTTTTAATTGTTAAAGCATTATTTCAGTATACCTCTACCTAAGATATACAGATATCCTGTTTTGAAATATGTTAGGGAAGGACTTCATGGTTGATTGACTTGTTCAACTTATTGCTATTCCTACTACAGGAGTCTTCAGAGGATGTGTCAGGAGGCTTGCCATTCTTAGTTGACCTGGCACTTGGCCTTTCTGTGTTAGCTTGTTCTATGCTTCGAATTTTATATAATGGACCAGAAATTACCAAAGATGAAGAAACCTGTCAAGAGCTTTTAAGATCTAAACTATTACAAAGGTAAACAAACAAATCTTGTTTGGGGGGGTGGGAGAGAGGAGGAAAAAATATATTTATATACATATATGAATATATATGTGTGTGTGTGTATATATATATGTATATATATCCTTTTCATCCATTTATCTTATTTTTCCAGGTGCCAGTGGCAGGTGGAAGCTAATGGTGTAATATCTCCAGCCCTTACACCAAGTCCTTCTCCACTGCCTCTTACTATAGATGAAGACAGAGAATTTACATATCCTTCTGATGTTCTAGTGCCTCCCGTTGGACACTATTTTGATCTGCCTAGGATTAGGCTGCCTCCAGGAATCATGATAAAACTCAGGGAAATTTCTGGACGTGCTCGGCCTCAATTTAGACCTAGTATAAAGTAAGTAGTCATTTGCTCTATGTCAGCTTGATGGCATCATTTAATGTGCTGTAAATACCTGTTTGTGAATGCGATGTCTAGCAAGTTGCAAATATGAATTGTTGAATTTTGTTCATTATTCTTGCTTAATCAGCTTGGTTTTACCTATAACCCTAGGGAAGTGATTCAGCCTGAAGTAATGGAGGAGATGGTAGTTTCGTGTGTGATTAAACACTTGAATTTGGTTGATGCACTCCAGTCCCTGATAAACTTCCAGTATCAGGAAGAACATGCTGAGGAATATGATTTACTTTGTAAAATTATGGGAGAGACTTTTAAGAAGTTAAATGCCATGGAGAGACAACTACAGGTAAAAATAAAATTACACAAATAAAACATAAGAAAACATAAGTCTTCTTGTTTGTTTGAGAATAAAGGTGCATTAAGAACATTTTAGAAACCTAAAAATACAAAATGTATATTTTTTCTTTAAAGATCTCTTCTATTTACTAAGATGAACAAGTACAGTAAGTCTTATTTTTGTTTCTTTGTTAGAGTGTGGCTGAACTGGAACAGAAATGGCAGAATGAGGTAGATGATGCCATGCATGGAAAGCTGGAGAACAATGTTCCATTCTTCTATGATTATCACTTCAATGAGGTAAGCATTGCAACTGCTGTTTGTGCTCATGCTTTAGGCTGCTCTTTCAATACATGTTCATCCCTTTCCTTTGCTTTGATTAGAGCAAGATGAAAGAACTGGAACTTCTGTGCTCAATGAAAGAGGTTTCTTTTGATGGAAGTGATCTCGAGAATGTGGTCCTGGCGTTAAGGTTAGTAGCTAGATGTTGAGTGCACCGTTTTAAGCAGCTGTGGAATTTCTGTGAGTTCTGTAAGAAGGTGTGCAGGATTAAGGCTACATATGTACATTAAATACTGAAGTTGGCCCTTCAATCTCATTATACCATCTGACACTTAATGATGTGAAATAGAAGTTGGCACTATATGTTTTCAAAACAAAAAAAAAGCTTGTAGACCTATGGAGAAAAAACAATTTTTGGAATCGGAAACAATCAGATGAACTTCTAATCACAGGGATACAGATACTTAGAAACTTAATTTTTCTGTCTGTCTAGCAATATGATTAAAATTTTAGAAACACTTGTCCTAAGTAATTAATATTAGTACCTACAGCTGGGAATACTTACTTAACAAATCATCTAGTTAGTTCTTTAATTTTTGTTCTGCTTTCTACTTTGGCATAAAAAGTAATTTGACGCTGTGTCTTCTTTAAAATAACTTTTCTCACAGTTTTCCAGAAGGCAGTACAACGTAACTGAGTCTTATTCTGTTTTCCTTTTTCACAATCTCAGAGAGAAATTTTTTCAAGAAGTGAATTCACTGATTCAGAGGACCTATCATCCCCTAGCAAAAACCAAAACATTAGTTAAGAGCTTGATGAACAGAGCAGAGCTGTTATTACACGTCACTATTGCAGCACAGTCTGGCATCACAAGAAGTATATCTGGTACCCCTGCAGAGACTCCAGGTAAATATCTCATTACCAGCATTGTTCTTTTTTTCTTCACCCCTCAAGATATAGCCCATCCAGTCTTTTACTGGAATGTCCACAGTGATTTTTAAAAGCAATTAGTAAATAACCTACTATGCCAGGAGTAATGTTCTTTCACGTTGTATAATGTTGCAGCCTGTAAATCAGCATCTGAAACAAAAGTGATATCTCATGCAGTCCGCCAGCCCGTCTTCCTTCGCAGTATGTCAGCACCATCTGACTTAGAAATGATTGGTAACGAAGATATTGAGTTTGCTAGATCAAGTCAAAGGTATACAAGGCTTTATTCTACTAAGCTGCTTTACAGTGATGTGGCCTGTGTTGTTAAGTGATACTCTTGCAAAGTTTACCATTATTTTTGTCATTATTTTTTTAATTGGGTCAGTGTAACTGGAACTGTGCCTAATTATTCTATGTTCTCATAGGCGACGCCACGTTACCAGCCATAGAAGTAGCTCTTTCACTCTTCTGCAGTCACTGACCATTGAGGATAGCAGAGATAAGCCTACATACAGTGTCTTACTGGGGCAACTGTTTGCTTTCATTGGAACAAACCCTGACCAAGCAGTGAGTCATTTAAAATGTTTTAAATTCATTATATATTCAAATTCAAACCTCCATGCTGATGTGAGGTGTCCTGTTTGTGTTATTTATCAAGAAAAATAAATAAATATAATATCTCGTAGGTATCCAGCAGCAGTTTTCTGCTAGCTGCTCAGACCAGGTGGCGTCGTGGGAACACAAGGAAGCAAGCCCTAGTGCACATGAGAGAGTTGCTGACAGCAGCTGTTCGGGTTGGTGGTGTGACACATCTTGTAGGCCCAGTGACCATGGTACTTCAAGGAGGACCAAGGTTTGTTTGTTTTTCTCTCTAAAAATAATTTAATGTTTTGGTCTCTGTAGAAAGTAGCAAATTGCATTGCATAGAACAAACTGTGAGAAGTGATTAGTTGTGTGGGCTCGAGTTTGCAGAACTAAGCTTTTAACAAACCCTTATATTACACTTTTTGGGGTGAAAAGGTGGAAGCTTTTAAGAAATACTTCTATTTGGCAGTAGATGAACTTTTCCTTTCATACTGATGTGACATTCACAGGTGGGTTTATAGGGTATCTTATTACCTTGGCTGATACTAAATTCACTTCAATTAGGTATTAGTGTAGATATAGCCGATACTAATATTATCATCTAAATATTTTGCAATTATTTTGTTTGTAATCAAATTTCAGTCATGTCTTAGGTAAAACTTCCTTACTACCTTGTTTACATGTATCTCACATTAAAGCATTAAATAAATTACTTGCTGTTTTGATTCTAAATCTTCCTTGGGTATTTCTTAATATATGATAATTCTTTTAAAGCTATATTTGGAAACTCATTTTATTTAACCTAGAAAATTATGATTTCAAATGTCTTGCTGCTAACAGAATTGAAGAGCTCACGTGTGGCGGGATGGTGGAACAAGTCCAGGAAGCTTTTGGAGAGACTATGACGTCCGTGGTCTCACTGTGTGCTCGCTACCCCATTGCTTGTGCAAATAGCATTGGCCTCTTATGCACTATACCTTACACAAGGTACGAAAGTACTTCCTACAGAAAGGGAAGGAAAGGATCTGCAGTTGTCCTTATTAGGTTTTCCTATAAGGAGAAGTGTTGAATAGTATACTTCCTTTTTTCATAATGAGGAGTATTTGAGAACATCCTGTTAAATTGTCTCAGCATACAGAATTTCATCTGGGGAGGGGAAGGGAGAGGCAAAACCATCTAATTCTTCTGTTAACTCGGCAATTAATTACTTTGCAAGTTCTTGATTATCTTTGAGTCTGTTGTTACTGACTGAAAAGTTACTGAATTTCTCTTCTGATACAGGAGCGAAGAGAAGTGTTTGGTACGGAGTGGCCTGGTACAGCTTATGGACCGACTCTGCAGTTTAAGCAGCCAGACGGAATCCAGTTCAAATGAAAAACAGACTAAGAAACAGAAGGTGGCCACCATGGCTTGGGCTGCCTTTCAGGTGCTAGCCAATCGATGCGTTGAATGGGAGAAAGAGGAAGGTAGGGACGCTGCCAGTTGTACTCCTGTTGTGTGCTTGAGAACTGTACAAGTGCGTGAGAAGTGGTGTGAACATGTATTTAAAATAGGGCATTCATTCACTGACTTCGCTAGTGTTTGGGTTCCTTAGAACATGCAAATGGATATAAAAGAAGTTTTCTTGTTGGTGTTGTGTGGTTTGTTTTTTTTTTTTCATGCTAGCTTCCCCACCATCACCTTGTGTCTGTTCCAGATTTATTGATTGGATGTTGTATTAGGCTTTATTTTTAATTCAAAACATAAAATTTTATGTTTCAATGTGCTGGAGCAAAACAAAAATATTTTTGACTATTTTCAGTGTGTGGAGAAGGAACCTGTAGATAGGTACATCCATTTTTGTTACTTATAATTGCATGTTCTTGAATTACTTTTAAAGGTGGTTCAACAGAAGCTGTTCACTCTGGTCTGGCTCGTCAGGTCTCCAGCCTTCTTACCAATCACCTTGCACGAGCCACAGAGTGTTGTGGTAATCAAGCTGCAGGAAATGATGCACTTCAAGATGTTCTCAGTCTTCTTAATGACCTGTCAAGGTACTAGGCCTTTGTTTCTGGAATATTTATATTTTTTCTATGTAAGAAAGCAGGTGGGGGTTCTTGTTTGTTTCTGACAGTAGTGAAAGTAAGATAACTTTCAAACCATTCTGAAACCTGACTATAAACTGACACTTTTTTCAGTCTTAGTGTTTAATCAGTGTTATCAAGTGTTATGTAAGAACTGTTGCAGATCAAGTCTTGTAGGATGCATTTTTTAAATATATCTTTTAAATAATAAATTCATTTGTTTTTCATTTCAAGATCACAATCAAGCATTCCTTTTCTTTTTTTTTTTTTTTTTTTAACAGCAGTTAATTAGATTTTTTCCTCCCCCTTTCAGGAGTCACATAGGTAAAGCAATCCTGAGCCAGCCAGCCTGTGTGTCCAAACTTCTGTCACTTCTCTTGGATCAACGTCCTTCTCCAAAATTGGTTCTTATAATCCTCCAGTTGTGTCGTGCTGCACTACCTCTCATGAGTGTTGAAGACTGTGGAAATGTGGAACTGCCTCCCTGGAGTTACTCTGTACCCTCACTGAACAGTGAACAGGATGATCCAAGTGACCCAGCCTCCAAGATCGCGTCTCTGCTCTTAGCAAAGCTGGCAGATTATGTAGTACCAGGTACCAGCATCTTTTGGTGTCATGCTAATTTGAGAAATTGCCAAGCAAGTTCTCTTTCTGCAAAGAGCTTCTGTGTTGACAGAAGGCTTGCGTAGGAAAAGGTATATGATATGTTGGTGTTCAAAGTTTATGATATTTCTGTAACATTTCTATCTGCCGCTTTTAACTGTTTTCTGACTAGAATCTATGTCACAGTGACAGATGCATCTCGAGGGTTTTTTAGCATTAGTTTCCAGGCCAAGAAAGTTTGTTAATAGCACTCATACTATCTATTTGTTTATTCCTTTCTAATTCAAGGATGCCAGACAGTTCTTTCTCCAACTGCCTCTGAACCAGATACTGCTTTAGCAAAAACCAGCCCTAAGAATTCCATAAAAGGCGATAAAGATCCTGGAGAAGAAAGTGAGGCAGTGGATGGCAAACTTTCTATTTTTATTCATAAACGGGAAGACCAGTCATCCCATGAAGTGCTTCAGCCATTACTGAGGTAATCTTAACTCATTGGATTAGAATTAACAGCCAATTCCATTTCTTTTTCTCCTTTTTTCTTTAAGTGCTGCAGCTATAGGAAAAAATGCATCCTAGACATAACAGTAAATGGGAAAGCAACAAAATGTCTTCCCAATGTATCGTATTTCCTGGCAAAGAATAACACAATGCAAGAATTGTCTATAGGGCTTATGCAGAGTATACTCTTACCTGGATTAAAATGCACATCACTATACTGAATTTCTGGAAGGGCAACAGCAGAGAGGACCTAAATGTTTCTTGAAGTTTTCTCTTGTAGAAGACTACTGGTTAGAGCAGCAAAGCTAAAACAGACCAGTGTATACAGATATGTAAAAGAAAGAGGAGGGTGTGATGGAGCATGACTTGTTTTCTTTTTGGCTTGCTTACAAGCTATGTAAAACACTAGCAAAAGAACATTTTGCTCTATCTGTAAAAGATCACATGAAAAGTTAGCTACTTAAATGATATGTTCAGTTTTTCTGATGGAATATCTTGTTACAAATATTAGACTGTGTAGGACTCACAGAACTATGGGGAAAAATGGCTTTAAAAGTTTTGCTTTTAATAAGGCATAGACTGGATAATAACTTGCTAGCTTCTTCAACATTCTTCAATAGCTTCTTCAGTATTCTTAGTATGCAGTCATATCTGCCTAGATTTGTCAAATAACCAACATTATCACCTTCTGCGTTTTGCACTATTTGTCTCATCTCCTCCCACTCTGTCAGTTTTGTGCCCATGCTTTAAAACGACACTAAAAGATGCAGTTGTTGGTTACTCTTAGATGAAACTAACTCAGCACCCTTAGGCATTTGTGCTCAGTAAAGAATTTTGTTAGGCTTCTTTTTGAGGAGAGAAGGGTTAAATTGCTAGCAAATAACTGCATTCAATAGCAGTTAATTCCTGTTGTAAATTACAGTATAATTGTGTATGTTCTAATTGTTATATCAAGTTGCTGTTGAGCAGTGTAGTTGCAAGGGTTGCTTTGAAATCATTTAAAAATAAGCATAATACATTAAATTGGGCTGTATAATTGAGATTTTTTTCCACCAACGCAAGTAAAGCTAATGTGTTTTATTTTCACTCTAATAGTAGCTCAGAAGGTCGTCCATTTAGACTTGGAACTGGAGCCAATATGGAGAAAGTGGTGAAAATGGATCGTGACATGACTAAAGTAAGGAAAGAAATAGAGAAATACTCAAAGTCTTAAAAACTGGTGGCCAGCCAGAGCTCTGTTTTCACTTACGTTAAATCCTCTGTTACATGTTGTTTCTTTTTTTTAGCTCGCAAAACAGTTTAGAAGGAAAACTATGTATAATGTTATCTTTAGAGAGTTGTTGATGTAAATAGTAACAAATGCTGAAAAATAATACTTTCTCTCACTATTGTAGGTCATGTTTATGCTCCTTTAATATTCACTTTCCACAAGTGTTTAATGCCTGTTCTTGGTGTGAACTTTAAGCTACCTATTTAAACTCAGTTTTTATATATATTTTCAGACATACTCAAGGGAATTTTTACAGAAATATTCATGAGTACTTATTTGCTGTTTTTTTTTTTTTTGTGTGTATTGTTTTCTGGTCAGAGAAGAGGAACTATTATGCTAAGAATAGAACATCTAAACACACTGACTCCACACTAATACCTGATCTTTGTATATGGGGGAGAAAAAGAGTTTGTCTCATGACTGGTAATGCATACAGAGGAGGATGTTTTAATGTGTTCCCAGTGCTTTTATGTATTCAGAAGGAGTAGAGTTAAATGCCAATACACTGTAACTAAATAGAACTAACATTATTTCTCTTATGACAACTATTTTCAGAGTGGCTGCTGTGAAGTTATTACAGAAGAAGCTGCTGCAGCTCTTCGTAAGGCAACTAAGTGGGCACAGTCTGGTCTGATAGTTAGTGTTGGGCCACCCATAGAAGCTGTCAATCCGGAAACAACTAGTGGGATGTCCACTGGGGACAAAAAGAAGACTGCACAAACATCTATTTGCAGAGAGAGAAATTCTGAGCTTGCCAGGTAGGTCACTTTGATTCTATACTTAGAATACATTCTACTTCTTTATATATTCTGGTATTTGTAGCACTCTCAAAAATAGTTTGGAGGTTCATAAACTTCCCTTTTTTGTGCGGTATATTGTTGCTGGTAGCTGAATGTTCTTTCCTTCTATTGTTTTGAAAATTTTTCTTTCCTTTGTGTATAGGACAGACCCTGTAAGACCATTCATCAGTGGTCACGTTGCAAACAGCATGGCAGCAGAGGTGATCGCTTTGCTGCATAGCTTGTTGATGGCACCAGAATCAAATGCAGCTCAGATATGGACAACAACTGCTGAAAAAGTAAGCAAGCAGAAGATCAGATACCGAACTGTGCACCAAGAATACATTCAGTAATTAAGGGAACTTAATTATCAGCAACCTGGAATAGTTCAGGAAACTGCCATTTTGTGACACATTGAACCAGGATGTGTCATTTGCATATATGTAGTTATCTTGCCTTTGCTAGGTAGCTACTCTACCTTTGCTATGGAGTCCTCCCTGGCATGACCTCTGAAGGTCTACAGCATTGGCCAGAAAATATATGGTGTATTGCTTTTATGTTCCTCTAAAAGCTTTAACACATAATCCATTGCCTAGGCTAACTCCCTGAGTGAAGACTTCTGCTAATATTGTGTGTATATCTCTGTGATTCTAAAAGTTATTAGGGAACAGAGCTAGCTTTGATGGTATTCACACTTCAGAGGACTTAGAATATTCTGAGTTATATAATTCTCTTTGAGAACAAAAATAATTCTTCTGAGACTGTGTGGGCTGGAGGCTTGGGGTGTTGGGTTTTGTTTGAATTGTGCTTTGAAGTCATTATCTGGTATTTCTGCTTCTGTCTTCAGGTTCTGTCTCGGGCTCTGATGTACATTCCACAACTTGGGAAATATGCAGAGAGTATTTTGGAGAATGGGAGTAGCAGTGGAAGGAAACTTGCTAAACTTCAAAGAATTGCTCGACAGGCAGTAGCTGCCCTTTGTGCTCTGGGTGGCTTTAAGGAGACAATTAAAATAGGTTCTGAAGTTCAGGTAATCTGCTGCCTTTCACATTTTGTACCGTTAAATGACAACTTATGCTTTTGACCATGTTTTGCCTGCATTGGTATAACTGAAGCAGTGTGCAGATTGCCTGCAATTGTGAAGCAGTTTCAGTAACACTTATGTGGTGACTGCAGTTGTATGTTGAGTTTCTGCGTGGTGTTAAGCACTCCGTGTTTCTTGTTTGTGAAACCATAAATCTTATGTAAACCTTCTTTGGTTGTAGGTTTTAGGTAAAGGAATAGCAGGAAGCATTGGAGTTGTGGCATCTATTAATGAACAAGAAGGTATAGCAACGGTCAAATTTCCACCTACCAGTATAGACAGTAGAAAGACCTCACAAGCATCAGACACATTAACTATTCCATTGTCTAGGCTCTGTGTTCCAAGATCTGAGGTACGGTAGCTTTAAGAATCTGATATAAAGTATAATATCAGTTGTATTTTGGTTTTTGTTTTGTCACAGCATACTGGCAATTAATCTGCAGCATGTAAAATGTCTTTCATCTTTGATTAAAGATGGCTTGTGAAGTTTGCCTCATTTTAACCATCTCTTAATATCTATATTTAAGTTTTCATGCAAGTAACATAAATATTCACCTTTTGGTGCTTAAAGATGTTCCACTGCATACTGTGGTGGGGTTTTTGTGTGTGTGTTGTTTGTTGTGTTTGTTTTTTTTTTTTTTGCTTGCTTTGGTTGGTGGTTTGGTGCTGTTTTTGTGATAGTACAAAATGAGAATTAACTCCAGGTAATAAAACGCCCTCATTTCTTAGAAACTAACTACTTGAATTTAACTTTTTACCGTGCCCCCCCACCATCAGGCATTGCCTCTTCATAAACTGTCCATTACTGAGAAGGTAGTACAGGCAGTCCAGTCCATGTTGCTTCCTCAGGAGGGAAGTCTATCTATTCACACCTCACTTCCTGCAACAGGAGATGGCTCAACTCCAGTAATGGCAGTGGTCCGGCTTCTTGCTGAAATAAGAACCAGGTGAGTTGTTGTTTTTCTGAAGCACTCTAGTCTGCTTTGTTGACATACAAAAAATGTTCAAGTAAATTGCACGGGTTCTTGTTTTCTTCCTCTGTTGGTACTGACATATGACATCAGGGGACAATGAAAATTTGTTTGCTTCCTTAAGTACAGTTAGTGCCTGGATGTTCTCAAAAAGAGCACCAAAATTGAAGTGTCCTCTGTAACACTGGCAATATACTGAGCAAATGCTTTATGCAAGTAAATGCTAGGAAGCAGACAAAAGCTGTCACTAGAAGTTCCAATGGATAGCTATCCATCAAGATTAAAAAAATAATAATAATAAACATTCTGTCGTCTTTTAAAAACAGTCCTGACTTCACTGAATTCAAAGTTGTCTTTACATGTATTGTACTCTTTTTGTAATACTTTAAACATACTGTTTTTCCATTAAGAGCATGCCTGGTGATGGCTCAGCTGTTAGAAGACAGCTCGTTCTGTGAAGAATTCATTCAACAGTGTCCAGCTGCTGTAGAAGTTCTTAATTTAGTAGCACAGGAATGCAGCCCTGGTAGGTATTCAGCACATCCTTGCAGCTTTGTCCTGTTCAGTTCTGAGATGTAACTGTTCTTAAAATCACTTCCATGTTTTGTCCTCCAGCTACTTAGTTTATGATAGCTAGTACAGGACAGCTGTCTTGTCAGTGGTAGGTCTGTTGTAATAGTAATACAAGGGTAGCTAATAATCAGGCTAAATCATTTCAAAATTAGGCATAAAATTCAGGCCAGAATGCGATTATGCTGTTGTCACAGGAGATGCAAGTCCTGGGACTAGCTCTTTAGTACTATGCTTCTGTAGTCTCTTTACTGCTCTTGCCTCTATTTTAAGCTACTCTTTATTCTTTGAAAATATCATTGATTTCTATAAGATCTCACATAATAATGTATTTACTTACCAAATAGAAATTAAACAAGAGGAAAACCATTACTTGTATAAGATTGGATTTTGTCATTGATTTTGTTAATTGAGAGAGACTTTTTAATTACATATCTTAAAATGTAAATGACATATTTGTTTCTATTACAGTTATAAATGTGGAATTGTTGGACTTGAAGTTACTAGTTTTGCTTGGAACCTCATGACTTGATTTGGTTTGTTGTTTACAGGGGAGAGGCTCGTTGTTGTAGAAATGCAGTGTGAACGGTTAAGAATGTTGTATCGTGACTGTGCTCGACCTCCACCTCCTCCACTCCAAGCAGACAGAAGACAGGTGAGCACAGAAGCAGTGATGAGTATTCCGCCCCTTGCAAATGAAGTCAGCCACTGAGTGCAGAGGGTCTGCTTGTGTTGCTGGAGTCAAAGTGTTTGGATTTTATTTGAATATTTTAATATGAATTTGTGTAATGGGATGTGATTTCTTGTGGTTGTAGTTTTGGTAGTTGCATGTACTGTCTTAAATGTGAATTTCATAAAATACTGTATCATCGGATTTTGCAAGATGACTTCAAGTGTAATTAGAGTCAAATGTTCTGTTCTCGTTTACAGCCCAAAGAAATCACTTGGAGCCCATCAAGAGTGTTTCCCCCTGTACGAGCGTGCATGTTTTCGTCACATCTCACAGCTGTGACATTTTTGGCTGATCCTAGTGCTGGTGGGGGACTTCCTCGGGGCACATTTATTTATGCCACTTCACCAGTTCCAGTACAGGTAAGAATTCACAACCATACAAAAGCTTGGTTTACTTAATATTCATTTGTGCATGATAAGACAGACAGAAATTTTTCTATTTTACCTGTGTCTTGCAATTAATGTTTTTCTATTATTTCTAGGCACCATCATTCTACTGGGAAATTGAAATAGTTTCCTATGGAGATACAGATGATGACACTGGTCCAATAGTTTCATTTGGATTTGCTACAGAAGCAGAGAAACGGGATGGGGCTTGGACAAATCCAGTGGGCACCTGTCTTTTTCATAAGTATGTTAGAGATGTACATCAACAATCAGTTTTGCTCAGTAAATTCATATGCTCCTTAGAGAGAATATCATAAGCACATTGTGATAAGCAACATGTACAATTTAAATGAAATACTAGTGATTAACTAGAATATTTATTTTTCAAAATAACAAATGTTGAATTGCCTCTTGTCAGTATTGTAGGCATGTAGACTTCAACTGCTCTCAAGTTGTAATCCATATTTGTTTCAGTGCTCTTTCTAATAATAATCTTTTTGTATTAATTTTTAGCAACGGGCGAGCAGTGCATTACAATGGGTCCAGCTTGCTACAGTGGAAGAGTGTTAGATTGGATGTGACTCTTTCTCCTGGTATGTAAGAGTACAGCTAATTTACTTAACTGGTATATCAAAAAAAATCTCCTAAATGTAAGAGAAACTGGATGAGAAAACAAATAAATCCATGCTGTTCTTTTGGTGATTATATATTTTGATAGGTGATGTGGCTGGAATTGGGTGGGAAAGAACAGAAGGAACTCCACCCCCTCCAGGACAGCCAGCTAAAGGCAGAGTTTATTTTACGTATTGTGGGCAGCGACTTGGGCCATACCTAGAAGATGTCTCAGGTGGCATGTGGCCGGTTGTCCACATTCAGAAAAAGGTAAGTTTTGAACATAATATATTGGTTGATATATAAACATCTCAATATCTATTTTGATGCATTGATACATCCTCACTAAAGAGGTTGAGATAAAACTAGCCCAATACATAGTGCTGGATATATAAGAACCCTTCCACAAGCATTAGGTAAAGCAGTCTCAATACTTCCTCTGTAGTATTTCCATCTACAAAATAGTAGAGTGATAGTTTTTACCTTTCCTGAGTTAGGCTGAGTTCTCATTCCCTTCCCAGTATTTGTTTTGGAACTTTTTGCCCTTGAGGACACTAACCATGCAGCTGGCTTGATGAGACTGCACTATTTTGTGCTAGTAGCCTTCCTATTATTATTCCTTCCCAGCAGTGACCTTGCCATGAAATATGCTGTATCAGGAAGCTAGATAAAAGAGAAGGTTCAAAGTTGGCAGCTTAATGCCCTCCCTGCTGCATCCAGTTTATAGCTAGCAATGCTGGGAAAAATGTGTTATGGAGGCGTATCCTTTTGGCTGAGTTTGTAAAGAGCAAAGAGAAGGACCAAAACAACCCACAGGTAATTTTAATTCTTTACCTGCATCTTGTTCCAGAACACGAAAGTCCGTGCTAACTTTGGATCTCGCCAATTTGCCTATGCTGAAGGACAAGCTCACAGGAATGCTGCTGATCTGTGTATTGACCTAGCTGAAGAGATAAGCGCCAACTTTGAAGCATTGCCTTTTGCCATGGCTTCTGATAGCGATAATGATGCTGGCACCAGTATAGCTTCTGATCCTGGGACCCATGGACCTCCCTGTAGAATTGCTGCTGTTGCAACAGCTCAACAACGTAAAGTGATGATTAATTTATTTTTTTTAAATGTTAGAGAAAAAATTACAATTGATTAAATAGGATTTAAGCACATCCTGACTGCATTTCTTAGGTACTGCCTATTTAGGTAAAGCAGCACAATAAATATTGGAAAATACATGCTTATTTAATTTAAGACAGCAATTAAAAAAAAAAAAAGTTACTTCATCCTTCCTCTATATGGATGCAATATATTTCAAAAATCTCATTGAATACTTTTACGTGCCTTCTGGTTTGCTATAGTCTGATGATTTCCATGTGTACTTTACAGAATATGACAGTGACACATCTTGCCACTATAAAATGGAACTAAGCTACGAGAACTTCATCACATCAGGGCCTGATCCTCATCCCCCTCCTATTGCAGATGATGAAAGTGATGATGACGACGATGATGATATTCCCAGGGTAAGAAATGTGGCAAGACCTGCCTGCTCTAACTTATAGTCTGAAAATGGATCTTGTAATTCACATTTTTAAGTTTTGCTACACAAGTGTTTACTCTGCTTCCTTAAGGAAGATAGAGTTGTTAATAACTTTTTTCCTTTTAGTATACTAAATAACTTCCGTCTTTATAGGAGGATCACTATGCCCTGTTGGTTAAAGCCTGGGAAACTAAAGTTTTCCCTACAATTAGAAGAAGATTCCGTAATGAGGCTGAGAGGAAGTCTGGGTTGGATCAGATTAAAGGAGCTTTGCAGTTAGGTATGGCTAAGTTTCTTCCTGTGCTTATAGTTCCATGTGATGTGCAAGATAACATCTGTTTTGTACGTCTTACTGTATTTGAGGCTGGAAAATAAATGTCTTCACTTATTGTTTTTGAAAAGTGTTCAGAATTTGTTTTGAGATCATGATTTTTTCCTTACTTAACTCTTTCAAGTGAGTTAACCTTTAAATAGGAAAAATGTTTTTAGAAATTGTGGAAAAATTTGTTGTGAAATTATATGTGAATGCAAAAATACTTTGAAATGATAATTTGGGAAGAGATTATCTGCATGTATTTTCTGTTTATGGCTACATCAATGCCAGTCTTTTGTGAAACTTTAAGGAGGGGTTTGTAAGTGAATACAGTTCTGGCAAGATGGCTGATTTTTGAGAAAGTCACAGTAAAAGCAAAGTGAGAATTCTGACCATTGGTGCAGAGCGTGTGAGTCTCTATCAGGAAAGCTCTACTCCCTGTCTGTCAGTCTGACTGAAAGAATATTTAAGTAATTAAGTACCTCAGCTGCCTATGGTGTTAATGACAACAAGAATTCTTAGTCCATCAGGAGCACTTACCCCAAGTGGATGGGGAAAATAACTAGCACTTCCTTCTGTCTACCAGGAATGGTTGATATAGCACGACAAACTGTAGAATTTCTCTATGAGGAAAATGGTGGCATCCCAAGAGACCTCTACCTTCCTACCATTGAGGATATCAAAGATGAAGCAAACAAGTTTACAATTGATAAAGTACGAAAAGGTAAGGTCAGCAAAAAAGTGCCTTAAAATGCTAAGGGTCTCTGGTACTAGGGATCTGCTGTACAAATTGTTTGCCTGAGGCAAGTGCTGAGCCTTCGTTGTGTTCTTTTCTGTCCAGGTCTCACAGTAGTGACTCGCTCTCCTGACAGTAACAATGTCACCAGCAGTGCTGTTGGAACAGCTTTACCCAAGTTTGCTATTCGTGGGATGCTGAAGACATTTGGTCTTCATGGCGTTGTTCTGGATGTTGATTCAGTGAGTAAAGATAGGTTGGGAAGGCACTTGAAAGATCAGCATCACAGATCTATGAGCAAATACGATTAGCTATACTGAACTGCTTACAATGCTGATTTGGTGCTCTTTTTTGGAGAACAAAATGTCATTGCTGTGTTTGACAGTGCTGTTTTTGGTGTTCCAGGTCAATGAATTGGTACAAGTAGAGACATACCTCAGAAGTGAAGGAGTTCTGGTTAGATACTGGTATCCTATTGACATGTTAGAAAGGCCACCTGCTGGTTATAGGAGGACTGCAACAAATGGATTGGTTACCCTGGATAATACCAATATCCAAATTCACAGGTAAAAAATAAAAAATAAATTAAGAAGGCATTTGCATTATATGAAATTCTGTACCAGATAATACAAGTATCTACTGCAGCCTTGCTTTGAGCAATAGTAAGCTTCCGAATCTTTGATAGGAAAAATTACTTCAAACTCAAAGCATGTTGTCTGACTTGTGTACAGATGGGATTTTTTTCTTCCCAGAATAGGTTTTATGAGTATTTTTCTCCCAAAGATTTTAAAGACGTGAAACAGTAAAGGACCTTGATTTTTGTCATCAGTGACATGAAGCTGTTTTTACACAAACTGAGCAGTCTCCTGGGGCTTGAATTTGCAGGAAGACTGAGTCTGAGAGCAATAGTATAGAAAATGGCATATTTTGTTTAATGCAAAGTGATACTTCACCACATGAAAGCATTTTTATGTATTCCTGTCTAACAGGTATTTTTTCTGAAGCCTGCACTTCTTGTGCCATCATTCAGTTGCTATCTGAAGGCTCAAGAACTCTCTGCTGATTTTGTGGAGAGTTGATGTATCCAATTAAGGCATTTGAATAAAATAATTAGACAGGCTGTATAAGAAAGATTTGGGTCTACTTCAACCATTTAAGACAGAACAAATCAAGTATATATATATTTGGATACAAAGGCAGTTTGCTGGATACAGCTTATATTTTAAGTGTTGAAGCAATCAAATATTTTGATATTTGTGTTTTCTAGAGAACTTCTGCGAAGTGAAGCTGCACTGGCCAAGCTCTACTGCCGCATGGCTCTTCTCAACATTTTTGCCCCCAAATCTCCACATATGTTTACGCGTCTGTTTCATATTCCTGCTATTCGTGATATCACTCTGGAGCACCTGCAGTTGCTATCCAACCAACTTCTTGCACCACCTCTTCCTGGTAAGCACTGATTTTTTTATCACAGCAGCTTTTTGATATGATAGGTTTCTGGGGCCAAAAAAAAACCACCAAAAATAAAAAACTAAATTTGGCACTTACTAATTAGCTATTAATGATAGCATTTGAATAGATGTATCAATGGACTCCTGATGGAATTACCATAGTGATACGGTATTAAAGTGAAATTTTTGCTCGTGATCTAATTTACAAGTACTCAAAGTTCAGAGACCCTCATAAGATTCCGTTCAGTGTGCTTCTGTCCCTTTGTCATCAGTGGCCTTCTGTTTAGGAAGTAGGGTGGGGTGGGGGTGAGGAAAGTACCCATAGGGATACCTGTAAGGAAACTAAATGCCAGTTGGGTCTCACAGTTTTCAAAATTCAACTCTTCTTCATTTTACAAAGTGGTTTGTCCTTTTCCTACTGGAATCACAGATCTCATTAGAAAATATATGTGCTGAATCATGGAAAAGGATCTTGGGCTAATTCAAGTGAGTGTTAATGAAGGCAATTATCGTGACAAAGCTATTCTGCATGCAAAGAAATGTGTGTAACATGGCTGGGGCATAAGGAGGAAGTATGAATTGCTAAATAATAGGCTATTAAAAAGAGTGTCGTTCCCTCCTCCAATGTCTTTGAAACTTGGCTACATCTAACAGATGCTGCATTGTAAAAGATCCCCTTGCAGAGAACAGCATTACTTTGCATGGCTTGGAGAATAACTTTACAAGCTTTTTTCTTTTCTTTTTTTCCCGTGGTTTAAAAAATAGTTTTAATCTACGTCTTGCTAATACAGTTTCCAAACTGGAGTTTTCATGAATTGCCCTGTCCTTTGTGCTTTGACTTCCTTCAGCTTCTCCCATTAACTCCAGAACAACGGTGGGATGTTGGCTTGAGGCCCGCTTGGGGCCACCCAACAGCAGTCCTCTCTGTATACGGGGAAAGCCTGAGGACAGATAAAGCTGCTTTCACCTCATCTAGAACAAGTGGGGAAGAAAGCACTTCTGATCATTTGTCCTTGCTGTACTTATGCAGTTAATGGAAATGTGCCTGCTTTTGTATATGGGACAAAATGAGTCAGCTGTTAACCCATACAGCTCAGTGTGTGTCTGACAGGCCTCCCTAAGGGCTGGTTTAAGGCAGGTGAAGAATACAGCTGGCATTTAGAGGGCTATCCCATCTGGAAGCAATGGCATCAGGGAGCAGGTTTGGTCTTTGAAGGATCTGTTCTCCTGCTGACCGTCAGGAGGAGGTTCGAATTTGCTCAGGAGTGAAAGTTAGCAGCTTGTTATATTCTTTAAAAGCTTCTTTCCACTGTCTGTTTTTGTGAGCTACATAAACATTTTGAGGTGATCTCCAAATTTGTCATATTCTACTTGTTATTACAGATGGAACAATCAGTTCAAGTTCTATTCTTTTGGCCCAGTCTCTGCAACACTGCATACATTCCCAGAACTGTGCTGCCACAGACCTCTTCTACCAGGGCAATTCGCAAGCCATCAGAGAGTGGCTTACTGTAGCCATCACTCGGACACTGCATCAAGGAGAGGAGAGTCTGTTAGACCTTACGAAACAGATCTGCTCTTTTTTGCAGGTAAAATATTTAGTAATGTTTTGTGAGCAGTGTTGTTTTCAAGGCCTGCCTTGGTAGGAACATTTACATGTGATTCTAACTTCTGTAATACTGTCTGTCACATTAAATTGTTTCTCTGGCTGGATTATATTGCTATTCTGACCATGTTGGGCACACTGAAAACACAAGCAGTAGCAATACACTGGATCATATTAAAATGAAGCGGCTGCACCCTACATCGTTGTTTGTGGTGCTATATTTTATTTGAAAAAGAAGAGGGGGGTGGTTTGCTGCTGCTGCTTGGGAGCTTTCATTATGAATTGTTACATTACAGACTGCACCAGAACAGTTTCCTGCTGAAGAATTCCCAATTTCCGAATCCAAAGTCAATATGGATGTTAATTTTCCTGGGGCTGCATTTGTAATTGTGTCCTGTAAGGAAAGCCAGTCTGGATTCCGCAAAGAGTAAGTAATTGAGGGGCTGTGAGTGGCCAAGATGAAAGTAATGCTGCTCGTGCTGCTGAGCCCCTGTAAACTCTGAGTACGTAGGTGCTCGTTTTGCAGATTTTTCTCTTCTCAGAGACTCATTTTCTGGGAGGTGGGATAAATATTGCAGTGTTTCATCTTGTTTGAGTTGGGATTTTTAGTAGCTAGTTACATTCCAGCTGCGTTGTTCTTGGTCTTTTCTTAGCTCTTCCCTGTATAAAGCTCCTTGGGCTCGAGTGCTCGTCTATGGGCTTGGGCATAAAGTGAAGAGGAACGGCCAGTTAAACCTAATTGAAGCCGTGTGTTATCCTCGAGATGCCTCTCCAACCAACACAGGCCTAACGCCTCCCCCAACAACTAATCAGTACCCTTCAGTGATCACCCCTACAGACAAGGTCCACATCAAACTAGGTAAAAATCAATATATTTTAAAAACTTTTAAACTATATTCTTAAAATTGAGGCAAACATAATCATTGCCTTTGTAGGAGCTTCCTATATTGCCACTACTTAGTAAGGAAGATTCTCATTTAGCATAAATTTAGCTTCAAAAAATAACCTTAACAGATATGGTATCACTTTCACTTTTGCAATGGCTGTAGTCATGGTGTTTTCACTGACCTTTTTGCTTAGGAGTATCTCCTCCTCCGGGAGCTGTGCTTGTCCTGCATTCTCTTCCCCTTGAGTTCCCCCTGGCAATGGCATTCACTGAACAGCTGTTAACTTGGAAATTGGAAGATGGAGATGGGAAATCAGAAGATGAACTGGATACTATTCCTGCTTCAGTTCTCTTGCAAGTAGTGGAATTTTTAGGTGAGAATGCAGTATTGACTTAGCAATGAACACCAATAATGTGCTAATTCAGCTGGAGGCTTTAGGGGAGAAAAAAAAAATGAGAGTAGTGTTTCTGATGTCTTCTATTATATTGAATTTGTATGTTTCTGTGTACTTCTTTAATTAGCCATCCAGGTTTTCTTACTATTGACACATCCATTGGGGGTGACCTTTTCTTATTATGTAAGTTGTAGCAGTAACATTAAAGCTACTCCCACTGAAACAGTGCTGACTCCAGTGCCTTACCTTCTACACACAGGGAACTTTCTCTGGACAACCGACATGGCAGCATGTGTGAAGGAATTGATATTTCATCTCCTGGCTGAGTTGCTTCGCAAAATTCACAATCTGGAGCAGAAAAAAAATCCAGCAGGATTGTCATCTTCTATTGCCCTGCAGCTAAATCCCTGTCTAGCGATGCTCATGGCCCTGCAGTCAGAACTTCACAAGTTGTATGATGAAGAAACACAAAATTGGGTGTCTGGAAATGCATGCGGTGGTTCTGGTGTTGGAGCAGCTGACCAAGGAAGATTTTCTACCTACTTTCATGCTCTGATGGAAGTCTGCCTTGCTGTAGCAGAAGTAACCTTACCCATCAATATGAGCGTGACAGCTAATGTGATGTCTTCAACAAGTGCACCAAACCTTAGCGACTCTTCCTCCTCCTCATCATCTTCTCCAGGACAGACGCCACAGAGTCCAAGCTTGCTGTCAAAGAGGAAAAAAGTCAAAATGAAGCGGGAAAAAACATCATCTTCAGGCAAACGGTCTTCATCCAGAGCAGCTGAAACAGATGCTGCAATCCTCAGTATAGGAGGAAGCAAGCCTGAGGATATGTTATGGTTTCATAGAGCACTGACTCTGCTTATAATTCTCAGACACCTAACTAAAAAGGACCCGCAAGGGCTGGGTGTGACAAACGATGCTGTGGCAGATGCATGTCAAGCACTAGTAGGTCCCACAGCTCACAGCCGCTTGCTTGTCATTTCTGGAATACCAACTCACTTGGAGGAGAGTACTGTGAGAAATGCGATCAGAAAGGCATGCAACGCGCATGGTGGAGTCTTCAAGGATGAAATCTACATCCCTTTGCAGGAAGAGGACCCCAAAAAAATCAAGGACAAAGCGGAAGGAGGAGAATGCAGAACTGAACTGGAAAAGCCAACCGTCTCCAGCAGTGCTGACAGTTTGGATATCAGCAGCTCTAGCAGTATCACGCCTGCTATGAGTGTGAGTGCTTCAGCATCTACAAGCCAGGCTTCCCTCTGCAGCTCGCAGGGAATTTCTCGGACCGTTAGCGACATCTCAGTTGACCAGTTTCAAGCAGGACTGGAGCTGGCCATCCCACCAGGACTGCTAGAACCACACGTTGTTTCCAGCCAGGAGAGTTTGGATCTTTCACACTGCAGTACCGGGAGCCTTGGCAGCCTTGGCAGTCTCGGGGAGCCGCTTGACAATGTGGAAACAGCATCTGTGTCTGATGTTGGATCGATGTACACAGTCACATCTCTGGACAACCAGCCGCTTCTGTCACGGCCAATCAAAGGTTTTGCTGTAGTGGAGGTAATAGGCTTCAATAGGTGGTACTTTGGCCATGGGTTGGTTTTCTTGTTTGTCTTTAGCAAAAAGTAGTAATAATTTTGGTTTATGTATAACACCGTGATCTGACTTTTAAGAAAAGTGTGTTATATGTTTCCTTTCTTGAAAATTCTTCTGCTTAACTGAGGTCATGACTTGAATGATGGGGAGTGGAAGGTACTGTTAGTGCAATGTAGCTCAGCACAGGTGCAGAATACAGGTACGTCAGTGTGCATGAGAGATTAAGACTAGAAGTTCTCAGCTTGGACAGGATGGCTGAGTAACAGTTCTCTTCTCCACTGTTTTTTGTGTACCATTCACATAAATTTCATATAGATTTCTTCAAAGATTTGCTACTGGCCACTGCTGGAGATTAATTTCAAGATAAGTTTGACCCACAAGGCAATTCTTAAATGACTACATTTTCACATATTTTAAACCATCTACAGATTCCTCCACAAAGTTACTTTAGAAGAGATGATAAATCCTGTTGATGTGTGATTCAAAATTAATTTTTAAAAACATTGTAGGTGGTTGTCGTTGATGTCAGGTCACTCCAGGTTTTCAGCTATGCTCAAGAACTCTTCCACTAACAGCATGCAGCAGATTTTTCAGCAGCTTACCAAAGCACTGCCATTTCTGATGGCTTGTGAATTGAGAGAGGCATTTTTGCATAGTCTGGGATTATATCAGTTTCCATTTTAGAAGAAAATCAGCTTATTCAAAGAGAGAACCTTCAGTTGCTATTTTTAAGTTATTAATTGACGTAAAGACACCAGATTTGAAATAAACCATAAAGTGCATATGGAAAGTTGTCAGCATATTCACATTGAAACATACTCCACGTCTGTAGCTGCTCTGACAATGTGTGGTGGTTATCCTCAGAATCAAAGGAAATTATTGCTTCTGCTCCCAATTCTGTGTAGCTGACAATTCAAGGTCTGTGCTAATATAAATATTTTTCCAAATGGAGAATCAAAGCAAAAACAGCAGAGTTGGAAATAACAACAGGTTATCTATGTGAAACTTCCAGAAAGAGCAGTTTCAGCTGTGCATGATTAATCACAGCATGATGGTCTGAGTGGCCAGGTGGTCTTAGAAGGGATATTTTCTAGGTAGGTCGTGAATTCTGTTATCAAGTGATTAATGTAGAAGAAGGGTAAAAGAAATTCAATAGTGATTTATTTACATGGGGAGGGGAGAAAGCTTAAGACCCAAATTAATATAAATGACAGTTAATTTGTTCTGTCAGAATTCCTGTTAACTGATTTTGTTATTTTTTACAGATAAGGTCAAGAGCTAAAATAGAGAAAATCCGAGCCAGTCTGTTTAACAGTAGTGACCTCATTGGTTTGTCAAGTCTGGATGGTGAAGATGAACTGATGGAAATGTCAACTGAAGAGATTTTAACTGTTTCTACAGTAAATCAGAGTTTATTTGACACACAGGGGAGCCCAGCACTAGAAGACTATTTCAATGATAAGTCAATAAAAGGTATGTGCTTTTCATACAGGCAGATATCTCACACTATGATATACAGAGGTCAGACTATGTGATTGCTCATAATAATTACAGTATTGGGCAAAAGAGGTGAAAGCATTCGATTCTCTATTATAAATGGGGTGTTAAAGTACAGAGAGGTCAGATCTGCTAGTAGAATTTTTCTTTGGTTTTTCTCTCAGAGCAGCTGGTAGGTCATGTAATATTCTAGCTGAATGTAAAACGTCTTGTCGTGTTCCCAATCCTAAAGAGTTGCCACAGAATTTTGTACTCTATTGCATTTTTGTATTAGGTGAGAAACTGGTCCCAGGTGCTCGGGAAGTCCTCACAGAAATATTTAAGAGCTGCGTCCATTCTGAGCAAATGCTGAGCCTAACTCCAACAAAACCAATTAAGGTTGCTGACATCTATCTTAGTAAAGAGCAGATAAATTCTCAAACTCCTGGAAACCTTCTTCATGTGTTTTTCACAAATGTCCGCCCTCCAAAGAAGGTGCTAGAGGACCAGCTTACTCAGGTAGTGCTTTGAAAACTCTTTTTAGTGTTTGTTTTGTTTTGTTTTGTTTTGTTTTGTGTAACTCCAAAGTGTTGGTTAATTATTCATTTTTCTTGTGTTGGAAGATTTTAAGGAAATATGGTGTGCCCAAGCCGAAATTTGACAAGAGCAAGTACAACAAGGCGGGCAAAGAGCAGCACCCAGTGAAAGTTGTGAGCACCAAGCGCCCAGTTACAAAACCGCCTACAAAAGAGAAGTCTGTGCTCAATAGTGTCAGGTTAGTGTCTTCAGCCTACTGGCAATTTTTGATTTCTCCTCAGGATCTAGACTTTTTGACCTTCTTCTGTATTTCCTTGTACTGATTGTAAGAGGAAAATGTGTCTTTGACAGACACCGAGCAATGGTTTGGGTTTTCTGAACAGGCATAAGGAAATTTTAATTTTAATATTAATTTTGTCCCTTAGCCGAACAGCTTTAAGTGAGAAGAAGCCTACTGTAAAGCCAAAATCTCCTGAGAAGAGCAAACCTGAAGAGAAGGACCCTGAAAAGTCTCCCACAAAGAAACAGGAAGGTAGTAGTAGCCCTATAAAACCTTCCTACACTGTTATATCTTAAAAAGAAAATACGTTTTGGATTGGCATGCTTAAAGTAATGATTTGGTTTGTCTTTGTTGTGAATTGTTTTGAAGTGGGCTAATTTAGTAGTGTTTTGGTTTTTTTTTTAAGTTTAGATTCCAGGCTAGATTGGACCTGTGAGTAGCACAGTGTTTAGAACTACTTGAGAAGTGAGGCATGGTGGGCTGGGTAAAACCAGGAGGAAGTCGTCTTGTACACCAATCATTTTCCCGTGTGGTGTGTAGACTCTATAGGAAGTCATTAACTCTCTGATGGTTGTATCTCTACATTCAGTTCCTGAGGAGAAGTATTTGACACTGGATGGATTTCACAGATTTGTCGTTGACCGATCTAAACAGGATATCCGTAGTGTGTGGAGAGCTATTTTGTCCTGTGGATATGATCTACACTTTGAAAGGTAAGTTTTGGAAACCATTATGTAAAGGAGATGCTGATTAATTGTGCTTGCTTTAAACAAATTCATCCCAGGTGTTCCTATTCCACGTAGCTTTAACCACTGTGTTAGTAACAAGCAAACTTCTATCCATGGCTGCAAGACCTGTAGAGAAAATTGTTGGTTAGATTCTTAAAACATCCGCTCAGAGAGTCACTGTGATGTAAAAGTGCAGGTTCCTGACTTGTACACACTAAAGCTAACAAAAAATCATTTGCCACACTGCCCTTATTACTTTCAGATTGCATAATTAAGGGGCCTAATGAGAATTATAGATTGATCTGGCAGCAGTCTCTTTTCTCCTTCTGCGATGACTTTCTGTTCTGTTATTGGGTATTTAAACTGGCAGTGTTCTTACTGGATCAGTAATAATGCCAGAGAGGGAACTGTTACTTCCTCATTAATATTGTACAGGAAGAAAGTCCCTTAAACAAATCCTCTTTATCTTCCTGTGTCAGTCCACAAGCTAACTGCATCCATTCCCTTCCCCTATATCTCCTTCTAAACATGAAGTGGTTAGTGCAGTGGTAAGTTTAATATGCTTTTCTTTTTTCTTATTTAATGATAGTGAGACAATGCAGGTGATAAATCAATTGTACTGGAATCAGTTTTTGAACTGGAATTCTTGTAATGAAACAGCTCCCCTTAAGAAACGGGAGAGAAGTAGAGCACCTGACACGGTACTGTGCTCAACATGCTCTTAGTAAGCAGTATTGCCTTTGCATTTCAACAGGTGTAATGCCTCTTATGTTTCAGGTGTGCCTGCATTGATGCAAGACATGCTCAAAAAGCATCCCGGAAATGGACTCTGGAGATGGACGTGGCCCTGGTTCAGTACATTAACAGGCTTTGTCGCCACCTTGCGATTACACCAGCACGGCTCCATCCCCATGAAGTCTATTTGGATCCAGCTGATGCAGCAGATCCCAGAATTTCCTGTCTGTTAAGTATGTGCAGATTATAGCATTTGGAATTGCTTTGTAGTGTTCTTATTTCTGTGTTCTTGCTTTGTGTTCTTATTTCTATGCTGTTTATGGGTTTGTCAGGAAAGGCACCTGCTGGAACTGCTGAATCTTTTGAAGAGAGGCTCCCAGGGATATCCTGGCTCCCTGGTTTCACATGAGATTAGTTTTCTCAGGTCTGTTTACTGAGCAGAGAGATATTCCAAGCTTGAAGTGACTGAATACAGGGTTACAACTGACTTTTGCTTTGGTGCTTATGATAGGGTGCTTTCGCTTTGGTGCTTTTGTCCCAGACAGCTGGGTTATTCCTTTGGAGGTGCGTACTATGGGGAACATGGAGTCCAGGTCTCTAGAAATGCACTGTAACTGTTCTGTGCTCTCCAGGCACACCTTCCAGGCTATAACAGGCTTCCATCTTTCAGCTTAAAGGAGGAAAGAATGGTTGGATTTCAATTCTGGACCTAGGGAGACTTTAGTCACCTAAATCTGTTCGAAGCATGAAGTTACTTTTAAGAGCTTTTCCACATGAATGGAAATTTGATGATGGTGAAAGATAGTGGACTCAGATACCCAGGAGTTTAACATCCAGGAAGGGAAGTCGTGGTTCACTGCTGTTCTTGTGCTGTCAGCCCTTTTGATGTGCAGGGGTCAGGAGGGGCTGCTTTCGAAGGAAGCTCGTGTGGCTCCTGGACTGAATCCACTGGGAGGATGGACGTTACAGCAGGTAGGGGACATCTTTATCTCTGACTGAATCTTTCCCACTTCAGATGTTCCTGTTGAAAGTCTACGCCTGCGGTTTGCACTGCTGCAGTCTCTCAATACAACATTAGAGACGTTCTTCCTGCCGCTGGTGGAGCTTCGGCAGACCGAGATGTACAGTAACAGTATTGCTGCCTTGCTGCAAGAGGCCAAAGGTCAGTTTCTCGGGGAGAATGGCTGTTGCCTGAAAGGCTGTGCTATGTACCATGGTGAACTACTTAATATGTTTTGCAAAAAACCTGGATGCATGTAAACGTGTGACAGAAATGATGATATAGAGGGGAGAGGGAATGCGAGGTGGTGATTTCAGTGTACTAACACTGGCTTATTGGTCGTATTCTCAGCCTGATAAGCTGTCACGTGTCCAAAATGGCATTAACCCAAGGGCATTTCTTAGTTTTTTCTTGGTTTCCTTTTTTAAAGGTGGGAAGTAGTGTAAGGGGGATGATTCATGCAAGAACTTGCTATAATTTGTTTTAATCTGAAAAAGGAGAAGATACAGAATTCACCAAAGGTGTCAGCATGCAAAGGCTTTTGTTTTGGCCCAGCTAAAAAAAAGAAAAAAGCTTGGGAACCTGGTATGGAGAAGTGAGGAGTGTTCAGAGTTCTTTCCCCCATAAATCTGGGCTCTCCATAAAGGCAATGTGACAGCACTACTTTTTATCTTGTTTTCTTTCCTGCAGCATTACTGTCAAAACATCTCTGATTTCTGAAAGCTATTTGGCAGTGTTTCTGATTAACAGGATTTCTGGTGGAGTTGCTAGGATCTATTTCTATAACAGTAGAATTGTGTTCATCAGTGTCCTAATCCAGTGCACTTCTTCTAGTAAGCATCAGTAGCAAATGCCTTCAAATAAATTTGAAAATGTGTATTAGCCATTTCTTAGTTACTGAATGGAGATCATTGGCTACTGAAGATTTTCAGAAAGCGAGATTGTAGAAGGGTAGATTACAATTGAAATAATTGAAATATGCAAAATATGCATTTCTTTATTTAGGTTTAATCTTTTATGACACAAAAGTAACTGTAATGAACAGAGTGCTGAATGCCACTGTCCAAAGAACTGCAGATCATGCGGCCCCAGAAATCACCCTGGATCCCCTGGAAATAGTTGGAGGTAAGGGAAACATTTATCCTCTTCAAAAGTCATTTTAATCTGTTGTAAGATGTCAGATCTGTCTTAACAAAGCTCAGATATGTTGTTACTGCAAAATACCGAGTATGGGAATTTTATATTCCTATATGTTTCAACAGGGGAGATCCGTTCTTCAGAAAACTCCTATTTCTGCCAGGCAGCAAGGCAGCTAGCCTGCGTACCATCCTCGCAGCTCTGTGTTAAACTCGCCAGTGGTGGAGACCCTACGTATGCCTTCAACATTCGGTTCACAGGGGAGGAGGTTCATGGAACAAGTAAGTCAGGATTGAAGAGTTCACACGTGGGTGACACTGGCAACAGTTGGGAGAATTTACTCCAAGTGGAACCTGAGTTTCCACCAGAATGTGGCTCCTTAACTTTAAGGAGCAGCGCAACCTTTGTGGTGTTTGTAGCTCTGCAGATGGAAAAAAAAGAATCTTCCAGTAATTAAGCAAGCCGGTTTATTTACATCTTTTAATAAAACAGGGAATTGTGTGAGCATACAATTTAGCTAACTTTTTGTGAACTTTTGTACCTATTACTGAACAAAGCGTCACCTAATGCCTTCTCTCAAGGGTAGTTTTCTTTTGAAGGTCCATGGTTGTTACTGACAATATCTCTGAAGAGATAAATGCTGCTTCCACGGCTTATTATTTACAGTGACTTCTAATACTTTGCCTCGCTGCTTTTAGCTGTGGAAATGTGCTGCCTGCAGGACCCTGTTGTTATGAAGACAGCACCCGTCATCTTCTAATCGAGTTCTGAATTCCATTTGCAGGCCAACTGGTGTAACAAGTGTTCGTGCTAGTCTTACACACAAAGTGCTGGAAGACAAAGCAGCATTTCGGGATTCAGCAGGAGGCAATTCAATGAATATCTTTGCATGTAATTAAACTATTAAAATTGAACTTGAGCATGAATAATAGGCTGGCAGGGCTGGCATCTACGCCACCATTGTTAAAGCCTGTGCAGTCAGAGAGGTTAAGCATGTAATCTAAAGCTTGAAACATGATTTCAAGGAGAACAGCAAATTCTGAATTAAATGACAATGGTAACAAGGCTAAGAGAGCATTTCATTATTTTGTCCCTCTCTCTTGCAGGTGGATCTTTCCGTCACTTCCTTTGGCAAGTTTGTAAAGAGTTACAGAGCTCCTCGCTCTCCCTTCTCCTGCTGTGCCCAAGCTCTGCAGTCAATAAGAACAAGGTGTGGTGTCTCAGTGCAAGAAATGAAGTTGCCTTTCCTTCCATGAATGCATGTGTTCAATGCCAGGTTGAATGGGGTCTTGGCCATCCTGATCTAGTCAGTGGCACGCCTGCCTGTGGCAGGGGGTTGGAGTGAGGTCCCTTTCAACTGAGCAAATCCTCTCTTAGACTATTCAGTGGTATTCGTCTTGTTCAAACCAGTATTTTCACAATTATGTTAATTTGTGGGCCTGCAGGGTATGCATCAATTGTTAAATGTTGGTTTGTATACTCATTTTTTATTTTTTTTCCTAAAGGGGAAGTACATTTTGACGCCGAGCCCTATAACCTATGCAGAGGAGCAGCTATTTCACTTCTTTGGGCAGCTTTTGGGTATTGCAATTCGAGCAGATGTTCCCCTGCCACTTGACCTCCTGCCCTCGTTCTGGAAGACCCTGGTAGGAGAGCCACTGGATCCTGATGTTGATCTCCAGGAAGCTGACATCCTCACCTACAACTATGTAAAAAAATTTGAAAATGTAAGCAATTTTTTTTCTCTTTTCTTCAGGGCTTTCCCCATAAGCACGGTGTTCCACCAACAGCTACATTTACTGACTGGTAGTGGTCAACTTCGCTGCTCGCAGTCACTTGAGCAGGGTCACAAAGTGTTTCAGTTTATTTTGTGTGCAGGATTTTACATCCTGATGAGCAGCTTTTCCAAATCAATCTGCCAGGTGCAGCAGGACTATTCAGCAGACTTCTGAAACGTTTACTGACACTCCACACTACTAAACCAGGCAGTAATGAACCAAAGCAGTTACTCCTGTTGGTGTCGGTGATGTCTGCAGGCGATATAATCAGTGCACCTCATACACCGTGCTGATACCTCACCTGAGTCACAGGGACGAGATGCTGTGACATGTTGGTCATCGGGTACTGTTCCTGTCTTTTGTGGTAGATAAATGATGAGACTGAACTGGAAGCTCTGTGTGCAGAAATTGCTTCTCAGCATCTAGCGACAGAGAGCCCTGACTGCCCTAATAAGCCATGCTGCAAATTCACCTACCTGACCATGACGGGGGAAGAAGTGGAGCTTTGTCCCAGAGGCAGGCACGTTCCAGTGGGGTGAGTAACAGCCTCCTTGGCAGGATGTTGCAGTGGGTTACGTGCAAGAGAAGCATCTCTGGAATAATTTTCCCAGAGCCAAGCTCTCCCAAGAAGCTTTTGTAACCAGCTGAAGGCTACAACAAGCTGGGAACACTTCACGTTTGTTGGCAGGAACTTGGGATCTCTGGCACTACTTGTTGTTTTTGTTCTGTAAGAAATAGATGGCTGAGGAGCAGTGCTTATCGACTGCCTGCGGCTTAAGTAAACACCCACAGTTACAAGGCTTGTGAGAAATGGGTGACGTGAGTGTGAGAGAGGAGAAAGCTGAAGTGGACTTGAATTGGGAGGCATCAGAATGTAAATAGCTAAATGCTCAGAGTCAATTATTCAAAACCAACCTCCCCATAAAACCCTCCTGTAAATAACAGTTCGGGGATAGCACAGGCGGGTTCCTAAGCACTCTCCTTTCTTGTCTTGAATCTCTGCCCTTGCAGGTGGGAGAACAAGGATGTTTATGCAACTGCAATCAGGAGCTTGAGGATGCGTGAGCTGCAGACTCCAGAGTGCATGACTGCAGTGCGTGCTGGGCTTGGCTCTATCATTCCCCTGCAGCTTCTGACTACGCTGACCCCCCTTGAGATGGAGCTGAGGACGTGTGGGCTTCCATACATCAACCTGGAGTTTCTCAAGGTATGAAGAACTGCAGCTTCTTTGGCAAAACCTGCCCGACTGACAAGCAGAGGAGGATCTTTCCCCATGGAAGGTGTCAGAGAAGAACCTTCTGCTTGCGTTACACTGTGGTGGTGTGTATGGCACACTGCCCTGTACTTGGACACCCCTCTGTCCCCGAAGAAGTTTTTAAGATTTCACAGGTTTCAGGGAATAACAGCAGCAGGGCTTGTTCCAGAGAGGAATAATGAATTTATTTTTTTTTCTATATATCAAATCTTAATCCCATCTCTGTTTTATCAAGCTTTACTTAATATTTGTCATTGAATTTAAGGGCTGAAAGAGCTGCTGCCCCTATTTCAAATAGCAATTAACCTCTGGAAATCTAAAATTAATGTTCAACAGACAATTTCTGGTTCTAAATACTTCTATTTCAATACTATAAGAACTATGCCATTTCAAAAAAACTTTTGTATAGAATATTCTTATCAAAGAGCATCAGTATTGTTTTGTTTTCCTTAAGCAGCAGTGATGAACTGCACCAGTCCTGCATATTAAACAAAAAAGCGATGTATTCCACCAGCGCTGCAGGGCAGACAGACTAGGATGAGCCTGTAACAAAAGCTGATGGGTGGACAAGATACAAAACTGTGTATATTAATGGTCTGCTGTGGTTGGATTTCTTAATGATTTTGAAAAGGCAGAAGACTTTAGGGAGGGAGGTGCAGTTACCATCCCCTTTTATCCTCTTAGTCTAAGTGAGGAAGATCTACCAAGGGAGAAGAAAGCAGCAGTGGATATTTTGTCCTTTTTCTGTTAGGCGCACACGATGTACCAGGTGGGGCTGATGGAAACTGATCAGCACATCGAGTTTTTCTGGAGTGCGTTGGAGATGTTCACCCAGGAGGAGCTCTGCAAGTTCATAAAGTTTGCCTGTAACCAGGAACGAATCCCCTTCACGTGTCCTTGCAAGGATGGAGGTCCCGACACTGCCCACGTCCCGCCTTACCCCATGAAAATTGCACCCCCTGACGGAGCTGCAGGTGTGTTTGCTGTCTCTGAAGGCACAGAAAATCAGTTCTGCTCACATCATGGTCCTAGTCTTCAGTACCCCCTTTTTAATTTAAACATGGATTTAATGTACAAAAAAAAAATTAAAAACAGGCAGGTAGTTATGGCTACAAATAAGAAAAGAAAACCTGTTTTTAAACCATGTAATTCTGTAAAAATAAATCTTAAATTTTAACTACTTAACACAGTGCCTTCTGGAGACAGTTAGATTTTCTGTATTTGTCTTGCATGCTTTTTAAACAATGGAACTAAAAGAAATTGGCCTTAAAACTGGGCAAAAGGGACTGCACCGTTTAGGGTTCAGAGAATTACGGAGAATTTTATTCTTTTGATATTTGTTCTTGAGAAGCATGGGGTGGGGAAGGATTCTTTTGGAGAATGAGGTGAAAAGCAGAGGATGTATTCAACCAGCTGGTGCTCCTTTCCCTGCAGGCTCTCCAGACTCGCGGTACATCCGTGTCGAGACGTGCATGTTTATGATCAAACTTCCTCAGTACTCCTCGCTGGACATAATGCTGGAGAAGCTCCGATACGCCATCCACTACCGGGAGGACCCACTCAGCGGCTGAGAGGACAAAGGGAACGCCTAGAGGTGACTCTGGATTGTTTCATAACTGCTAATGTTGGAACCCTTCAATTCACTTAAAAATACCTCCTGTAACACTGTGTGACGAGCTGGAGGTTAATTTATTTTCTGAACTTTTGTTCCCGTTACAATAATTACTGGAAGACTTACATTTTGTATTTGTAGATTTTGTGGTGGACTGGTTATTTTGCTGCCTTGTTTGTGGAATATTTGTAGGATAGTTTAGTAAAGACCAGTTTGTGTATAATTTAATTTTGAAAAACCTTTAAACATGTACATTTCTAATTTTGTAATTTAGAATGGTATTACCCATGCCAACACAACAAAAGTGAGGACGTTCTGAGTTTGGGAGAACTCAGGGGTGAAGGCTCATGGATCGCTCTCCCTCGAAACATTTCTGAGTACAAAGGGGAAGGAACCAGGGGAGGGAATCACCGCTGGGTGCCTGCCGGAGCTGAGCACAGTCCCTTTCCTTTCTGCAGTCAGAGAACGTGCAGGGCTTCCAGCACTTGCTTGAGTTTTAGAGCAGGAAAGGCTGCCAAACTGCATGCTTGTGTCCACCATTTTCTTGTAACTTTTTAATTATAAGTAAGCACACGGGGAGCTGCCACAATGAACGTGGGCTTTCAGCTGGACACTTGTGATTAGGAAAGTTTATAAGTGAGAGAACAGTGAAAGGGGCCGTAATTCAGTGGGGTTCTTGCCCTAGGTGTTCTTAAATGTCTGCTTTGCTTAGTACTAAAATAATTTCTTTATTGTAATTAAAATATTAGCAGAAACAAAACGGCTTCTCTCTGTATGGTGTAAGATACCACAGTTCAAGCTTACAATCTGTGACTTCACCCCGTTTCCAAATGAGCTTTCAGAATAATCACAGAGCTGTAGAGTTAGAGGACAGCCCAGGTCGGAAGGCACCTGGGAAGATCTCCAGGTCCAGCTGTTCCTGGGCAAAGGGAGCCTGGATGAGCCTGTCCAACACCCAGTCCAGTCGCATCTTGCAGACCTCCGATGATGGGGGTTCCACCAGCACCCCTGGGGAGGCTGTTGCAGGGATTGATTGTTCTCACTCTAAAATCCTTCTTTTTTATACCAAGATGAAACCTTTCCCAGTGCAGCTTGTACCTGTTGCCCTGTCTCTTTTCCATGTGGCTCCCTGGGAGGGGAGAGCCTCCCGTTCTCTTTGCAGTCACCCTTTTAAGTACTGGAGCACTGTGCTGAGGTCCCACTGGAATCTTCTCCAGGGTGAACAGACTTAACACCCTCAGGCTTTCCTCCCAGGGCAGGTTCTCCAGCACTTAGATTGTTGTGGCCCTCCTTTGGACCCTCTCCAGTCTGTCCTCATCTTTGTGGATTGTGGGGACCAGAACTGGGCACTGTGCTGCAGGGGCGGCCTGACAAGTGCTGAGTAAAACACCTGTAACTTGTATTTGTACTCAAAAATGATTGATCTTTGGATCTAAGAGCAAATTATCCTAGAAAAGTGACACCTAAAAGGAGAGTGAGGTGAGGGGAAGGCAGAAGGTTATTTGGTTGAAGATAAAGCTTCTATTTTGTATGGAAAGATAATAGAAGACTATGGAGAGAGAGCAGTTCTCCAAGTTTAACTTTCTCGTTTCAAAGTATGTTCTGCAGTGGTTTCAAAACAGCACATCAACATGTGCGTCTTCCTTTGCTCCTGTAGAAGCGTTGCACGGTAGTGGGAGCATTTAAAAGTCAGGCGTTGCTTTGTTAATCTCATAAAGCCAGAAACGAGTGAGAATTGCCTGCGTGCTAAAGAACTGAAGAAAGCACACTGAAACTACTGCTGTGCTCCTTGGCTTGATACTATATGTAAGTTAAGTGCCAGTACTGAGCCACGAGTTATTTATTTTTCTTCTGATGTGTTTGGTGCACATCAACCACACGAGAGGTTTATGATGGTGTGCGTGTAACTGTACTTCAAGGTTGGTATTTTGTCTCTTTAGACGACAGCATACGCTAATTTGGCTTGTCGGTGGTCATGGGAATTGAAAAACCTGTATTTATTGTATATTATTGTGAATATTGGGAATTATGAGTGTGTGGTACTTGGAAGATAAAATGTGAGTGCGAGAGAAAAGCCTAAACAAGTGTGTATATTCTTGTTCTTCTGTGAGTGAATGGAAAGAAGTGTGTGCAACAGTTGTAGAGATAGTTGTTGGCATACAGAGTCTCCAAATCCTGTGCTTAGGAAAGCTGTTACCCTTCTATTGCGTATGTCCCTCCCTTTCACAGGAACAGATACATGTAGGAAGAATATTTACTCTTGAATCTTGTCCATTTCCTGGTAGAAGCATATATGTAGCTGAGAAATCATTCAGAGTAAGTGCAACACAGGTAACGTTTACAATGACAAAGGGGAAAACTGAGCAGAAGAAAGGGCTTGGGGCCATTTTTTCCCATCTCGGATGTGCATTCTCAAACAGGTGCTGTAAGGAAAAGGAAAGAGCGTCAACTGCATTTCATGGCAGAACTGGTGCTGCTGGCAGTGAGGTGGTTGGAGTTTCTTTCTGGTGATGGAAGTGCAATTGTGGTGTTGGTTTTCAATTAAATCTCTTTTCAAGCCCTTAATCCTTTGGGGGGACTTGCAGTGCAGTCAAATACCTCACGCGCAGGGGTTTGAGAACTCGGTATGCCAATGGTTCCAAGGCTATGATTACAGCTGTAAGATAACTGCTGCTTATGTCTGGCTTCTCCTTCCAGAGGGCACATTTGAGAGAAACATATCTGCATCTTGGCCCTGAAGAGTGTGCTGTAAAATTACTTGATAAGTATTTATTACAATTAATTATTTATGATTACAAATAACAAACTTAGTCAATGCTGTTTACACTTTGCTGTGTAAATTAAGCTCCTTATACAGGAAAATTGTCACACTAATAAATAACCTTCATTGACTTTTTTTTTTTTGTCCTGAAGAATACTATGATCCCGGTAAGAGGATAAGTTGTAGTGTTTGATGGGTTTTGTTTATTTTTTTTCGTTACTAGGAAGGAAGTGCTGCAGGGGTTTGGACTGTAGCACAAATGGCCTTTTAATTAAAAGCTTTTCTAATCATCATTACTTGTGCTTTAAATGAACTTGACATTGTCTGTAATAGGCTTGTTTGTCAAAACAAAGATTGGTTTGTGACTTTTTATATATACTCAGAATGTAAAATTATACTCAACAATGGAAAAACTCTGAAGCTGGGTATTAGTTCTAGCTTGGTGTGTGTCCATCTCGGTACCGTACACAGCATTAACCTGTTAAGTGCTCTTGGCCATACAGTGTACACTGCATAAAGGAGATTCTTAACATCCCTTTAGATGTATTGTGTCCTTATTTGGGGCTGGAAATAATAAAAAATCCTCCCGTGATGAAGCTGTACTGATGCAGATTAGAACTACGAGAAATGAAGTTGCAGCCCACCTGCTTTTATGGGTAAATACACTGTAATTTATATTTACTTGCAAGAGAAATGTAAATATTTTGTACAAAAGGAAAAGCAAGTAAAATGATTGTTAACACTTCTCTTAATGGAGAAAGTGCACTGTTTCTTAGGCATGAGAAATAATGCAACCTAAGCCATGGTGTCAGCTCAGTAGTTTTTCATACTAACAGTACCTGAACCAAGCCATCCTGCTACCTTCTCCTAAAATAGCAGAGCCAGCGTAGGTTCCTTTATCTTGCCAGTTTTCCCCGGAACTGCCATTGCAAGGTTGGTTACCACCTGTTTTTTAATACATTTATTCTGCTTTTCTTGTATAAATAAACACTTACATTTTGGTGGAAGCATCCGTAAGATGTCTTTATTTTAGAACCAGGATCCTCTCAGTCTTGTTCCACGCTGCAGCTGCTGTGACACCGCTGGCAGCAGAGCCCCAGCCCTCAGCACGCAGCGAGGCCTCTAATGCCAGCCTTGCCCTAGAAGAGTGACTGGCTAACGAGCCCGGCTAATCCCCAGCTGCTGTACCCAGGTAATAGCCTTAGGCTGCAGCCCACAGTCATTATCTAAGCCCTGCCTGCTCCAGCCTGTGCATTACCAATTCCCTTACGCTGTGCCAAAGCACAGGGGATGCTAACAGCACTCATAAAGCACATTGACAAAGACCTGGTGCAGGTAATAATGGAACACAAATTAACAAAGCCTGCACGGCGTGATTCTGAATAGGTTGTCATTAAGCCTGCAGTGATGAAACTTACCCTCACAGAGCATTTGCACGCCCTTCTGCAGTGCAACAGCGCTTCATGCAAGAGATTTTACTGCACAACGTTTCAGGGTCTCATTAGATAAATTTTATTACAAGGAGTTTAAAAAGCACTGACTAATACAGCATTAAAAAGCATTTCACTACGCCAGCCTGGGATCAGAGCTCACCCACCACGGAACTCGGGGTTCCCCCAGCCACCTCCTGGGCAGTTCAGTAACAAACCAGGACGCGAAGTGAGGGCGCAGCCCCCACCACAAGGACCCAGCACCAAGCCTGAAGAGCAGGAGCAGGCTCAGCAACATCCCCACTGCCTCTGAGAGCAGAGCGAGCAAAACCCCACTGATGGATCCCTGAGCCCAGGCTGCGTTTCAGAGACCAGCCCTTGCACAGCACCTACTGTGCTCCCATGCACCAACCCCACACCTTTTGGATGAGGGGCTCCCAGCCCTAAGCCCCCCTCGTCCCCTACCACGTCCTGGCTGGGAGCTCGCTGTGGTTTTCTCCATCCAGCACTGCTGGCTGCAGAGTAAGTAGCACACGAGGGGCAGGGAGCATGCTTACAGAAAGGGCGAAGAAATTCTCCTTCAGAGGGTGTTGCAAAAAGCCCCACGGAAACACAGACGATGGGGGGCCCTAGGCAGGAGCCCGTTAGTAAATACGCAGCTTGGGATGTTGCTTAGTATAGGTCACAGAAGTAAAAACCTGTAGTATACTCTCACAAATTAAAAATACATATAAAATGATCACTGCCCATAAAAATTTAAATTCATATAAAGTCTTCAATGACATGGCAATACAGCAATTACTTGCGCTCAGATAAATAAGTACTATAGTGCATAGTAAGAGTGCGTAGAGTGCTAGGCATGGTTTTCATATGTGGTAGGTCACTTGTCCTCCAGGTAACCAAATTCAGGGTTCTGGGGTTTTGCCTAAAGGAGAGGTGAAAAAAATGCTGTTTTCAAAGAGTACTGGATAAAAACCAATGGAATAAAACCTCACTAAAGCAGAAAGGACTGCGAGTAGCTCATCAGCCTGACACGATCTCTGCAGCACGAGGCAGGTGGACGGCTCCCCTCAGCACCAACATGAGGGACAACCACCAGGAAACATCCTCTCTTCCTAACCAGTCCCACTCAACGGGATGAGCCCAGCAAATCAACAGCACATTAAGCAACAGCACACTTTGCTCATTAACACATTTGTACGCTGAAAAACTGAAGAGCTGGCTGCTGAGGTACTCTGAAACAGAAGCATGGAGAGCACAGAGCAGAGCACCGCTCGCCCTGACTGCCTTACCTTGACATTCCTGCTCCTCAAGCCGCCTGGCACATCCGACAGCCCCAGATTCCTCCCTCCTTCATTTCTGAAGCTGCAGAGGAAGAACAGGGACACTTTCAGACAAAGCAGGCAAACTTGTGCTCTCACTGCCAAATAAGCACAGTCTCTCCCCACCAGGGAGTCTAGAAGCTCTAGGGAAAAGCCCTTCATTCTCCTGAATATTAGCAGTTATTTCTGTAGCAGAAGACCCAACCCTCTATTCAGTTGCCTTTAGGCACCTCAGTGATACACACACACTGCAGGAAAAAAAGTAACAAAAACGTTAAGAGAAAACACAGGTGATTCAGGCTACTTCTAAAGCAAGCTGGATTAAGCAGCAAAGGAAGTAGGCATTGAGCCGTGAAGGCATCACAAAAAAATTTGTATGGCAGCTGCTTGAAGCAGTTTTCAGGACCTCAGCAAGCAAAGGCGTTACCTGCGCCGGGTTGGAGAAGCACCCGAGAAGCCAGACGTGAAGGCTTCCGCATGGAAGCTGGGGCTCGGTCTCACGCGTGGCGCTGTCCCGCCAGGTTCACCTGCACCTCTGCTCTTCTGCCTCCCCTCGTTCCCGGCCACCTTCCTCGGCTTCCCCCTCGTGCTCAGAGCCTCGCCGGCTCTCACAGTTCCCGATGAGCTCAGTGGCGTGTTCCTGGCGTTTGCCGCGTTGCTCAGCAACCTGGCCCCTCGCGCAGGGTAACTGAGCCTCTGCTGCCTGAAGCCTTCCATGCACCGAGGAGAAACATCTCCTGAAAGGACACCAAGGGAGCAATTCAGGAATAGTAAATGCAAAATGTGTTCACATCACAGAACTAGACCTAACTTCCAGTCCAGCAGCACAGCTGAGAGCTGTAAGGATACCGAGTTTCAGAGATTTAATCCTTCCGCATAAAACTAGAGCAATGGGAGGTGACTGAAAACTTTAGCACTTTGGAGACAGAAAAAGATAACATCTACTCAGCTTGGAATACAAACAGTGCTCCTGGAAGTGTAAAGGAAAGCACTGTGCATAAAAATCTGTGTGTTGCCCACACCTTGATGCCTGATTCGCCTTCGAACCAGCTCCGGTGATTCTCTTCTCTCCCTGTTGTCTTGAGGAGACGCCGACTGCTGCGATGGGAAGCTGCCAGCTGGGCTGGCTGTGGCTGGGCGCAAGTCACATTGATCCTAGGGCAAACCACAGGGATTTAAATGACAGCTCCTTCAAATTTATTCTTGTAAAAACATCACAAAGCATCACCCTCCAAAAGCACTAAGGTTTTTAGGGGGTTGTTTTTAGGAAGAGGCATACACTGGCTTGTTGTGTCACAGAGCTTAGGAGAAGTTGCTCACTACCACAGGACCTCAGGAAAAATGGGCCTGGCAGCATCAGGCAGCCCTGCTGAACAGAACCACCCTGCAATGCGGGGCCTCGCTGCCAACCAACCGGTGACCATACGGTCTGTTACGGGGTGTTCTGAATAAGCACTAAAGCACCAAGCGGCCTACTTGGCACCTGTCCATCGTTCTTAAAAAGCAGCAGCAGTTCCAGCAGTACCAAGAGCTGGTGTGCTTTCTGTAGTAGAAGAGTAGAAGAGGCAGCAATGTATGGAGGAAGCAGAATACCCTAAAAAGCAACCTGCAGCATCCATCACTTCATAAAGGCACCACTTCTCTCTCAGGCCCAGCTTCAGATACATTCATGCTTTTACCTGTACTCTCTCTTTACCTTTTACCCTCCAAGACATTTCTCCACTTCCCAGATTTGCAGTCTGTTGTTTCCTTCCTCTCTTACCTACCCAGGGTACAGGCTTGCACACCTCTCCCCCCTTAGTTTCGATTCACACATCCTGGTTTCAGCCTAACTTTTACACACAGCTCAAACATTTAGGCCCTGAAATTGCACGGTATTTTTTTCAGTTTCCATATGAGCTTTCAAAGTGATTGTTCTTTTTTCAGTAAGAGCCCCAGCATACCACAACAGTTCAGACAGAACCAAGAGGCTTCAGGAAGACCCAATAAAGGGCCAGTTACACTGATTCCTGAAACGTCCCACCCCCAAAGGCACAGCACTTGAAATACTTCTTGAACAACTACATGCAGCAGAACGAATCAAGTTCTGTCTGTTACCTGATGATGGAAGAGGATCTCCTCTTCTAGTGGGATGCCACAGAACTCACAGGGAATGATAATGTTTGCTTCTGCCTGGACAGCTTGGTGCTGGGGTGAATAAACAGACCTACAGCTTCTGGAACCAAGGTCTTGCAGCCCATCATATTTCCGTGGGTTTGGAGAGGAGCTTCTTTTACTGAACGAGGCAAAGGCACTTGCTGGGTTACAACCTGTCTGTTAGGCAATTAAAACAGAAAAATTAGCTACCACGTTTAGCGTATGCGGGTTTTAAAAATCATGCTATGCAAAGATACAGTTGCTAGGCTTCTGACAGTATCACCGAGTGAACACTGCGCCCTTGTTCAGTCACAGTAACAGAAAAAAAGCTCAACTGCAAGTCCCTGGATACAGCACAAAGAGAAGTACTACACCTGATGAAGAATCAGATCTTCAGCAGGGTAGAGCTCCTCACAAAACTCACACGGCAACATGATCTCATCACCTGCAAAGTAAGGACAGTTATATCCTCTACCACAAAAAAGTCAGCTGCAATCGGACCAACTCAACTTTAGAATTCCTAAGCAACAGATCTCTGTTGTGCCACAGGACAGCAGCCAGAGCAACTGCTGAGGAAGCAGTTACTCTAGTCCCATTTGCTGAATTTCACGAGCAAGTTTCACATCACCCAGAGTCAGAACAATCTTTTGGGGTCAGAAATGTATTGAATGGTTTGACACACAAGCGTATTACTACCTCAGGTAAACCCTTTTGCACCATTTTTCTCTTCAAAATAAGCTGGCACTTCAGGGCTCACCCAGGTCTCCCTTCCCTGTCACCTACAATTGCTATAAATCTCTCAGCACTTTGTTTCTAAAAATCACCCAAGAACAACATCAAGTTGGGTACACAAGCACTTCATTTGGAACTGAAGGCACTGCTGCATCCCTGGAATAGCATCACCACCTTTCCCTTTGCTGTTCCAAACTGTTCTGATTTAAAAATAACTTTTTTAATGAACATATCAAGATCAAAGATCCATTATAGCTTTTATTTCTTCTTCCCTTGCTGTCTTTAGCTTCTTTCTAAGAGGTATTACTATTTTTGAGGAAGACAAAATTTAAAGAAGAGTCTAGAATATGGTCTTCATGGAGTATCTAACCTCCTATGCATTAGGTATCTAAAAATGATTTAGAGGGAGTCTCACAGACTCATTTTGATGTTTTAAAGATATCAATAGACAATCTTTAGCACTCTGAACCCAACAACTCTCTCTCTCTCTCCCCTCCCTCAAACTTTAAGAGAAAACAAACAGCATTTATACTTACTTTTTATGTGGTTTGAAGTGCTAAGAGACAATAAAGAGTCACAAGAAAAGATATTTGAGTTGTCTGTTTCATCAGGACAGGCAGATGGCACAGACTCTTTGGTGTAGTAGTGTTCCCAGAAGTCACTGTCAATTTCTGCTGCAGCATCGTTGTGAGGATTCTCACTTTGCAGGCTAAGGGCCAGCATGTAGTCTAAATTGGCGTTCCGCTCTCCATAGAGTGAGTTAGTGTTTTTATTTCTCTCCCACTGCTCCAGTTCATGCTCTTCAAAATATAAATATCATAAATTTTAGAGAACGTTAAGCCTGCAACAAGCAGCTCACTTAAATACGTCACACTAGTTCAACCAAGAGTGCTTCACACATGGACACTCAAGGAGTTCAGTGCTTCAAAACCTAGGACACTCCTTGTATTGACTGGGAGGAGGGAGGAAAGCAGTCATCCTATTTCTGTTTGTAACAAGCAGATAAAGGGGGGAAAAAAAGCTGTTTGTCTTACATCAAAAGCTCAGGTGAGGCCTAAGTGTGATGGGAGCTAAACAAAATCACGGAGGAAAGCTCTGTAACCTACCCTCAGTTGTAACACTGCGGTCTGGGCCTTTTCTTCAAGATACGGGTGGGGAAATTAACTCCTTGGAGTACTACACCTGACAGCAGGGGGGATTATACATGTACAAAAGAAAAATCCCCAAAATGTTTCCTGGTAGTAAAGTTATGCTGAAACCAGCGCTGTTCAGAACAGCACCCAAGACAGAGCTGATGGTGTCCAAAGAAAGGCTCGGCTCCCCCCCTACGCTGCCGTATTTCCAGCATCACTGGCATTTCACTTGTCCTGATTACACCAGAATTTTACACAAAGCTTACAACGTGCATAGAAATCCTAACTGTGAGCACAGCTTGGGATTCAACACAAGTTGACAAGTTACAGCTCTCCACGCCTTTAGCTTCATGAACTAAGCCCAGACGTTATTTCTACAAGCCAGGCAGTCTCCTACAGCAGACTGTAATTTAGTGTTCTGCAGTGTTAAACCCTCCGAGCGGCCCACACCACAAAGCAGAGCACACTTTTAGCTGAGAGCTCATGGAAAGGGCATGTCTGAAACGTGACAGGCCCCTCGGCACGTGGAGCTAGGAGATTAGAGGCTTAGGAGCGAGCAGAGGCATTTCTACCAGTCTCAGCTACGTCCAGGCAGGCTGTTATTGCAGACGCTGCGCACTAGGTGTGTGAACCCGCACACAGATCTTACCTCCCCTTCTACTTAACTGAAGAAGAGGCAGCTGCTAAATAAAAATTGACAGAATTTGCAGTGAGTGAACAAACCCAATTTCACTTTTAAGCTACATACTCTCTGAGACAATAGAAGAGGCAGCAGATTGGGCTTTCGCACCAGGTATCTCAGCATTCCTCTGACTAGGAGGCTTATACATTTGCAGTTCTGTTCCACAGCAAAATAGTAGCAGTCACATTGCCTCCACAGCTTTCATTACTAAGTTATTTTCTCATAAATCAGTTACAAAGCCTTTTACTTGGCTCAGCTGTCAAATTAAAAGCAAATGATTACTCCCATCTACACCTTACCTTGATTTTGACTTCTTTGTACTGCTGAAACATTTCTTCTCCTAATGTCCTTAATTGCTTTGTCTCCTACACAGCTGCTATAAATCTGCCTTTCCAGCACCCTGGGCATTCTCCACAAGGGCCCAGGGTAGTTATCTGATCTCAGCTGGTTTCTAATGTCTCGAAGGGCGCGCAAGTGCGCATCCGCATCCTCGTCCTCAAAGCGAGGCACTGTTCTGCTTACTCTGGCTTGTTTCACTTCTTTCCCACAGACTCGAGGGTGCTCTTTCAGATCTTTTACCATTATGTTAAGACCACACCCACTACATATCTCAGTCCTAGCTCCACAGTAACTTTCATGATCCTGAAGCTTATTGAAAGGAAGCTGGATGTCACAATGCTGGCAGACCACAGGACGCAAGGGGCACGCTGATGCCTAAAAAAAGAAAGAGAGATTATTCTTCACGCATGGAAAACTGAGGCAGAGCTGGGGGAGGTTCTCAGCTTGCTGGAGACCTAAGCAGCCTATTGTTTCTTTAGCCAGATACAAAGCTACACCGAAGAGAGCCTGAAATAAGATACTACGTGAGAAATAAAAGAACAGCACGTTGTATAACCTGCGTACTCATAAAGATGCCAGCTGAAGCACTCCAAATATTCAGAATATTGTCTAAGTTTGTAATGCTTGAACAGCAAATTCACACAGTGCTTTTTGAAGCTAGAGTTAGATGTAGTATTTACAACCAGCACCAGCCACGTTTCATTGAGTACAGCAAAAAAAACATGTTACTGTGTTATATTGGGGAGCAGATTTACAGCACATTTACTACACACAAACTTGCAGGATGAACTACTTCCAGTCCTCTGGACTGGACATATCTTCAAAGAAAGTCATTTTTTTCCCTCACCAATAAGCAGATCTGCAGGACACTTCCAAAATTATCTTTAAATGAGCCCAAAGGAAGGTAAAATACCAAAAGATATAGCAAAATTGACTACGGCAGCAGAGAACTGGATTCAATAACTCGAAAATACCACTGTGTCCTGTTTTAGTTCATTTTGCAAGTTTTTTAAAAGTCTGTTTGGACACAACAACATATTAAAACACACAATGACAGCAATAGAGACAGAAATGCATTATGTTAATGGAATGAAAAAAATGAGTTAGTTGTAGCCTGTACTTCTGAAGTATTACACCTCATTTTTCATCTTAATCACCAGCAAGAACAAATACACCACTTTGATGTGAAGGCTTGAGCCATTTCCCACCACATTTTTTCAAAGCATGTGAATGTAGAAAGCATGGTTAAATAAAAGTGCTGCATAAATCACGGGTTGGAATCCAGGCCTTTGCTGACAGAAAGACTCAAGAATCAGTGCTTGGAAACACCAGAGTATCTTCCAAGTGTACGTAATTATAAAGTGCACCAACCTCATGATCCTCCAAGAGGCTTTTTTCTACCTTCATGCTACACTTGCAGGTAACCTGCAATAAACAGATCTCATTACATTAACTGCCGCAGGAATCAGCATCTTTAGGGGAGAACTGTGCTCATCACCTGCACGTGTTCCGACTCGATGTGGTTCTTCATTTCGGACTTGGGGATCGACTCATTGCAGTAGCGACACACTTCCAGGTTTCTGCTACAGTGGATTTCGTGAATGGTGAAATTAGGAACGGGAATATCCTTTTTGCTACAAGAAGAATCACAGAGGTTAGGTTTCAAAAAAAAAAAACACTAACAATGTTAAGCTTTTTTTCAAAAAGCTTTCATACATTTGTTTCTTTATAGGATTTCGTAGTTTATAGAACCAAGCAACTAAAAAACAATGAGCCCACCAGACTTCTAGGTTCCTGTGTAGTCAGGATATGAATGTGTTTAACATGCAAAGGTCACAAGTTAAGCATGAAGATTCATGGTGGATTAGTTTCTTTATGTGAAAGATAACTTCTGTATGCTGTAAAATTTATCACCAGGTTTGAGTCAAATCAGATAAAATAAGTTTCTTCCTGAAAAGAAAGGCACAGCTTCTCATAGCTCGGCAATAAGTCCAACACTGGAAAAATTCAGTAACTGATTCCGTTGTGCTGGATCTTTACCTGTACAGCCTACTGCTTTTACCTTCCCCTGCCACAAGGACAAAACGCTACATCTGATCGCTTTTCTCCCCTGCCAGGCCCCAAGAAGCAAACAGCCTGACAAACAACAAAGTCCAGCAGCGGCGCCTACGCTGCACATAACTTCTGGCAACCAAACCAGATGGACACTGCAAAAAAAAAGTTTAGATTCCAGTGTCGTCTTCAGGAAAAAAAAAAAAATGATGTTTAGTGGCTGGTATTTAAGATGCAACTTCTGAAGTGACACCGTTATCAATAAATGTTTACCAACACTGGAGCTTCTGAGGGATGATAACTTATCAAAGGAAAACAACTGACACTTCACATGCACCTACTGATTTTTTTTTTTTTTTAACATCTTTGCTTTTGAGCCACAGAACCGTGAGGAAACCTTCATACCGTGTACTTCCCACCCTCCTCACTGCCAGCCAAGCCTCCCTTTTTATCCCACCGCCTCCTCACTGCCCAGGTGCGTCAGGAGGGTGAGTAACGGTTGTGCAAACCGCTCTGCGCCTGCAGAGAGGAACCACCCCGGCCCCTCTCCCAGCCTGCCCGCCGCCTCCCGGCTCCCCGCCGCCCGGTTTCGTTCGGTTTCGTTTCTTACCAGTTGCCGCACAGCCGGGTTTCCCCCTCCGGCACCGCAGCCGTGGCCATTTTGGGGGCGAGAGCTGAAGGAGAGGTCGGGTCAGCGGCACCCAGCGGCCCCCACACGACCGCCGCCCGCTCCCCTCAGCCCCCGGTCAGACCCCGGTGCCCCCCCACAGCCCCCGGTGCCCCCCACAGCCGCCAGCCCCGAGCCCGCCCGGTTCTGGGGGCTCCGTCCCTGCTCCCCAAAACGCCTCAGCGGCCCCCGAGGGCTCCTCGCCCTCATCATGAGGCGAGACCCCGGCCCCCCCCCTCAGGGCCCGGCGCCCCCCGCCCCTCACCCGGCTCCTCCGTCAGCCGCTGCCGGGCCCGGTCTCGCGCTTCCGACCGGCCCCGCCGCGCCCGCCTCCCGCCTCCTCATTGGTCGGTGGCAAGCCCCCGCCGCCAGATGATTGGTTTGAGCGGGTGCCGATCACCGCTCGAACGGCCCTGGGTGCCGATTGGCTGGCGCAGACGTCACCGGGCTGAGGGCTCCGCCCCCCGTGGGGATTTGAAGTTTGGCCCCGCCCCCCGCCTGAGGCGATTGGGGGGGGGGGCGGGGGGCATCGCCTCACAGCCCGCAGGCCTCGTGCGTCGAGCAATCCGGCTCTGTGTATAAATACATAAATATAAACATTTAAACATAATATATAAACATTTAAACACATGTATAAACAAAATACGGGTTTACACACGTGCCCCTTCCAAAACCGGCTCGCTCCTGTACCTAAGCCAGCCCCACCACAGCTCCCCAGCCGCCTCAGCGGTGCGGCACAGGTCACTGCTTCCAGAGGTTTTTGCCTTCCTGAACCAAACCCTGGCTCCTCTCACGTCTAAAATCTGCTGTGGAGCTGTTCCTGCGGCCTGGCCTGGCGCCTCTCCAAACCAAGCGCCTCGTTCTTGAGTAAAACCACATAAAAACAGCCCCGTTCCTTGTCCCCAATGGGCCAAAGGGCTGTAAAGCGGCCGGTGGTACCTCACCTAATCACAGCACCGCGGCGTATTCTGAATTCCAGGATAAACGCTGAGCAAAAGAAATCAAACTCCTTGACAGGTCTTCACATTAAACTTCAAGAAGATTGCAGGTAACCAAGCATGACCGTGTAACAGGCTACGGAGAAAAATACAGCACAGCACTTAAAAGGGTGCAGTGACAATTTTGAAAAAGGCTACGCTATAAAATTCATAGCTTTCATTACTTTGAAGGCCCGATTTTTCACTTTGATGCCTTTTTACGTGCCAGTAAACCGTAATAATGTATTTTCTCAGTTTTTGATTCTATTCCCTCCTGTACTGGGCTTGGGAGAGAATCCATACCTCAGGAGAGAAGCTAACTGCATTTAAGATGCATCAAGAGAGTGTTGTCAAAGCACATCCTGAAGCAAACCAATGCCTCTGTCTCAAGGCACAAGGAAGAGATGAGCAGACCACGTGAACACCTCACACGTCTGGGCGTTGAAGTTCCGCATTTTGTTAGAAGGCTTCTAGAAGGGTTTTTTTCCACATGAAGTTCTCAAGGAAAATCCCTCTCCCACACAGCACACAAGGTGCGATGTCTGCAGGGTAAGCACGCCGCTGAACTTTGCGGGCACAAGGTTTTGGGAGGCCAGGAAAGGATCTTGTGGATGTGTGCCTGGGGGAAAGCACCACGGGAGCCACCCCGCCAGCCAGCACAAGTTAATCCCCTGCAAGACTTGTCTTCAATAGGGAAGTGAAGCAACCTCTGGTCAAACCCAGCTTTAACTTAAAAATACTTGCTGACAAGTGCTGCTAATTGTGTAATCATCTAAAAGGAATCCAACTTCTCGAAACAACTGCAACCACTGACAAACTTCTTTGCTCCTGCTTGCAGCCCTCATCTGAAGAGGCACTATCTTGAGAACAAAAGGTCACCGAGGCGTTATAAGCCCTTGAAATAAAGGAACTGGCTTGTGAAGATTTCTGTGTATTGTTTTTCCTTCCCCAAGTAAAACATCTGTTTTCTGAAAAATGCGTTGAACTAAGCAACTCCACATCAGGGACTCTACCAAAATTCCCCAGAGTGGATGACTTTCTCACAGTGTCATTCCTATGGCTTCGATGTGAATGTTTGACTTCCTATTACTAGTCTATTCATTAAATGGTGAATTTCTCCATTAATTCCATTAAAATTTACCATGAAAGAATGTTGGTAACACTCAGAGAATCCTAATCTCCCACACCATGTTCCCCTTGGTGGTAAAGTTGGACTCCTCTGTGAAACTGAGTTTCTGGTTTCAAAAAAATTACCTCCCATATTTGCAAAGGAAAAAGTCTAACACCTTTACTATGGTCTCGAGATGTGCCAGTGTTCTTAAAACCTTAAAACTTGAAGAAAAACAAAAAGCATCAGTTTTGGCACTGTCTCACAGGTAAACCACGTCTGTGCCAGGCTCTTCCGAGAACCTGGCAGGGGCCATCAGGAGAGCGCAGCCCCTCAGGCTCTGTGTTCGGGGACACGGGACGTGCTGGCAGGGTGCGGCACGCAGCTGCAGATGGCACAGATTTCAGCACTGACAAGCAGATGCAAGTTAATCACATTAATAACCCAGCCAGGCTCAGGCATTGCTCCCTGAATAATGCCTCACCTTGCCTTTTCTAAAACCTAAAGCAAACACAAGCCTGAGCTCAGAAAAGAATGGAGCTGAGTTTCTGTGAGTAACAGCAGGAAGAAAGGGAGTTGGTGATCTGTGCTGGAAAAGGTCTCTGCAAAGCGAGTTTTGCAATCTACAGGCACAGTTTCTACAAAAGAACAAAAAAGAAGCAAATAGTCACTATATAATTTTTCAAAGAAATTATAATTATATCAAGTAAAAATTACAAACTGAGTTTCCCGAGAAACTAAGGATTGAACATTAAATTGAACAGAACAACAACTCCTGACAATAGTTCCACTTGTAAACACTGTCACTGCGTCCATCAAGAAATGGGTGCTCACAGAGCTAACCATAATTTTTTTTTTTTTGCATCCACAAATACTACCTAATGAGCACAGAGAGTTTCTCTAATTCAGTATTTGTTCTCAGCTGTCAGTCAAACTTGTCATAGGTAAGGGAAAAAAAGATTACCTAGAGGATGACATCCATCTTTACACTCCTTTCTCCCTAAGTGAAAGAACACGTACTTTGTCTTTACCACATTCAAGATGCAGGCAGATAGAAGATGAGTAATGACTAATACAGTCAATCAGATGTAAATACCACGGAGAGTTTAAGTTATAAAGCCAAATTATAACTCAACTTACACAATGTTTTACAGGTTTCTGAGGTCCAGTCAGTATCTATCACTCCTCTTCAAGCTCTAGTTAGACACATCCTGCAATACAGCATTAAATTATTCCCACAGGTTCCTACTAAAGGCAAAGTATGCCTGCTATCTTACGAATTGCTGACTTCTTGCCAAGACGCGTGCTACGGTCTGTGCACAGCGTGGCCGAGCGCAGCTCATGAAGGCCACACGTGCTGCTTGTTCTCAGCTTCTCCAGCAGCGTTTGGCCTGGCAGGGAGCAGCGTGAAGCCGTGAGGTGTGCAGAGAGTGCACAGCAACCACTGCTGAGTGCAGCTGGAGCAGCCAGGGCACACGAACTAAATAAAATGAGCTAAATAAAACAAACTAAATAAAATGAAGTAAATAAAATGAAGTAAATAAAGTGAAGTAAATGAACTCTAAGCCTGACCCCCTGCTCCTACAGAGGCTCTCAGTTCGGCACAGTTGAGCTGAATTTTCACACACGTTACCAGGCGGGCTCGTCATCCCCACCTCCACACCTGAGAGCCCCCCAAAACCACACAAGGCGGCAATTTCGCTGCCGAAAAACCCCAAAGCGGGGCCAAACCCATAGGCATGGGGGCACAGGTGGCTACAGGGGGGGGCACACCAGGGCGCTCCGACGGGGCCACCTACACGGACCTAGGGCTGCTGACTGGAAATAAGTGAACAAAATGGAAGGGGATAGAAAGGAAGGGAAGAACGAGACACCCCCAAAAGCTTGGGGCACCCCCCCCGTTTGGCGGCGCTGCGTGAGGGGAGCCCTGAGGGCCCGGCCCGGCCCCTTCCCCCCGCCCCCGGCGCGGCTGCGCAGTGCGGTTCTGCGCTCTCATCATGGCGGCGCGGGGCCATGTGCAGGACCCCAACGACCGGCGCCTGCGGCCCATCTACGGTACGGGCCCCGCGGGGCTTGGGGGAGGAGGGGTGCCGCTTTTTGGGGGGTTTCGTCGCTTTTTGGGTATCTCTGATTTTTTGGGGAGCGCTGCCCCTTCGGTCGTTTCGCCGCCTGCTGTAGGGGAGCAGGAGGAGAACGCGGCCCGAGCGCCGTGTTGGTGTTTCGGGGTGTTTTAGCAGCTGGGAATTAGTTATTAGTAGTAATTATTAGTAATTATTAAAACGCAGCCAGGCAGGCTCGTTAGGGTGGTGTGTTGGGGTGTAGCGGCTGTTTGTATTGCTACAGAAATTGATTGAGATGTAAGGGTGAGGTAGCTGCGAGGTGGTATTGTTGGGCACCCCCTGTGCTGAGCTGTCCCTGGAGGTTCCCGGGGCTGCTCCCTGCTCCTGGGGTTGCTCAAGAAATTGTGGGCAAGTTTCTGTCTATGCAAATGCAGGGGAAGGAAAGAAAAACAATTCCCCAGGCTACGGTGTCGTTCCTTCAAAAATACAGGAATGGGTAGAGATTCCAGCAAATATTCTCAGCAGCAGAAGAAAACTCTCCCTGTGAACACGCAGAGAGCAGCCCTGAATTTGGGGTGAGCGCGCCTTGGGAACAGCCTCTGCAGCCCAGCACTGCCCTCAGAGTCAGGACCTTTCAGTTTATAGATTTGTATCTCTGTTGGGTCCCAGTGAAATCAAGGAAGGCTGTGTGGTTGCACTTGTGTTGTTGTTTTAAAGTTTGCTGCATAATTACGATTGCAGTTGTGCAGTGTATTTAACAATTTTTTTCTTAATTTATGTTTGTATTAACTTCTTCCCTTAGTTTTCTCGTACGTGTTGTGATTACACACATAATTGCACATGAATAATTAGGGCAATGTCTGAAATGTTCTTAAAACAAAAATGTGGTAAATTTAACAGATTAAAGCAGATGATGTTGAGATGTATTTCGCTGTACTGACTTCACAGAGCGTGGCTTTTACTGAGAGAGCTTTAGAAGTGCTTTCTCCCAGGTCTGGAAAGCGTTACCTGATTTCACAAAAGTCATAAAATGGAGATATACAGCATGAGGTTAAAAGTCTGTTTCTTTACTTGAAAAAGCGCTTTTAAGTTTGCGCCTTGTGCATTGATTGCTTGGGGTTCCTTGACAGATCTGTTTATCTTTCATCTTAATTTGTCTGCCTTCACCTGGAGGTTCATGGGTTGTGTTTGCAGCCATCGAACGTATCCACCTACAGACCCGCAACCAACGTGGACTTAAATATTTTCCTTCCCTTTGAATTTCTTTGGAAGTTGCCAGCTCCCTTAGCTTACAACAAACTTAATTGTTGTTAGCAAAACACTGTCTTTTTGTTCTGCTGCAGCTTAGAGAGGTTTGTGGTTTATTTGACTTACTTCAGAAGACCTAAAGCAGAGATCTTATCAGGGCAGCTCGTTGTTAGACAACTCCAAGACCGGTGGGTAATCTGTGTGTAAGTGAGCCATGCAACACAGATCCTTAAATCAAGACATCTCTGCCTGTGTATGGAGGGATCACCAGGATGCTCTGTTGCAGAGTTCTTAAAACCTCTTCACCGATAAGTCTGTGCTTAAGTTTTAATGTTAAAAGGTGATGTACAGGCTGCAGTAAGGTGAAATGGCCAACTAACCTGTGTGAAGGCAAAATATTAGGGTTTCAAGCCATCTGTATATTTTATACAGCAACATTTCGTTTTGGTTAGTGTGGGCAGGCTGCCTCATTTGAGGTTTTGTCTGTACGGTCTCAGGAGTCCAATTAGCCCTACTCCAAATTTGTACCACTTGGCTATGGAAGCAAATGTGAAAGCTGCTGGAGATGTAAATCTCACTGGTACAGATGCACATTTTGCACTAAAGATCACCTCTTAGTGACAGCTCTTTTCATGAGAGTCACAGTCTCAAAGAAAAAAGGTGTGTAATGTAACTTCAATGGTCTAGCATTATCTCTGCTCGTAACCTGTCAGGGGAGAAGCCAGAACAGCGTGAGCAGACCTGTCCCTGTTGGCATGTCAGGTGCAGCCCAGCTTTTCTGAAGGCTCAGGTTAGTAGGTATGAATTTTGGAAGGAGAGGAAGCATGGAGGGCCGGTGTTCTAATCTAAAATAGCTGGTTTGTCATTGTAGAAAAATTGCTGGTTTGTCTACATGCTGTAGATGGAGCTGAAATTCATAATACAAAGCTGAGAGAAGTGGTCTTGAGGCAGAGCTTTTCTACAGCTGAAGTGTTACGGGTAGTGGGATGTCCTCACTCCACTTTTTTGGCTTTGAAACTTCTCTGGTTAAAGCTTGGTGATACTCTGTTCACTCTGACAGGCTCATTCTGCTTGAAATACAGACCCTGTGGACAAGTAGGTCTTCTTGCAGTACTTTGATGGATTGGGAGTTTATGATTCCTAACCTGCTGTGTGTTAAAAGTCATTCAGAGTCTCCCAAAGGCACACCAAATTAATTTCTACTTTTACTGGAGCAAAGAGCGTAGTGAAGAGCTATTGCAGCAGGACTCGTTCTATTGTACAGCTCTTTTGTTGGTGTAATGAGCTACGGGGAATAATTACAAAAGCTTGTTTGTGTGAATGACTAGAGATGAATACTGGGGCTACAAAGTGACATGTTTCCTGAATGTTTGGCTTAGTAGTAATTGTGCAAGGAAAATGGGTTTTGCACTACCAGCCTAACAGCACGTTACTCTGCAATGAAGGTAGAGGTAGGCTTCCCGAATGGTCTGGCAGCCTGTTGTAATTCTGTGTATGTTCTTCTTACGCAGATTATCTTGATAATGGCAATAATAAAATGGCAATCCAGCAAGCAGATAAACTGCTCAAAAAACACAAGGATCTTCACTGCGCAAAGGTAAGCGGGGTGGTTGGTCGCTGAGCTCGTTTGCTGAGTGTGGTTTGAGACCTGGAGCATTTCACTGGGCTTTTCCAGCAGTGCCTGCGAGCTTCTAGAGATCACAGCGGGTTCTGAACCCTCCAAACACAGAATTCTCACAATTTTGTGTTTGAAAAATCATACAGATCCTCCTAGGGAGGTGCCTCTGATGACTGGTGTATGTGGTTACACCTGTGCTGATTGTCTAGAGCCCTGCCAGAGCCACTGCAAGCAACCAGGGCAGATGAGCTGTGCCTTAAAATGCCTCCTTTAGACATTAGGTTGAGGTACTTCGTAATAGTTTGGAGCAAAGCTTTCACTTGGAAGAAGTGTTCCTTACTGAAACTGAACCAGGAGGTTTCTGAGGCATCCGCTCTTCTGTTTCTTTCGCTGCCCTCCTTGTGCCCCTGTGGAAGGGAAAGGAGTTTTGTTCCTCACTTCCCTGAACATTTGAGTGTCTTTCTACTGTTCTCTTTTCCCTATGGATTTTCCTCTGCAGTTCATACCACTTCTACATTTTGGAAACTTCCCAAGCTGAAGTGAGTGTCATTGACCCGAATCTCATTTCTGTCACTTCTCTCTGGCCAGTTATTAAAAGAAAAAAAAAATGAAAATTGGTCAGTTTTCAGCCTGCAGGTAGGAAAATCTGAGTTGCAGAGGATGCCTTAGTGGCCTGCATGCGTGTTAAGAAATGCAAAGCCACACTGTTTGATGCAGCTTGCATTTGGAAATTTTCCTCTGCAGCCATATGGATTAGAAGCTCCATAAAAACTTGAGTTCTGTAGAAATAATTAGGTGCTTGGGCAAAAACCCTCTCCTCACGAGGAATGAGAGGACTTTCACTGGTAACTGCCAACTGTGTTCCTAACAGCTGTCTCTGTGTTGTATCAATAGGTTCTAAAGGCAATTGGCTTGCAGAGAACTGGCAAGCAGGATGAAGCGTATGCTCTGGCACAAGAAGTAGCAGCACTTGAGCCCACAGATGACAATTCCTTGCAAGCACTGACTATTCTTTACCGGGAAATGCACAGACGTAAGCTTTTTCCTTTGCCTCTCTTAGAAATCATAGTTATTTACATTCTTCTAAAGTATGTGGGACCCGTATTATTTTTTTTTTTTGAGAAATGTACAGAGTCCAGAGTTCAAGTATGGGCATATTTTTAAGAGGCTGTAGTTGAGGGGTTCAGGCCCTGAGAAGCTGTGTAACAGAAGGGAAATCCTGGCCTCTCATTTGACTGTTACCTTTCTGAATGTGGATCCTCACAGCAGGATGTTATCTTAAAATACTAAATTGTGAATGACTGAGTGAAACTGCATGTCCTCTTCTGAAAGAAGCCAGAGCTCACATGGTGCTTATCTGCATCTCTAAACAGTTGTTGTTTCTGGCAGCTTCTTGTGGGTCTTGGTGGTGGTAGCAATGTTTACTGTTGAATCACTGGAGCAAATAACAATGGGGTGAAACAACTGTTGTAGAAATAGATGTGTTGTATCAATCTGCAACCATTTTTTGATGCATAGCAACTGCTTATGCCCCTCTAATCTCTTTCTTTCTGTGATGTACACACATACATATATGTAGTTAAAGTGTTACTTCCTAAACACTATGAAACTTCTGTGTGTTGTGACTACAAAATAAACAAACCATAGAGAATGTCAAAATCCTTCCTGGGATTGTAAGCAGCTCGCTTAAACATTAAGCTCAGGTCTTTAACTTTGAGGTTTATAACTCAGAAAGAAAACTGAAATACAAACCATATTTTGTTTTTTAATACTACGTTGAGATGTGATTTGTTTTTCATCCTTCTGTTTTTACATATCGTAGTATCATAAGTATTGTGTCATGATAGGCCTATTGTTAAGAAGTATGGTGTGAAGTATTTCACTTGTTAAGGGTACTAAAGCAGGCAATTGAGAAAGAACAGGATATGACTAACGCGGACAAACCTGCGAGAAGAGTAAATAATTGGATATTAGGCTGTGAAAATGCTTTGTGTTTTGATGCATAATTCACGTGGAGGCATCATTCTGCCAGGACTGGAAGTCTTGATTTAGTTTTAATGGTCCAAAGTAGATAAACTTGCTTAAGGCAAGACTTAGAAGTATTTCTGATCAGTTGTTGCTGTTAATTTTTTTTTTTTTTTTTTGAGCACTTACCCTGTTTGTAGTGCATGGGGTCTTCCGGGGGAGCATACAATTTCTGTGGTCGATGAGCATAATTAGATTACCCTTCAGAGTATCACTGATGCTAATTTTAGGTAGCCATGCTTTAAATTTAATCCTGAATGTGTCTCAACTCAAGCCTGTGGTTTTGGTTTAGCGGAGCTGGTAACTAAGCTTTATGAGGCAGCTGTGAAGAAGGTCCCCAACAGCGAAGAGTATCACTCTCATCTCTTCATGGCCTATGCCAGGGTTGGAGAATACAAGAAGATGCAACAGGTACGATCAACAACTTGTGTTCTGGTTGTTCCGAGGTGACACTTGAAGTCTTTTATCATACTGGTAAGGCCTTTTCAAGTTGCACGTAATCGTCCAGAAAGCTAAGGCTGAGCTAGTGCAGGAGTTACTCTGCTAGTTCGTACGGAAGGGCTGAGAAAGCCGTTATTTTAGGGGAAAGGTTGTGTGAAGGCAAATGCTTCCTTTTCCTCTCAAGATGTGTGATGATTGTGCCTTCTGCATACATATCTGAACTGATAGGATATGCTGGTGATTTGGGGATGGGAGGTTTTTGTCAATTCGGGTTGCACAGTATGGTAGTTACCTATGAGGCAGTGTATTATGAAGGAGTTAGGGAGTAGGTATGAGATGATATAGCGGGATAGCCTGATCCGTGTTTTCAAACTTGATTTCTTCTTTAATTTGCTGCCCTGTTTACAGAAAGCTATCTTGCCCATACTTTTGCCTCCAGAATCTAACATAAAAGTAGGCTTGTATAGGTCATAACTCAGTGAAGAGAAACTTAAACGTGCTTTCTTTAAGTACACTGCCTCAGCTGGCAGAACATTGTCGTACTGGTTAGCTTTGTTTTCAGCCCTTCCAAATTAGGTGCCTGGAGAATGCCTATAAATGGAAGATTCTTTTCAGAGCATGTGTGCTCACTCTTCTGTATAAAAAAGCACAGAGCCAAGTAAATGACTCCTAATCTCCCTGTTGCTCCCACTGTGTTAAGGTGACTTGAATTTTTGTACAAGAGTGGTTTAAATACCTAGAAGGATATATTGAGCTGTAGTGTTGTTCTCCTTTCTAAGAGTGTTGCTTGAGATCAAACTATAGACAGGGACAAAGTTATTGATATACGTGGAATTTACCAAGGTTCTTCCTGTTTGATATATATTGTGTAGCTGAATATCCAAAAAGTCAAGGTTAATTTAAACCATATTCTATCTCCTCTCCAAGTGGAGCTATGTTATATCTGATAGTCCACTTATGTGTAATCAGAAGTTTTCAGAGATGCTGTGATAAATGCCTGTATGAAGTTTGTTTCGGTCTCAATTCTTTGCTTGTTTCATTTTGTTATTATGTGTAGGCTTTAAGTATTCCTTTACTGATCAACCTGAGTTATAGTAGCTCAAATAAGAACTTCATATATATTGGTCATAGCAAACCTAATACTAATAATGTGTTTTGTGTGTGTTTGGGGAGTGTTTCCAAAAATCTGAGCTAATATACCATGATTTTTTTCTGATTAAAAACTAATTCTAGGTATTCCTGTCCATATATTGTTTTAAAGGCTTTATCAGCTTCAAGTGGAACATCACTCTCCTTTCTTTATGTTTTAAGGTTCAGAATCTCCTAGGAACCTGAGCTCACAGATATATCAGCATTAGGCTGTGTAAGACTGAATAGCACCAGAGGCTTGCTTTAGCTGTAGTTAGGGATGTAGCAGAGGGATGCTAACTGATTGGAGAGTGAAAATAACCTTTGGTTGCCTGTGTCCTGGGGTATTTCAGCTGAAAATAATGGGAAGTGCAAACTGAGAATACAGTCAGAAAATGAGCAGAGAAGTCCTACGGAAGGAGTAGTATTCTATTATGTATGGTTCCTTATAATTGATTTTGCTAGGGAAAAAGTGTTGTCTGTCATTCTACACAGACACTGGAAATCTGTGAGAGAAACACTAGAATAACTGTTTCTGTGCTAGGCTAGAAAATCTTGAATGCTTCAGTTCTGCTTTGATGCAGCTAGGCTTTCAGCTTGACCTTTGTGTAAGCGCTGCTCTGCGTGTACAGGTGCCCTCATCTCTCCAGTATCTCAGTGTGTCTGAAATGAGTGAAGGGCAGTTGCTTACCCGAGGAAGGCCTTTTAGCACTTACCGAGCGTGCTAGTGAAAATCCACGCTGGAAACATCTCCCTTGCTCTTAAAGAATAACTCTTCAGCTTCCTGCTGCAGTTACCATTTCTAATTAAAGCTTCATCTGTTCAGGCAGTCAGACATGCACATGCTCACTGCTGTTCCTTGTCAGACTAGCACAAAGTATTTGATGTTTGAAATGGTTTCACCTTCTTTCTTCTTCTTTAGAAGTAAGCTAGGTATCAGAAGGGCTTATGGGTTACTAAAAATCCTCTGCTCTAGCTGCTAATTCTGAGTTATTTCTTGCCATCGTTGTTGTTTAACTTGTGTTGTCTGCCATGAGTTCATAAACAGATGTGGTTTAGGATTAATTATTCCATCTTCTATTTTTCAGGCTGGAATGGCACTTTATAAGATTGTACCCAAAAATCCTTACTATTTTTGGTCCGTGATGAGCTTGATCATGCAGGTGTGTACAGTGTTGCAAATGAGTTTGACTTTCACTGCAGGTATAGTGCAAACCTAGAAATGTTTTGAGTGAAAACAGATATTTTAAGTAAAATGTCTGTTTGAACCACTTCTGTATGATGCTGGGAGGATGGAACCCTCTTGAAACCACATTGCTAAAATGGTCGAAAACAAATGCAGTGGTTTTTAATGCAGCTTGACTGGTCTGCCTTACCACACTTATGCAATTTGATTTCTTCTCTTATCTGGACTAGTACCCTACTGTCTCTCAAGTTAGAAAGGTAACGAATAGCATCTGTACCCCGTTAGACAGAAGTGTTCTGTTAGTAGGCTATTGAGGTTCTAGGAGTTCTGGACTTAGCACGTCTTTCAGACTGCAGAAAGCGTGCAGTAACAGCAGCTCAGCTGTGCTGCTTTTAGGTTGTTCAGCTGCTACTGAATCTGCTGACAAAGTGTTGGCCAAGCAAAAAAATAAGCAGAGAGGCGTTAGTTACATTCTCTAAAATACCATAGCATGGAGAATACAAGCATGTTCTTGCTACATGTTACTTGCTGGGGGTTTTGCATGTCTAGAGTCTCTATACAACGTAATCAAGAGTGTTTCCAGGATGCTTATTTAAGGCAGAGAGAGCAGGGTTGCTCTCTTGATGTTGTAGATGGTAGTTCTGAACATGTGGGTTGGGGGTATGGGGTTAAAGCATCTGATTTACTTTTTTCCTCTTTTAGTGGGGCAGTTGAGCTGTTACAGTAATTCTTCCCCCCTTTAGTCTATTTCAGCACAGGATGAAAACCTCTCCAAGACAATGTTTTTGCCACTAGCTGAAAGAATGGTGGAAAAAATGGTGAAAGAAGATAAGATCGAAGCTGAGGCTGAAGTAAGACATGCAGATATTTTCAGCTTGACTTGAATGTTACTGAGACAAGGAATGCAGCGTTAAAGGAAGCTGATTATTTTAACGATTTTCTGAGATAATAATCAGTGTTCTGGAAGTAACGTGAATGTAGTAGGACAGAAGGAAAACAGAGCAGAGATCTGGGAGAGATGCTTGAGAGTGTGGCCAAGGAATTTATTTGGCATTTGATTTGACAGATGAAGTACTTGTTTTTGCTCCCTGGGAGGCCCCAAGAGAAACTTTAGGACTGAGAATGGAAAAAAGACCTAAATTCCTCAGTGCTCCACCCTCTGGGATGCTAAAGATAGCTTTGCAGTCCTTGCTATCTCCTAATGACAGTAACAAGAGTCACTTTATTTCTTGGCGTACCTGTATTTGTTTCACTAGCAAATTTAATTGCTTTCTTTTAAGGTTGAACTTTACTACATGATTCTGGAACGTTTGGAGAAATATCAGGAAGCCTTAGATGTTGTGAGAGGAAAACTAGGAGGTAATGTTTTCTGTCATTAATAATCACAGTTGTGTGGTGGAACAGCAGTTCTCTTTTGCTTTGGGTTTGTCCACTGGCTACAAAAAAAGCTGTAAGCAAGCCTGACTCTTAGCATCAGTTTCAAACGTTGAAGCAAATTCTGGAAGTGATCTTGTGCAGTCTTCTTTTACCGAACTGTTCATGATACTTAAGTGTTATATTCAGTGATGAATTTTATCCTACATTTTTATGGACTCTTCTTTCTGGTGACTAAAATGCTTTTGCAGTTTTAAGAAATTGGGATGTGAAGATTTCCGTAGGAAATTTGGCCTTTCTCTGAGGGCCTTTCTTTGCATTACTTTCTTTCTGTTGCATTACTGCTTTGCATCCTTGGCTGTAAGAAGATGCTTTATTCAGAAAGCAGAGAAGGAAATGCATTGATTAATCAAATTTTCCCTTCTGTTTTTAATTTAGAGAAGTTAACAAGTGAGCTGCAAAGCCGTGAGAACAAGTGTATGGCAATGTACAAGAAGCTGTGTAGGTGGCCAGAGTGCAACGCGCTGTCGAGAAGGCTGCTGCTGAAAAAGTGAGATGATGATTCTGCAATCCTACTGAGAGCTGAAGGAAAAATCCTGGCTGGTCATGAATTGCATTGTTTAGTGGTTCTTATAAGTGGTTGTTAAAGCAGAAGAATATCAGGTTCTCGAAGCATTTCTAAACATTTGCACTCCAAAGCCTGAGGAGGAAGGCAACAAAAGTGAATGCTAAAGGACAGTGGTGAAGGTCACAGGGAGAGTCTGTCAGTAGCATAGTTGCTTCTCTTTGACTTTGAAGGTTGAGTTCAGCTACATGTTCATGCAATAAACTTGTGTTTCCCTTACTTCTGAAGGCTGTGCTGGCTGTCCAGCTCTTTTTTTTTTTTTTATGGTGGGAGAGGAGAACAACTGCATTTGTCTAATTTTCTGAAACTTCATTTCTCTCACTTGGCCAGACTTTATCCTGGGAAACACATGCAATGCTTTGAACAGATGCATCAGAAGAGAGCATGCTTATAGACCAAATCTGTTTCTTGGAACTGTCAGGAGAGATTTGTCCTTTGGTTTTTGTATTTAGCTATGTCCTAAACTTAACTACAAGTTCAGTACAGAGTCTTGAAGGTTAGCAGGTCCTGTATCCACTGTTCAAAGAGACAGCAAAATGTTTCTTCCAGAATTGTTCTTGGTACTAATGTTTGATAGGTATACTTGCAGAAGGCAGAACTGGAGGAAAATAAGAGTCTGTTTTATGGGAAACTTGGAAGTCGTAAGGGGAGAAATCATCTCGCAACACTGACGATGAGTAGAACTAGTTAGTATAAGGACGCTTTATTCGCAACTTTACCTCTTTGTACGTGGCCATCTCCTATTCTGTACTTTTAAATTGTTCTGACCACAGAGAGGTGAAACTTATGCTTCAGCATTTTGTAGAGGTATTCAGGAGCTGAGTCCTGTGGTTGGAATGTAAATATTAAGATGAGAATTTTTAACTTGTCTCGATTCTTTATGGAAATTGTCTCCTTTATTACATTTCAAGAAACTCAGGATAATGGCATTCCTCTCAGATGTGAGACCTTTTCAAGGAGAAATGATTCTTAGTACACTTGTGTGTTTTGTAATGTAAATATGATATTCCTTAAATTCAGTTTTTGCAAGGAATGCAGTTTTAGAAGTGAATTACTGTTTTGGCAATTCCCTAAACTTCTTGTTCTGTGCCTGCTTTTTGTTTCAGCTCAGATGATTGGCAGTTCTATATAACTTACTTTGATTCAGTGTTCCAACTCATAGATGAATCCTGGACACCTCCGCTGGAAGAAGAACAGTAAGTTAACAGTTCTGCATTGGATTTCTTTCTCCTTTGTGATGCAGAGAACTTCTTGCCTTCATGTATAGTGTTGTCCCTGTCTTTGGGTGGGTGACTTCGTGGCATCAGGCCCCAAATGTTGTCTTCTGCCTGTTTTATTTTGGAGGCTGGCAATAGTCTGTTGGAAACAGCTGTGAAAAGTGGTTTGTACATGGTAGAGCTCTTCCAGTTTGTATTTTTCATGGTGATTGAATTAGAGAATCCATCATGCCAGGTTTCCTTAAGAGTGCTCTGGGAATATGCTGAGCACGTGATTTCAGTCTCCTAGGAATGGGGGAAAAAATCAAGGAGTCTTCTGTTTCTGTAATTGCACAGGTCTTTGGAAGGAGAGGTACACTATTCTATCGAGCAAGCTGTGAAATTTATAGAAGAGAGGATAACAGAAGAATCTAAGAGTGCTCGGCCGCTTCGGGGACCATATTTAGCTAAACTGGAGCTGATTAGACGTTTGCGTTGCAGAGGTTGTAATGATGAATATAAACTAGGTAAGAGCCACTAACGGGATGATAAATGAATCGTTGGGGGAGAACTCAAAACAAGCTCTTTGTATTCAGTGTGAATTTAATTCAGCAATGTGGTATTAAAATCTCTGTGCTGGTTTCAGTATGTAAAGGATTTTGAAATCATTAGAAGATGAAGCTTGAGGAAAGGAAGATAGTTCAGGCTACTCCAGGCTTGTAAAAGCAATCAGGGAAACATTTAAAAGGACTTACTGGACTTTAAGAGCATATGATCCATTACATTTTGATGAAAAGTGCATTCCTGATGCACTGCTTTTGTAGAAAGTTCTTCTGTTTAGCTGTAATAATCTCTGGGTGTTCATTCTTTTTTTTTTTTTTTTTTTCCCCAATAACACCAGGATTTGTTTTCTTAACAACTTGCATTTAAAAATTACAGTTAGGGAGTCAGTGAAGGAGAGGGTATGATTACAGCAATACCTGTGCTTACTGATTCCTTTTGTATTTCCATCCAAAAATAACTAACTAGATAAGCAGAGACTCCGTATGCATGCCCGTTATGCTGAGCTCTTATCTGCCAGAGTAGCCTGAATGAAGCTCTTAGGATTTTGTGTCTCTCTCTCTCCTTGGTTATCAAAGACATTGAGCTTCTGATTAAAATCTACAGTAGTGCAGCTATTTGTTCTGTAACTCAGTTTGTGATCTCAAAGAAAAAATGAGTTAAAGATTTCTCACAGTGATTTCATAGGTTCAGCTTTTAATGGAGCATATTAAAAGGATGAACTGGCCTTTTTCCTAGGTGATCCGGAAGAACTAATGTTCCAATACTTCAAAAAATTTGGGGACAAACCCTGCTGTTTTACTGATCTCAAAGTATTTGTGGATCTCCTCCCATCCAGCCAATACACAAAAGTAAGTGAAGGGTAAGATGGTGGCAGGAGCTGCAGCGCTTGTTTGCACTTCGTGCTTTTATCTTAAGACACCTCTGGGTCATACTAAGAAAGAGAAAAAGCTGAAGTTGGGTCTGTTTGCAATAGTGAATAGAGATGTATTTGCTGCTTGCTGTTACGCAAAGCATCCTTCACCTTTCCCTTCCTACCAATGCCATGCTTTTCCTGTTAAAGTTGTATATTGAATTGGAAAGATCCAATTTCTTATTGATGCAGGTAGGATGCTACTGAGGTGTCTTGCTTGGCTCTACTGCAGCACTGAACAATCTGCATGCTGATGCTGATCACGGGGAGACCAAGGGACCTACTGCAACTTTTCCAGAATCTTTCTGAAATAAGCTCCCTTTAATTGAAAGGCCTGTTTGTGCAGAGTCAGGAGCAGCTCCTGAATGACTTCAGCAGCTGGGAATCCCGTCACTCACCCCATTGTTTCCCTAAGCCATTGTACAAAATGCAGTGCTGGCTAAGGCTAGACAGCTGTTGATAAAATGTTTGTAAACAAAGTGCAGAGAGTGTTGTTGGTTTTCACAGCTTATTAAAATATTTTTTGACTGGTAATACAAGCTCGTCCTCCAGCCTTATTAGTAAGGAGAGAAAGGTGGCCTTGGCAGGTAGTCATTACTGCTGATGTTTTGAGTCAGAAGGTGTGTTCTTGCCCCACTGGCAACAGATGTGGTCAGTAGTGTGCTTAACTCGCGATTCTGGAAGTGGGGGTACCATTGCAAGGTAACCTGTGAGTCTGGAAGCTTTGAACAAGTGTTACTTGTTTTTTTAAGAGTTCTTAATAATGTTACAGTTCAGTAGCTGAGATTGTGGTGATCGTGCTGGGCCAATATGCAGATACTCCAAAAATAATTGTCATAATATCAATCTTGAATTTCTAGAGGCATAAACTGAAGTATGCAGTGTAGTGACTTGCTTGCTCTTGCCCACCTCAGTAAAATTTCAAACTGAAAATATTTTCAACAAAATCTTCATCAAAATCTATGGGAAAACTAGAATTTTTGTGCTTGGTCATCTGTTCCTTTTACCTAGATGTCATGAATGTTTTGTTTTATTTTTGTTTTGCCCAGAGCATGTGTTTGTAGTTCTTGTGTTTCAAGACCAAATGTAGTAAAGCTGAATTAATCAGCTTTAACTCATTTTTAAGTCTGTAAACACTACTGAATTTTAAAGCAAGGAAAAAAATAAATGTTCACTTCTCGTTGTGAGAAGTCTGCTGTCACCCATTAAATAAAGTTGTAAACAAGAGGCTACTTTTCTTACAACTTAATTTAGAAAAGTCATTAATCAAAGATGATGCCTCACTGGGCGCGCTGCATTGCTTCAGAGTTGAGAGAAAATATAACAGCTAGTACAAAACCACCATTTCCTTTAAGCGTGCTGTAAGGCCTTTTGGTAACTAATTATTTTAATTGCATAGGTTATTAGTGTGAGTGTTAACAAGTGCTTGAAATCCCTGTGTGTCAATGTTTTGGAAACTTTCCTGACATATTTTTCCCCCTCTGCTTGATGAAACTCACTAGGCTGTTAAGCAAAATGATAACTTGTGCTCATCACCTTCTCCCCGCAGCCCCCCAGAAATGCACTGATGTCAGTGTGATGTCAAGGTTTATTCTGACACTTCCACCTCATTTCTTTTCTTGGTTTGAGGGAAGAAATGATGTCTCTGTTCATGCAGTCCCGGAGGCCCTGCAGTAAAATTTAACAACGGTGTTTCTCTTCCAGTTCATCAGTCAGTTGCTGGAAGTAATCCCCCTGTCAGCGGCAGCAGAGAGCGAAGTTGCACTGCCAGCTGATATCAAAGCCCTCCAGCAGCACTTGTGTGTGGTGCAGCTCACCAGGTTGCTTGGGATTTACCACGCCATGGATAAGAAGGAAAAGCTGACTGCGGTCCGAGAGTTGATGTTAAGATACCGCCATGGATTGGAGTTCGGTGAGGAAAAATCTTGCAAGTAGTGGTTGCGGTTCGCTTGCAACACTTTGTGAGTAAAAATTCAGTTTTTCCAGGGGAACAGAACAACACAAGCTCTGGCCTGCATCGCTGGTGTATAGCAGCCATCATGCAGCTAGATAACTGTGCTCTCTCCTTTATGGCTACATCCTTGGGTGTACCTGAATTAATCTACTTCCTTTAATTTTCATTCTTTTCAATTGTGTGTCTTAAAATAAATGAGGCATTCCTGTGTAGCTCAGGTGGCACATTTCTATGCTTGCAAAGTTGCTTGTGCCTTTAAGCAAAGCCAGGCTGTATCGCTGGTGTATGTAGGACAAAAATATAGGCGTTAATACTTATTTTTAAATCTTGCAACTGTAGAAGGGTTTTATCATTTCATCAAGTGTCAATGTACGAGGTAGCCAGAAAATTTTTTCAAAGTCATAACAGAAATTTCGTCATTACCAGAAAAAATAACAGAACTTGTTTGAAGAGCTGCTTTCTTTCAGTGCTTCTATCTGGAGTTTGAATCCAAGAAAAAAAGACCTATAATCTGAGACAGAAAAACGTGCTGCTTTTGCATTTCAAGCAGAATGAATTAGAAAAAAAATGTATGAAGAGATATAGCATGTGCACAGTTGTTTCAGTTATAAAATCCAGAGTTTCCTTTAGAAATTAAGCAGTGGTTAATCATCTGTCAGATGGCTGTGTCACTTGATAATGCTGGCAAGGTGAGAAACAGCTGACAGCGCTGTAGTGACAAATATTTTAACTATGCAACTCAGGGCAACTTTGTTTTTCTTTTTAGGGAAAACGTGTTTGAAAACTGAGTTGCAGTTTTCAGATTATTACTGTCTGCTTGCAGTTCACCTGCTGCTTGATCTGTGGCTAGAGGAAGGTATGTTTGTAAAATTGCTTAATGCTTCCTGGGATGGTTGGGGTAGGGAGATTGGGTCCCTGTGGCCAGTGTGTACCTGACGTGCCTTGTTTGTCCCGTAGCTTTCTGTATTTTTTTCACTGTGAGGTATTTCAGGAGCTTCCTTGTTCAGCTGGCATTTGAGCTTAGTATCACTGACCTCTAAAGGAATTTTTTGATTCATTTGTGTAGGTCCTGGCAGTTTTGCTGCTGACTGTTGCAGCTCAGCGCTGTCCCCAGGAGTTTGTTCCAAGTTTCCCACGTAGATACTGTTTTTTTTCTGTCCCTTTGCACAAGTTATGCTGACAACTCCCTTCTGATTCCAGAGATGTTTTGAGAGTATTTCTTTCCCTCCCTGACATACTTTGTCTTCTGGATCCCTGGCTTCTAGACATTTACTGAGATGTGCTGCTCTGTCTTCAGCATTCCTATCTGCCACATCAGCTCTGCCCATTAGTTTCCCAATTCCAGAGTCTGTCCCCAGCGTGTGAGGGTTGTGCTCTGCAGATTTGAGCTGGATATTCCCTGTGCGGAGTTACTTCTCCACCTTTCCTTCAGAGAAAGCTATGATGCTGGGGTGGGTGCTATGTTTTAAGGGCAGCAACGTGACTGATGGATGTCATCCCCATGTTTAAATGTTGAGAGAAGTGTAAAATAAGGAGGGAGGCTTTGATGCCAAGGTGAATTGTGCTGTAAGTGTGAAGTGTTCCTCCCTGATCATACCTGCATGTGTTTTTATCTTTATCCCCAGGTGAAGAAACAGCTGTGTGGCAGTGCCTCACTTTCTTAGAAGAAGGGTTATCTCATAGTCCTTCTAATGCTCAGTTTAAATTGCTGCTAATTCGAATCTACTGCAGGCTTGGTGCATTTGAACCTGTTGCGGAGCTCTACTCCAGCCTTGATGCAAAACACATACAGCACGACACCATCGGGTGGGTAGTATATACTGAGAATAATTGGTGGTCGTCTCCAGTAACCAGTCCTGAGATATCTTCCGTTGTCTTTGCCTACTGGAAGTTAGCAGATTGTCAGACTGTCACAGTGTTCTGTAAAATCATTCTTGAATTCTGTGAGACACATCTGCTATGGTGTGCTCTGCACACCAGTGGAGTATCTTTCCTGGGTGATTTTGATCAGTTCTGGATCTTGAGAATATTAACTAAATTTGAAACTTGTAAAATGTGTGTATCTTGGTGTCAGTTGTAGCTAGGTGTTCCTGCTTATGTCATTGCAAAGTTTGGGAGTGCTAGTTAAAGCAAACACACCAAATGTCCTCACCTTGGTTAGTGTGTTTGTGGGTATCTAAATAAGTTCATGCTCACTGAAGCTGGGTGGAGGAAGTCTTTTTTTTGTTTGTGTTAGGAAAAAAATAAATTCCTTTCTTTACTGTTAAAAGCTTAAATCTTAACACGAATGTTGTGAATGCTCCCCTGTTAAGTCTCCAGAGTCCTCAATAAAGCTGAAGTAGGCTGCAGGTCCCTGTTCAGAGCTGGATTTGAAATTAAGGATTCCCCAGCATGTGTGCTGATGTTTGACTTGCATTGTGTTGTGTTGCAGCTATCTTCTGACACGCTATGCAGAGTCGCTGGGCCATTACGCTGCTGCATCCCAATCCTGCAATTTTGCACTCAGGTTTTTCCACTCCAACCAGAAAGATGTAAGTTGAATGAAACTTCTGCATCCTTGTAACAGAGCAGCTATGTTGAGAATGCCTTAACAGCAGTATTGTGTCCTGTGTGAGGGCTTACAGAACTGTAGTGGGTAGTAACACAGGAATAGTTTGTGCAACTTTGTGTTTATACAAGAATTTGTAATTTACTGTTTGATGGAGTTTTTCTTTAGCTTTCTATTTATACAAACCAATTCGAATACTTCTCAAAAAAAAAAAAAGGTATGATTACTTCTAAATGAATGGATTGTGATTTAAGAAAGTAAGTGAAATGTGGTAACTAAGTACCGAAAGTTATATGACAGCAGGACTTTGGAAAGTCATACAGCAGCCCTGGGGATGGTGAGTCAGGATGTCGATGGCATGCATCAGAGTCCTTTGTATCACACTCATGGAAGCAGCGTGTCTTAGGGATGACTGTCATGGGCATACAGTGTGGGAAAAACACATTGTCATCAACGGTAGCAAAAGCGCAAAGAACAAGGTGGGAGAATTTCAGAGGGGAAGAACTGACTTTTGAACCCACAACTCTAACTGTATTGTTTTCAAGTGATAGGATCAAAAGCCTGGTCTTGTACTAATGGGAGCTACCTGCTTTGTTCAGTTTGCCCCCAGAAAGTGGTGTGGATTAAAAGAAAGTGGTCTTAAATGAGAACCTTGGTACTGGAATGGAGGAGACAAGGGAGGAGAGTAGCTGAATTTTTCTCCAGGAGATCAGGTGCTTCCTAAGATGCGTGCTGTGAGCTAGACATCTGTCATACTCGTAGCTTGCTGCTTAGTAGCTGTGCTTGTCATTAGTCTTACTTGAGAAGAACACTGTGAGCTACATTCACGGGAAAAATCAATTCTGTTTCAGCATTCCCATAGAATCATGAAAAATGGGCTGGGTAGGGGAACAACGAAATAACTCATTTTTGAAATCTCGATGGAAATGCACTGGGCAAATAGAACCAGCTGTAGTCCAGAACAGTGGTAGGGAACTACATGCATAGTGCTAGTCCACCTCCCTAAACCGTGCAAGGCAGTCCCATTCTGAGGAGTGGGAATATGTCCCTGAATTTATGTTACACAATTTGATCTCCTGTGAGAGGTAGGTGAAGAAAATACTCACTTTACGTTGTAAGAAACAAAGGTGGGATCCAATTGCAACTCTTTACTTAGAGCCTTAGCAGGCAGCTTAGCCAGTGGTCATACAACTTGATTTTGCACCATCCCATCAGTAGATAACATACAAGAGCTGCCTGTACTGAATAGTGAGGATGCTTAGACAGTAATCCCTCAAACAGTATCCTTGTGCTGCTGCAGCCCAGGTTATTCCTAGGTACAAGTTACCAGTTGCCATTTACCTGTGCCTGAAAGGTAGCTGCTGAGTTACTGTGACCCGTGTCTGACACAAATTTCACTGTAGGGAGGGGGATGCACAGAGATGCACATGGATCATGAGGTTGGAGCTTGCTCTCATCTGCTTCCCTCACTTGCTGATTGTTTAAGCACTGATTCTACTTGCTAAGATTCTGTGGGTTCCTGGGTGGGATGTGTTGTGCTGGAGTGAAGCTCTGGATCCAGACAGCTTTCTCCTAGATGTCTGTTCTTGGAAGTTGTGGCTTTTTTTTTTTTAAATGAGGAGTGACTTGTTCAGTCTTGTTTAACATCCACCGAGTGACTTTTTAACAAAAAGCGTACCTGGAACCAACTGTCCAAATAAAATGTTTCACTGCAGTGTGCCAGGTGAAAAAAGTGAGCTGAAAAAACTACCAGATGTGATTTGTCTGCTTGGGAGCGCTGTGTTGTAAAGCAGCAAGAAATCATCTCTCCAGGGAAAACACTGAGTGAAGCAGAAGAAGGTTATTCTTTTTGGCATGAATAATAAAGATGCTAGAAGAGCACAAGCTGACTGTCTACAGTAGCTCAGCACTCATCCACTGAAAGACCCACTGAGCCACGTGCCAAGTGCTGTTGCCAGGAAAATGCTACTCAACAAACAACTGAGAAATGCTGAAAAAGAGGTGCCTGAGTTGTTCGACCTGCCTCACTACCACACCTTAAAAGGCTGAAATTGCAAGAGCAGGGAAAATGATGCAATAAGTGTCATATAATGCTTCATGCTACAAGACAAGGGTGCATCTCTGGAATCCACTCCTGTCATGTCTCTTCTTGGAGACTGTATTGCAACCGGAGGACTGTGAGCCGTTGTTGTTCTTGAGGAGCCAAATTTCTCATGTTCTGGATGATTACAGAATTCAGAATCTTCTTTTTAGTGGGAAACTCATCAAAAGCCATGTTAGTTTGCAAATAGCAAGTGTCCATAAAATAACCATGAGATACAAATTGCAGGAGAATTCTTAGTGTGGGGCACTGCCCATCTGAGATGGTGGCGTGTCAAGAACAGAGGGGAAAAAGCAGGGTCTGTACCATAAGATGTCTCTTTAACATATTCTGACCAGTAACACAAGGTCGGAATATGGCACCAGTTTCCATGCTCCAGTGGTTCTGCTGGGGTTGCCACTTCATGCTCAGGGTCCTGATAATCAGCTTCCCATTGAAGTCCCATAACAGTATCTAACTGCAGTGTTAACGGAGGACTGTCCTTTCAAGGTTACCTTCCTGCCTGATTTCAGCTGCTGCCTGCCCCTTTAGGGTGATGTTGATGCTAGCTGGAATGTCTGCTACAACATAGAGAATATGTCCCGTGTGTTCTGTGCATGGGCTCTGCTTAGAGCAGGAAGTATGGGGTGTGAGCAAATCTGGTATAGAAAATAAAGCTAGTGATTCAAAGGGATTGCTTTGGATAAGTAGATTTTCCTTCTGACTTGGTGAACTTAACGGTCTGAAGTGAATCCAGTTAAGAGTGGGTCCCATAAGTAGCAGCCATCTAAGCTGCTGTGCAATCCTGACATAATATTTTTGCTCTGGGAGAGGATGCCAAGGACAGGGAGGAGAGAGAAGACGGTATTGCTATATTTGGCCAATGCTAAAAAGGCAATTTCATCCTTCTCAAGATAGTCCTCCTTTAAATATGCAGAATCACAAGTAATCTCTCTAATTTTCTTGTGTCCGTCCGTCTTTAATTTCTCCAGATACTGCAGGCAAACAGAGCACCAACGTGTCCTATGGGGATATAAAAAACCACGTCGATGCAGTTGAATTAGCTACCATAGCGCAATCCCGTAGCCTGACAATGAACTCTGCAAGGCTGTATATCAGAGGGTATGTTGCTGAATATTTGGCATATTTTTTTCATACAGTACAAATAACCAAATTGCTTAGGAGAAAGACAGAGCTACCTAGAGGACATTTTGTATTTTGGAGGGAGGAAAAAAAAAAAAAGGTGGCTTTTATTTGTGAGTGCTAGCTTGCAGTCTGTGAGACTTTTCGACAGGTTGAGCTTGTATAGTACAGATTTCCATTGCCCAGGGGTCTTTTTGGTGCCTCTCATCTTCAGTGCATTCCATAGTCGTATTCAGAAGAAAATATTTGATTTGCCAGAATTTCTCACTCGTGGAGTGATTCTGATTTAAAAAGACAGCCATCTGTCTTGACTGGGAGCATAAATTGTTCACTCCGTCTATGCAGTTAGGAATTTTTGTTGAAATATGGTGCTTGTTTGGGGCTCCTTCATCACATAAATCTCCTCCTGGAGATTGCTTGGACTTAGGTGAAATATTAGTTGTGTTCCTTGTATAGCTGCATTTCATCAGAAGGGAAGCAATCTGTCTTATGGACCCTGATAGTTTCCTTTGGTGCTTAGCCTGTATTGTAATATGTATGTGCTTTGTGATGTTATTTTCTGATACTGTATTAAAAATCTAATAAAAAAAGAAACAAAAAAAATGTGTGAGTAATTTTTTTAATCTGTGTTGTGGTAATATGTGATGCACATCCAAGTCAATTCCAGGAAACCTGGGATGTATTTATTTTGTCTGAAAGTACTTCTTAAAATGAAATAATGATTTGAAAAATGAATCTTTCTTTAAAATAAATAAATAAAAGAACCTTCTAAAATCATCTCTCTCCATCTATAAGTATCTTTCAGTTTGTGGCAACAGGAACTTGATCTTGTTCAGTGTTGGTCTGCTTACCAAATAACACTACCTAGTGGAGTGGCTGAGCATTATTAAATTAAAGCAGCAAAGCTTCAGGCTTCTCCCAGGGTCTGAGTATCTGCCTGATTCTGTACCTCTGGGTTAATGAAAGCCACAGAAATGCAATTTCTTGGCAGTGACCTTTGTTAAACTAGTCTTGAATTTATAGAAGTAACTAATACAGAGCTGGTGTGTGTTTTCTTGTAGACCTCAGAATATATCATTCAAGCCTACAAGTACGGCGCGTTTGAGAAGATCCCGGAATTCATTGCATTTAGAAACCGGCTGAATTCTTCCCTTCACTTTGCGCAAGTTCGCACAGAACGGATGTTGTTAGACCTCTTACTTGAAGCAAATATGTAAGTACAGCAGCAGTGAGTGTGTAATACATTGCACAGGGAAAAAAAGAAGACATGCATAAGTAAACAGTGGCTAAATTATACCTTAGTAAGTTGCACTTGTGGCTGTTTGGCAGAAAGTGAAAGCTGCTCTCTTCGTTGCTGTCTCCTTCAGCATCTTTGTACTGTGTGTAACGTTGCTGACACCTGAAGAGTTGAGAGAATGTGGTCTGTTAGTTAGCTGTTATTTTCGTTTCCAGTGCTCAGATGTGTGATTTCATGTTACTTGCCCTTTACGTACAGATCAACCAGTTTAGAAGAAAGTATAAAGTCCATGAGTCTGAGTCCAGAAGAGGATGACATTCCGTGGAAAGATTTGCGTGACAACAGAGACCTGACAGTCCTGTTTAACTGGGATCCAAAAGACAGGTGAGTAGAAATACTCTCAGCTGCAGTCTTGCACCTTTTTCTACAACATATGGTGAAGGAGATCTTTTCAGGGCAAAACCCATACTTAAATGTTCTCTAGGCTGGCTAACTGCAAACTTAACATTCATTTATCACTTCCAGCAGTGCTGCCTTTTTACATATTAATACAATTTTCTGAATTTCTGACCACTTCTTCCTCTTAATGCATTATTCAATAATTTTGGGATAGGCTTTTGTACCTGAGTGCAAACTTTGCATTTTCCTGAAAACATTTGGTGCCTTTCTCTAGGGACATTTCTGAAGAACATAGGAAACTCTCACTGGAAGAAGAAACCGTGTGGTTGCGAATCCGGTCTTTAACTTTAAGGCTAGTAAGCGGACTCCCAAGTCTTAGTCACACTATTCAACCAAAGAACTCTGAAAAGACTGCAGAGAACGGCGTCTCGTCCAAGATTGATACAATTCGATCTCTGCTTCAGCAGCTGGAAGCGGCAGTGGATTCAGGGAAGAAGTTTCTAGAACAAAAAATTCAGGTACCCATTAAGGAAAAAGCTATCCTCAAATATTAAATGAACGTGAATGCAAGCAGAGAAACTGAATGCATCTGGTAACGTCCAGCAGGCTGCAGAATGCACTTAACTGACCCTGAGTTTGTAGTGTATGAATCTGACTGAGAGATGTGCCAGAGGCAAACACTGTGTTCTGGATAAGGAAAAGCTGCAACACCTTTATCTTTTTCTTTGCTTCTTGCCTAGTATCCTGTCCTTGGCCCTCCTCCTACCCGAATGGCTGGCTTCTTCAGTAATGGCAGCTGTCAATGCCAGACTAGCTTGTTTTATCTTGTTAGTGATATTTATGAACTAGATACCAATGGCTTAGGTAAGTGTTTGAGGGGCAGGGGTGTAACCAGATTGTCACGATGTGTGGTGGGAGGGTGTGATATGTCTCCACTTAGTCTGAAAACTGCTAGGCATTGGATCATGTGGACCCAAACTGTTACTTGTGTGTTAATTTTTGAATGATGCTTGTCTTGGAGATGACACTTTAATTTAGTGTTTTATCGGACTCTTCATTTTGTGCTGTGTATGTTGATATAATACAAGATACTCTTTGAAAGCAGTTGCATTGGCTTTTCACTGCTAACACTAAATTACATTTAAAAGCCTCTTGGTTTTCTGAAAGCAGAAAATGCAGAACTTGTAGTTTAGAACTACTTTTATTCACTTGTTTTTATTTTCTTTTCAGAAGATTCAGCAGAAATCCAGGAGAGGATAGGGAATAGTTTCAAGTCTTTAATAGAACGACTAACAGGTAAGTAGTAACCCAAGAATAAGTAGCGGTAGTTACTGCTTCACGTTACAAGGTCCTGAGTGTGCTGCAAATACATAAAAATGCATTAACGCATCTGCAGACCCTTTTGAAATGTGCTTGAAAGCAAGGCTGAGCATCCCTTTGGCTTGTTTGATCGTGAAGTTGTTGCATGCCACAGATGTCTTTATGCTCTGTCATTTCATTACCTTACAGCTTAGTCTTAGCAACAGTTGTCTCCCTGATATTTGGTCCAAGTGTGGTGTGGAGATACCATTTGTAATGAAATACAGTTTAGAGGAAACTTTACAGCTAGACCTTCTTGAGAGGCGTTGGCCAAATTTATCCCTAACAACTTAGCATGCAAAGCTATCAGAGGACTGATAATGACACTGAGATGTGTGGTGCACAGAAAATGAGCATTTAAGTTGATCTGCATGTCCTAAATAAGGCTTCTCTTTTTTTCTTTTCAGACTTGTTCAATAAATGTAAAGGTGACTTGATTGAAGTCAGAGATGGCACCTTGAAAACTCAGCCAAACCTGTTAGAAAACTTAGTCTTCTTTGTTGAGGTATTATTTTCTTTGTTGGAAAACGGAAATTTTGGAGTACTTTAGAGTGGGAATGTTGGGACTAAAACACACTGAAAATTCTTCGATCTGAGTCAGTTATGAAAGTGGAGCTTTTGCATATTCTAACTACTCTGAGTCTTTTCACTAGGTGTACAGTAAAATAAGTTTAGGAGCCACTTTCTAAAGTAAATGCAACTTGTAACACACTTGTACCTCTTTTTCCAGACGATCTCCATCACCCTGTGGGTATCAAGTTACTGTGACAGTGTCCTCCGACCTTTTAAATCCAACCTGCAAAAAAAGAAGAAGAAAAAAAAAGAAAGCAGTGTAGCTATGGTAGACAATATACCTTTTTCTCTTCTACTCCCATCCATCAATCCAGTTTTTTACACTGAAAGAAAAATCAGGATAGACAACAGTTTTGCATTAACTTTTTCTTTTAGAGTCTGATGTAAATTAGCGTTCAGTTTACTGATTTTTTTTAATTCCTTTTCTGTTTAAAATCAAATGTCAGAGATGTGGCGCACTTGCTATCATGAGAACTTTTTAATGAGAAATACATCTTAAATTATCACAGGCCTTCCTTGCCTGAATGTGTTACAGTAAGGTAGTTAACTGATAGTGTTTCTCTGGGTAGGTAGGTTTAAGTTTAGCAACGCTGTGGGGGAGGAGGTGTTTAGCAATGATAGGTGTTATGAAGTGAGTTGTAATACAGAATAGTCATTTAAGAGGCATTAACATGTATTTATAAATTAAAAGTTTGCGTTTGTTTTTATAGCCACCTGTTTTTACACACTTCCTGGACTATGTTACCGAACTACAGACGTTAACTTCCAATGTAATAGATCACATCAAAGGGCTTGAAATAATTCTGACTGCACTAAAACTTGAAGAGTTGTCCCTCAAGGACACTCTGCTTTTACAGGTAAGAACTTGCCTTGCTCTTTGAGTGCTCTGTATACTTGTGTGACAGACAGAAACCTGTTAGGATTGACTTAATCACTGTTAACCAGGTATGAGGGACCACACTGAGTTTTGGAGTGGGAAATTAGTTTTTAATAGTTTGTCATCTGGCTAAGTGACTTTTCCTCAGCTGATCCCTATGCAGAATAATCTTAACAAATGGGATTTAAACACAGGGATTTTTAACTAGTTTCATTTTATATGATAGTGAAGAAAATCATAAGTTTTAACATTATTTTTGTCTGTGATGTGACTTATTCTGTTCATCTGTCTCTTAGTATGCCATAAGGGATGCAAAATACTTATTCTGGGAAACTTTTGAGATTCTCATACTGCAGATTAGTCACTTCCCTGGTAACATTTAGTTGATCTTTATGGAAAAATGAGTGGCAACTTTCTTTCCCCACTCTTGGCTGTGTAGGGAAAACCAAAAACAGGAGAAATAGGCAGTGTGCATGCCAAGCCTCATGCCAAATTTAAACATGTGAAACACAGGCCTAGTGAGGAAGATTGACTTTTTAAGATAATTTCCCTTGTCTTGTTATAGACTGATGTAGAAGCATCAGAAGTATATATAAAAATATAAAATATATGTACTTAAATAAAAAGAGAACTGATAAAGCAAGGAAATTCCTTAGACTGTACTTCTTGTAAATTTGAATAAAAATTAAAAGTACATGATCTTAATATCAAAAGTTTCAGCTTTAGAGGACTAAGTTGTTTTCAGGTAATTGTTGAGATCTTTGTGATTATTCTGGTTCCTTGAGTCAGCAAATTCCTCCATATTCCTTCTCTCATGCAAGACATCAAATTGCTGCACAAGGCAGACTCGCAAAATCCACAGATTAGATTCACATAGAGTTGAGCAGAAGCACCTGTGGGAGTCTGACTTTTCCTGTGTTTATTCATGGTTTCTATTCTTATTTGTGGTTCCTGTTCCATTTGGTTTTGATGTCACAGTAAACCCAGGTCCAGGCAATATGTGTAGCTCTTCTCAGAGCCAGGACTGTGTTTGCAGCCTGGTGTGTTTAGAACTGAAAAGTGCTTTCAAAAAGTACTTGGGTACAAGTGTTAGTGAAAATTCTGCTGTGATTCAGGAATGGAGCGTTACTGGCGATGTGCCTGCCAAAACTTGCTGCTGATGTGAGACTTTTCCTGCATCAGAAGGCACTCGGGCTTTCCCAATTAACATCTATAAAAGGGTCTGCAAAAGACATCCTGGTAGCAAGTCACCTCTTGACAGGACAGTGGTTTTGACTGCTACTCTTCACGATACAATGTCTCATGATGGTGATCCTCCCAAAAGCCCCTTAGTTCGGGGTAATAGAAAACTGCATGTGGAAGGGAATTTAATCCCTTTGGGAAGGACAGGGTACACCAGTGCTGCAGAATGGGTGACAGTGAATCCAGTGCGACTCAATCGTGCTTCTGGAATTTGGTGTAAGATCGTTAGGTGGTCAGCATTCATTTGCTGTCTGAGTTCAGCTCTCCATATAAGGAATTCTCTACTTTAATAAATTTTGATGCAAAGTGCTACATGCACCCTCAATTTCAGCCAGAAATTTCACGTGAGAGAGTTTTCAGAGCTGTTGAAGAAATGATAACATTACCAGACCGGTCTGGGGAATCCCGGTATGTGTAGGAATTACTGGTGCTGACCCAGGTGCTGCTTACTCTTCCCTGATGACATTCCCTTGGTAAACTTATTACGATCCTAATGAAATTCTTCTTGGTGTTTGCTGAGATGATATGGGATGTTTGATCGTAGAATTCAAACAATTGCTATTGAGTGAATGGTTTCTCTTTTGCATTTTGCAGGAAGAAAAAAAGTTTACAAAGACTGTGCAAGGAAAGGTCCAGAGCAGTTACCATCACTCAGTTCAGGAAATTGGAGAGCTGCTGAAAAAGAGACTTGACACTATTAAAAAACTAAAGATTTGAGAAATCTTTGACAGACTCCACAGGGGAGTGACACCAGAGTCCCAGACAGAAGCAACATCCGATATACCATCACTTTAATCCAGAACTTCCTCATAATGCATGAAGGACTTAAAATCATAAAACAGTTTTTCTAGGTATTACAGATGTATTCAGCTGACTTAAATTATTGTATATAAACAAGAAGCAGGGACCCTTCTCGGGGTTTGACCACTTTTTATACATGTTCATAAGTATATTGCAACAGGAGAAAATTTAACTTTCTTCCCTTTTGATCTCTAGAAACAACTGGAGATGGTCTTTAGAAGCAGCAATAGAAATCCAGTGTAAAGTATATATCTCAAAGGAGTTGTATTTTCATCACCATACAGTGTTTATAATTTTTGTATGGTCCTTGCCTTAGAAATGCAGAAATCGTAGATGCCCGCATTCAGCCACCCGATGAAACAAGCCAGTTTTGGAGCTGCCTATTTTGTCCACAAGCCACCTGGTCCTACCGAATTCGGGGGTTGGTCCAGCAGGGGGGTGCGAGGCTGCACTGGGGGAACCCACCCTGCACGCAGCCTTCCCGCATTGCCCGGCCTTCCTTTGTAGGGTGGGAGCGAGCTGTGCCTCGTTGTGCTAAGGGCTGAGCGTGGAGCCAGCTGCTGGAGGAAAGGGGTGGTTTTGTGTTCAGAAAAACTGCAGAGCTGATGAGGAGCAAACTTGGCCGTTAAGTTCTTGAAAGAGATGGGAATTAGTGTTTCAGGAAAAAAAAAAAAAAGACAAAACCAGAGACCATGTATATAATAGCTGCAGTGAAGTCTGACACTGCGTTCTAATTTCATGTCAATTTAATGTAAAGCAGCAATCATCATGACTTCTAAAGAAGTGTATTTAGATTACCAAAACTTTAAGACTTAAATATTTTCATAGAAATTAAATCCTGTTGGCTTTGGTTTTAAGTTGGCAGAGGTAACTTTTGCTTCCGCTGTGGTATGAGGCTGAGAATACTTTTTATAACTGTATGCTTGCTTTTTGCAGTTGATCTTTGATTATTCGAGTACTAGCTCGTTAGGCATTCTCTTAGAAAGTGCAATTGCATCATCTGCTCCTTCTGAATCTGCATTTCTGCTGTTTTGTTTTTTTTCATTCTAAAGGAGCAATGCAGCCTAAAACTGGTAGGCAAAAAAGTACACGTTGCACCTACAATCCGAGGGACAGGTCTGACTTCAACAGATTCCTCATCTTCTGATCTAAAGCAGCTAGTAACTGAAGCCTATATTTAAAGTTCTAAGAGAGCTGACAATCCTACTTTTGTCATCTCTTCCAAATATGTTTTGTTAGAAATGCTAGAATGTTGATGAGAGTATTTTTTTAAAATAAATCCCCTGTGTAAAAAAAAAAAAAATCACATTGCTGCTCTTGCTGGATTTAGTTTTGCTTTTGCCCCATCCTGAAAGGGAAAGAAGGCTGTCTGCAGGTTGTCTAAATTGTAAGGGATGTCCTCATGGTTTAACTGCGATGTCTGGTAAGTGCTCTGGGCTGGAGGAATACCAAAACGTGTTAAAGTCTGTTTTAGAGTAATCCTTTTCCTGAACAAACTGAACTGTCTTATACGTTGTATAGAAATACCATTTTTGAAAGAAGGGTGTGTTCCTTAAATTAAAGCAAGACTGATGACTGACACTGATGCTTTGAAATGTGTAGGGTACGTGCTGAGATTATGCAATTCACAGAGAAGCACTGAGCCAGAAATCTGCACTGCCCGTTTTCGTTAAAGGAGACAAATTGCCACTGCTGATGTTCCTGTCCCATCCCCTCCCTGTGGCAGTGCAAATGTAGGTAGGGCTTCATGCAAACACCAGCACTGAATGCAGAGTTGACACAGCATCCTCGTCCAGGGGCTGACTTCTGCTAGAGTTTCCTTGCACTGCTGCTGCGACAGGCTGAACTCGACCAGTTGTATCAATAAGAACAGCGACAAAAGTGAGGCAGGGTTAATAAAACCAAGCTTTTAAAACCCTGTGGGCCAGAAAGCAGAACTTGTTCAAAAAAAAAAAATTTTCTGCATCAGTTCCCTTAAAAGCAGAATTGAAATTGCTGGGGGGAGGTGAGGGAGGGGATGTGCATTGTCTGAAGCGAAGCCTGAGAAGAGATGACAGAAGGGCTCAGCTCTGGTGGCTGCTCCCTCAGCCCATCCACAACCAGCACGGGGGGAATGCTGACTGTGTGCGTTGCCTGCTGTTCCGTTTCCAGGTCTGGCCACAGGTGAATGATAAACTTGTCAAATACAACTTGGTTCACTCAGTGTTTTATAAACCAGACGCCATCTCGTCACAAGCTGTAACTCCTCTCTGGGAGGAGTCAGTGGGGGTGCAAAAATGACTGTGTACCAATTATTTGGGGGCTTGCTTGAGGGAGAGGGAGAATTTCTCTCTCCTTATAAATTGTGTACAGTTAAATATATTATATATTTCTTACAAAAGAGCATTTCCCTTCCAGAATGTGTCCCCCTGGGACTTGGTAAGAAGTTCAAGCTATCAACCATTGCTGCTGTTCACCCTTTTCCACTCTTGGGGTTTGTTTTTTGTTTGTTTTGGTTTGGTTTTGATGATGAATTGAAAAACATACTTAGAAAAAGCTACCAAGACTACTGTTTACAGACTGAAAAAAATACTGCTTTTATACTACTGGGATCATGAGCCACGATCCTTTTACAGATTTCCTCACCTCTTTGCTTTAAGTTGGTATCTAATGTAGATGAAGGTCAGAAATCTCTTACCCTGCTTTGTCTACATACCGAAGAAAATGTACAATGCCTGTTTGTGTTCCCCCTCATTTTTGTACTTTTTACCAATTTTAACTGTTCGAGAGTTGCATTTATATTTTGCGATCATTGATAATCATGGTGTTATTTTAACCATTAGTAATCTCAAACGGGATTTTTTTTGTTGTATCTGCAGCCTTATCTGAACTTTCTCTTCCTTGATTATTCATTGTAATTTATGACTGTAGAAGATACGTATGCCTCAGCCTTCTACGGACTTAAGTGACACAACTGCAAACGATCTGCTTTAAACTGGATGGGTTTATAATTTATATAAAAGTCAGTTTCGTTACGAATCAGTCTTGCTGCCTCTTTCATTTTTCCATCTGGATGCTCGGGATGTAACCATAGTGCTTGTGAAGCTTCTTGGTGAAGCTGGATGGTTCTGGTGCTGGGCAAGGAGAAAATCAAGTTACCTGGGCTGAATAAAGAGAAAGCAGGGGGAGAAAAATGCAGCTTTCTGCATGTGGTCGGGGTTCGAAGCGCTGCCTGCTCGAGGGAGGGGGTTGATGGCTCTTTGTCTTCATGGTTCCTCTTTGCCATGCTCCTCTGTCGCTGCTGCTCAGGCTTTTTCTGCTTTATGTCCTGCCTTTAGCTGAGGACACGGGAAAGCCCTAGAGCTCCCCTCAAAGCGCTGTGCCCACCGGGGCCGCTCAGAGCCGCCTGCCTGCACCTGAACCACCCCCCGTGCCCCTGCTCCCCTCCGGCCACCCGCAGCCCGGGGCGGGGGGGGGCCGGGCCCCGGTGGCGGCGGCGGCGGCGGGCGCTCCGCACGGCCACGTGACCGCCGCCCCACTCCCTCCGCTCTCCGCCATGGCTGCGGCGGCTGCCGCCGGCTCCCTGCTCCTCGGCTGCCTGCTGGGCCTGGCGCTGCCCGGCAGCCGCGCCCTGCACACCAAGGGCTCCGTGCCCCTCGACTCGCTCACCTTCTACAAGGTACCGCCGGGGGGCTGCTGGGCCCGCGCGGGGGAGCTCGGGGAGGCAGGTGGGGGGCGCGGCCGTGCAGGGAGAGCCGCGCTCCGGCCCTGAGCACCGCGGGGCTGCCGCGGGGGGCCCGGGGGAAGGAGCCGGGGTTGGGGTGTGGGGGACCGGGGGGCGCGGAGAGGGGGCAGCCGGGGTAGAGCCGGCGCGGCGCGGGGCTCGCGGGATGGCTGAGGATCCGGGATCAGCCAATGGCAGAGCGGCAGTGGCGGTGAGCAGCCAATGGGAGAGCAGCAGGGGAGGTGGGCAGCCAATAGGCGCGCTCCAAGTGGAGCCGGGGCCGCGGGGGGCTCAGCGCGGCCGGCGGCTCCGTGCGGGGCTCGCGGCCCGGCGGGGTTCGGCTCCCTGCGGGCGGAGCGGCGCTGCCGCCTCCCGGCCCCTGCCCCGCGCCCCCCGTGCACGGCGAAGCGATCCTCGGGTGGTCCCCGCTCTGAGCAATGTCCCTGGGGTTTGTGTGGATGGAGCAGAAGGGTCAGACAGAGCAGATGGCTGCTGTCAGGCTTGCATGCTTGGTTGGGGGGGGTTGTCCTTATTCTTTATTTTTTTTCCCCAAAAAATCACTTTGAAAGCGTCTTCCAAGAGCCTGGAAGCGTTTTTAATTCAGCACTGACCAGCGCTGGGAAGGATGGCACAGCTGGGTGGTAGGGAGGTGGAGAGGAGCCTGTCGAAAGGGAGCCATCGAATTGCAGGATCAGCGCGGGCACTTTAGCAACACGGGCAGGAGAGACAAGGATCAGCTGAGCTGGTTAAAAAAGCGTCTGCCCTGAACAAACTGCCCTGACATGAGCAAATAGCTCTTGCCACACGCCAGCCCCCTCCTGATTTTTCTGCTGTGACAAACCCTTTTTGGTGTTTTAAGGCTACTGCGTTCTACAGCCCTTAGCTCCTTAGGAGGAGAAGTTGAAGTAATTGGCAGTGTGCTGCAAGAGGAGCTTGAAGAGACCAGCAGAAATGTCAGAGCTGTAACACGCTGCGTTCGCTTTGTACAAGGACAGTAAATAAGCTGCGAGATCAACAGGCCCTGAGCTGGAGGCTCGTGAAGTGGTGCAAGCAGCTGCTGTGTCCCTGCTTGAGCAGCACTCGCAGGGCGCTGTGTAGGCGGGGACCTGCGCTGCGAGCCGGTTGCGCTCACTAGAAAAAAAACATGTTGCAAGGTCTTCTCCTGGGGGCAGAACAGAGCCCAAAGCAGGTGGCAGATTCACGGCCGAGCTCATTTAGCAGAGCTAAATTCAAAAGCAACGGCAGAAGTGGAGAGGAATCGATTAAACACCAACGCTGTGTACTGAACCAGAGCAGTGTTTCCGCTGCTGCCCGTACCTCTGCTCTGAGCTGCGGCTCTCGTGCTGGGACGCTTCAGAACGGCCTTAGATTTGTCCTCCAACCTCCTAACGTCCCCCTGGAAGTCTTTTCACTGACTTGCCTCCAAGATGCCGATCAGGTTTACAATAAGCAAATCATGTATAATTAAAGCCGTTATCAGATCCCCCCGAACCGATCGTGTACCATCGTTATCATCTGCTATAGGGATACGTACATGCAGTTTTCGCTCACGCTGCAGTGAGTCACTTTTCAAAGGCTATAATTAAAAAATTTCCATCTCCCTCTGCACCTACTCGTTGCGCAGGAAAATATGAAAGAGCTAAAACAACCTTAGGTGGCTTGTAGATTGCTCAAACCTGAAATTTTAAGTTTTGTCTTTTTTTTTTCTTTTCTTATTATTTTAGGTAATTCCGAAGCATAAGTTTGTCCTGGTGAAATTTGATACACAATATCCTTACGGTGAGAAACAAGATGAGTTCAAAAAGCTGGCAGAGAGCTCAGGCTCCAGTGAAGATCTTCTGGTGGCTGAAGTGGGGATATCAGGTGAGGAGCTCTGAACAGATTCGTACACTACAGGTTGGTGGCGAGAAAGTAAAACCCGCTGCAGTTTCTGCTCAAAATAGGCTCTGAGGTAATTCTGGTAGTGGGAGACGAGATTGACACGGTGCTGTCAGATCGAAATATGGAGTGGCCCTGCCCTGGCTGGTAGCAGAGCTCCGCCGTCACCTCCTGCAGCGAGCGTGGGAGTGCTGCGCTCTGCTGTCGGCTGGTTAATGAAGCAAGGCAGCCCACGGCTCCAGTGGGTGCCACCCTCCTCCTTCACAGCACTTTTCTTCCTTCCTTTTTTTTTTGTTCCTGAAATAAACCTTTTCATCCATTTTCAGGGACCAGACCCCGCAAGAACTGGGTTTTAGCCATCAGCCTGGTCAAACAAATCAAAGCGATATGGTTAATTAATTGTAGCAAACCCTCTATTTGCTGCTGATAAGGCTCAGAAAGCAGTTGTTGCACCGTGGCTGGCGTAAGCTGGCGTTTTGTTGTTGACTTCTGTGGGAAAGCAATGAGGAATGGCTCACTGCCACCTTACTTGTTCTTGCTTTGCAGGTAGAATTAAGGATTTAAGCCCACAGAAATTGCCTAACTGGAAAGTTGAACCACACTGACATTGCTAAGCACACGTTGGTTTACCCAGGCAGCATGGTTGACATCCCTTGAGTTATGGCTTTTTGTCCTCAAGAATAAATGGAATTTATGTGCGAAGTAAAAACATCCCCTTGCTTGGAATGCTGTCAGAACTAAAATACAAGGGTGTGCTCTCTGCACATAGACCAGGAAAAAAGAATCCATCTAAGTGTAATATCAAAGGATAAAACAAAACAAGGAGGAAAAAAAACAAAACAAAACACAATTAATTTCCCATAATGATAACTGGGTTTGTTCCTAGAGGTTTTGTGCTAACAGTCAAAGAAAAGCATCATTAGAATCTTGTATTTTTCTTGGGAAAACCTAATGATGGTCTGCCTTGCCCAAATGATTTTCTGGAGTGTTTTTGTTTCAGTGTATGGCATTTCCTGGCAAAGAGGTTATTAGGAATTGTTGAAACTCTGGAGACAAATATTTGTCAGTCTGTATACGAGAGAATCCTAAATTATATTTTTGCATTAGCCTAATATACTGTGTTTTTCTCTGTTTTGTTTTCTCTTAACAGATTATGGTGATAAACTGAACACTGACCTGGGTGAAAAGTACAAGATGGATAAGGAAAAGTTCCCTATTTTTTACTTGTTTCGGGATGGTGACTTTGACAATCCTTTACCTTACACTGGCCAAATTAAAGCCGGGGCTATTCAGCGCTGGCTGAAGAGTAGTGGTATCTATCTGGGGATGCCAGGCTGCCTGAAGGAGTATGACATGCTGGCCAGCAAGTTTGTGAGTACCACCGAAAAGTCAGAGCGGCAGTCCCTCCTGAAAAAGGGGCAACAAAGCTTAGAAAAAGCAAAAGAAACTGAGAAGAAGTCAGCTGAGCAATACTTGAAAATTATGAGCAAGATACTGGAGCAGGGAGAAGAGTTTGCTGCTAATGAAGTCGTCCGAATCACGAAACTGATTGAGAAGAACAAAATGAGTGATGGAAAAAAGGAGGAGCTCCAGAAAAGCCTCAATATCCTTGCTTCTTTCCTGAAGAAGAATAACGAAAAAGATGAGCTCTAATATGTTGGATAACTTTGTACAAGCTGTGAAACACTGTCGAGAGTCCTAACCAGTTCTCCTTATGCAAGAAAACTTCCCGCTGTCTTCAAGAGAGCAGCAGATTTCCTTCTGATATCGTCAGCTATAAAATCGAGCCATTCCTTAAAAATACAGTATTCTAAACGTTGGGAAAATCACCTTAAAGCAAGCTCCCAGTATTGTGTAATATCATTAAATAACAGTGTTAAAGTAGACCAAAAAAAAAAAAAAATACTAGATTGGCCTGAGGCACATTCCTGGTGGTTTTTACAGGTGTTCCCTGGCAAACAAATAACAAAATTCAGTCCCACGTTCTATCTTACGTGCTTTAAAAGGTACAGACTTGATGCCCCTGTCCCCACCTTCCCCTGGATTTAGTGCCCTCGCATTTTATTCCCTTTCACCCTCATCCTACCTTTTGCCTTCCCAGTAGGGCTTCTTACCCCAGTCTTGCTTTTCTTACCTGCTGTTGACCGAGAGACCCGCAGTTTCCTCTTTCTGCCTTCTCCTCCAGCGGCTCCTGTCTCTGGTTGCCTTGGGCAGCCCCCAGGTGAGGTGAAGCCAGGTTCTCTGCCCTCCGAACTCGCCCTGCATCTCCTGTCAGCAAGCATCCTCCCGAGCCCCGTCGCGATATTTGGGCTGAGTGAGCACAGCGCAAGGGCAGATCACCTCGAGGTGCTATTACAAGGAGACTCGCCAGTGCAAAAATGGGCTTTTTCAGAGGCTGATGAGGTAAATTCAGGTGAGCTTCCCCATGAAAAGGACATCAGTGCCTGTGCTTTTTGCCTGTTCTTCCTGATCAGTCTTCATCTCCCCAATTCAGAAGAAAGGGAGACAAATACATTGAAAAGTTGCAAACAGTAGTCAACGTGAATGAAATACCTTCTCCAACCTGGTCTTCAGAAGTGAATGGCACTCAAACTAAAGCTTCAACAGCGTTTGGCAGAGTTTTAAGTGTTTGAAAACGAGGTCTTGTGACGGGAAGCAGAAGTATTAATTCCTTAAAAGCTCCACCTGCTTTAATGGAGGTACCTGGCCCAGGGATCAGGCAAGCAGGTGCTGTGGGTGCTGTCCTTGCTGTGTGGAGCTCAGGCGGCTGCTGATCAGGGCCCCAAGCTGAGAGGAACACCTGCTGCGCCTTCTGCCTCAAGGCTCCGCTTCCAAGCTCGGCAAAACTCATTTCTGAGGGAGCTTTGCTGCCTTTTGAATCTCAAGGAGCAGACATTGCTGCAAGGTGAAGTGTATTAAAAATGCTGTAATAATAATAATTAATAATAATAAAAATAAACCGGTTCCAATTAATAGCTGACGCTTCAGCTGCTTTCTAAAGAAACTGCTGCTGGTTTGGGGGGTCAGGGAGAAGGCAAAGGCTGAGCGAGGGGGGGAGGCTCCTGAGGAGACCGCGGCGGCCGCCCCCGGCCCCTCAGCGCCGCCCGCTCGCCCCCTCAGCCGTTCCCGCCCTCCGGCGCCCGCCGGTGGCGCTGCGCGGCGCGGCGGCGTGGCGAAGCTAAGCAGGGTCGCCTCGGGTCGGCTGCTGGAGGGGTGACTCCGCCAACACCGCTTGTCTCCCCGGGAGCCCCGCGCCGTTACCGGGACCGGAGCCGAAGCTCCCGCGGGGGCTCCGCCGCCACCGCCCCCGGCTCGCTCCCCTTCAGCCAGCCCCGAGCGCTGGGGGCTGGCCCCGGGGCGGGCCGGGCTCGGTGTGGCCCCGGGGCGGGGCGCGGGCGGTGCGCGGAGCCCCGGGAGCGGCGAGGCGGCGGCTGCGGTGGGTGCTGGGTGGGTCCCCGGTGGGTCCCCGGTGGGTGCCCATGGCCCTCCCGGCGACATCGTCCCGGCTGGACGGGGGCTGGCAGGAGGTGAGCGAGCTCTGTCCCCTCTGTCCCTTCCCTGCCGGGTCCCGTGGGCTCGGTCCCGGCCCCCCGTGGGCTCCCCGTGGGTTCCCCGTGGGCTCCGTGGGGCCGTGGGGGGGCCGCAGGAGGTCCCTGACAGCTCCCCCGTGTCCCTCCGTGTCCCCCAGGTGTACTCGGCTCTGCAGTGGATCCAGTTCACCATGGCCATGCTCAGGTACCGGCTGGACGGAGGTGGTGGTGGCGTGGCGGCTTTTTTGGGAAAAAAAACGAAAAAAAAGTAAAAAAAAAGAAAAAAAGAAAACTGCTGGTCCCAGCCAGCCCCCCCCCGTGCCAACGCAGGCTTTGTTTTGTCAGTGTTACAGGTTCCAGCTCAATCATTGCCTACGCCGTCTTCCAGAACGCGGTGAGGTCCCCCGAGGTAAGGACGGAGCTGGGCTGCATGGGCCGTGGGCGCTGGGGTTAATTAAACCTTGTTTATTAGAGCCAGGAGGAGGCCAAGGGCTGGCCAAGAGCCTTGCCGTGCTGCCACACGTGTGGGGCTGACCTTGGGCTGTACCTGCGCGGGGAGGAGCAGGTCCCTGCAGCTCCTGCCGCGTCCCGTGGGTTTGGTTTTGGGGCTGGGGAGCTGCGTGGGGATGCCCCAATGCGTGCAAAGTTCCCGGGGTATGGCTGAGGCTTTAAACAGGCAGGCGTGCAGCTAAAAGGGGTGTTAGCAGAGGTGCTGAGAGGTTCGGGCAAAAGCAGAGGAGGCTGAGCAGCAGTTTGTAGTGCTGAGCTCCCATGTGCACAGGAACAGTTAATGTTGCTCATGCAGCAGCGCCTGGCACATCCCAAACGCTTCACACGTGCAGATCATGCGTGTAGGGAATCCAGCACATCTGGGATGGTAATCACGGACCTCCAGCCCAAGCTTGCAGGGCTTTTATGTCCTTGCACAGCCCGTCTGTCTGTCCAGGATTATCGGAGGCGGCGCACGGAGCTGTGTGAAGCTGCGGTTCTTTGGGATTTGCAGATGTCTGGCAGCCCGGTGTGTGGACCACGCAGATAACAGGTTACTGCTAAGAGCAGGAGGGCGGTGAAGCTGGCAGCGAAGTCGTAACAAAGCTGTCTTTGTACTTCCCTTGTCTTCGATGTCCATCATACATCGTGGGTTCAATCTGCAGCCCGCAGACCAGGGAATGCAGTAAATTATTCTCAGAGAAGGAAGTCATGCATGCAGACAGCGCTGGATGAAGCAGGGTGTGTTGGAGAACCTGCGGCCAGGTTTTCAGGGCAAATTTGCACCGCTTGCAGCGTGCAGGGCAATCTTGCTCCCGGGTAGGCAGAGCTTCACGGAAAAAACACATCCAGAACAAGCTGCGGAGGTCTCGATGCATTTCCAGGGAGGAAAGAAAGCTGGGACTTCACCTTGCTGCTGGGATGGACGCCTTCCTGAGCTCGTGCTGCACAAGGCGCTTATCAAAAGTGATCAAGAACCCTCTCAAGATCCACATATCACCTGCACAGCACCAGCCGTGGTTCTTTCCTGGGGTCCTCCCCTCTGCTGCGGCGTGGAGCTGAGCCTGGCAGGGGTCCCGCTGTGACTCAGCAGCCTCAGCCCGTTGCCTCCCATGGCTACCAGCCCGCATCGCTCGGGAGCCCTTGTGCTATCAGTCATATGATGTGGCTGCGGCCCGGGAGCTGCACTCTTGCTGTTTTTGGGTTGCACATGGCTCCCAGCCGCAGATGGAGCGTTCCTGCTCGAGGGACTCCAGATGTTTCTGCTCAGATTATTGCAAATCCGGCTCGGAAGGATGGATCCCAGCCAGAGGGACCCGTTGGCGTCGGGCTTCCAGGCTGTGCTGCTGCCAGCCGGATCCATTGCTGGTGTTTCAGAAGCAGCAAAATCTTCAGCAACTTCCCCATTCTCTTGTCCCCACATTTCTGGTCCTGTGGGCAAGTTTGTAAACAAAGGGGTTGGAAGAAATCCATATCAAAGCTCGCCACAAATAGTTTATTCCCTGTGTCATGAGACTCCAGAGTAAGAAATAAACAGCTCTGGAGGCTGGGAGGAGAAAAATATTACAAACACTTCCCCCTCCTACCCCCAGCTGAGGAAATCAAATATTGCGTTCTTGAAACTTGCTTTCGGCCTCTACGGAGTCAATAAAACTTCAGCATGAGCTGAATCATTCATGATGGCAAGCGCTGAACACGGAATTTCCTCTGTCATGTCCACAGGTTCTCTGCAGGCAGATGTCCGCGGGCGATGACCAGGCGTAGCAAAACCAACATCTGTGCTCCAGCCTGGCAGCTCCAGCCTGGCAGCTCCTCTGAATGATTACGTCTTTACAGTCCCTTCCTCTATTTTATAAATACCGTTTGTTTCTTCTTTTCCCTTCTGCAAGTAAGAACCGTGCTGCCTTTCTCTTACGACTGGGCCACCTACCTCATTTAGGTCCGTGCCAAAAGGGCTCCTCAGCCTGCAGTGGCGCTTCCCTCCAAGGACACGTGGTGCTGGAGAAAGAGGTCTCGTGTTTTGGGGCAAAAGTTTCTGCTGTGCTTATTTGAGAGCTGCTTGGCTCTAACGTGCTGTGCTCACAACCTGGAAGTGTCCCCAGCCTGGCGTGCCCCTGCCTGCTGGTGCTTCAGCTCTGCACCAGCGAGGAGAAGCCCGGATTTATCGCTGCTCAGGGAGACGTTGATAAGCACAACGATGTCTGGGCTTGATCTGCTGGGTGAGGTGAGACCTGGAGAGGCAAGGCTGTTTGAGGAGAAACCCCGCAGAAGGCAGAAGGCCTGCTGTGGGGTCCGAAAGACACCAGGCAGATCTCAGCAAAAACTGCCATTCGGGACAGCTCGGGTTTAATCAGATGTGCCTTGATGCTCCTCAGTCTTCCTAAGCTCTTTCTGTTTACTCACAGGGACAAGAGAAGCATAACATGACACAATGGGTGGCAGGCGTTGACTTAAAGCACAATACTGGGGCAAATTTCACCCAAAGGCTCAGTTCCCTGGAAAAAATCTCAAAATCGAGGCTCCTGAAAAGCATCCTTGCTGCATTAACCTGGCATGTAAAATAGGTTCAGCCTGAGTCACCAGCTGAAATGCCATGGAACACAGGGGAAAAATGCCCATTTCAGGGTATTTCAGACCTGAAGGAGGGTTTCTGTTTCCCAGAAGTTTCTCTATCAATTGATTTCGTTGATTGCTTCTCCCTGCACACCTGCCTCATTCTGCCAAGCTGCAGATCACACCATGATCTACAGGTTTGTAGGGTTTGGTGCTGCTCTTGGATCTGGGGGCATTGCTGTGGCAGAGAGGGTGATTAGGGCAGGGTGATGGCATAGAAGCAGATACAAAGGCAAGGGGAACAAGCTGCTGCTGGCGGTGGTCGTGGGGATGTTGGGAGCACTGCCCGGACCTGCTGACTGATTTCATTTCCCCAGGTTCGCCCTCTTTTCTACCTGAGCCTCTCCGACCTGCTCCTGGGCATGTGCTGGCTCACCGGGGCGCTGCTCTACAGCACACCCACCTCCAAGCACGATCTCATCTGCTACAACCTGCAAGCCACGGGACAAGTGAGTAGCCTCGGCATCACGATTCATCATTTTGAGCCCGTTACTGTAATTAGCCTCGCCGGTGATCAGAGCGTGGCCGTGGGGAACTGTTCCTAGACCGGCTTTGGCAGAGGCTCCCTGGGCAAACTTGACTTATCAGATCTCTTCGCCTCGTTTGTACGCCAGAGATAACGGTGCTTGGTTTTAGGTACAGCTGCTTTGCGAGAGGCAATAAGGAAGGCAAAGAGAGCATGGGATTTTGTGGTTGCAGCGTTTGGGTTACTTCTGCAAAGCGAGTAGATGGGGCTTTATCTATTTCCTGTTGGTCCCGCGCCAAAGATTATCTCTGTGCCTCCCATGCTGCAGCTTTCCTATTCCTCTTCGTGCTTCCTCCACCCAGGGCAGGAGCAGATGCGTTCTGCCATTCATTTGGGCTCGGATTTTAAACATTTCTCAGAGCCCTGCCCTTCCTGAGCTCGCTGACCCAGCCCTGTGCTCTCTCAAGTCCTGAGGATGCTCGGGGGCTGCTCTCTGTTCAACCTCAGCCCCCATGCCCCAGCGATTTAGGCTGCTTTCCAGTGCTCTGGGATGATTTCTGAGACTAATTGGAGTGGAATGAAGGAAATGCTGTTTTCCTGACGGTTTGCTGGTGTCTCACCAAGTTCCCGTTTGGACGTTAGGCCCTGCAAATCACTGCTCTTGAAAAGCTGCGGGGCTTTTTTTGTAAGCGGCGACCTCTGGGCTTGACAGTTTCCTTCTGAAGCGCCCACAAAAACCTGGCTGGGAAGAGCAAGGGGCTGTGGAGGTGCTCACACCGTGTGTGTCTGGGGACGGGAGGCTGCAGCCTGGTGTTATTTCACAGCTGTGTCTGGGTGAAGTTGTATTGTGATGGAGAGCAGAGCTTAGAGAGCAGCTGCTCCACTCCTGGCTTCTCTCTGCTTTCCCAAGCTGTGCTGCTGGAGAAACAGCGCAATCTGTTCACCGCAGCGTGGTTTGGTTATCTGGGAACGAAGCAGAACGGGATCAAAGATGTCCTTTAGATGATGGTACAGGGGAAAGTGAGAACAGCTCAGGGGAGGCTTTTCAGAGCCCGAAGGCAGAAGGAGCCGGCAGGACCAAGGGGGATGCAGAGGGGTTGTAGAGATGTTTCCCTCGCGGCTTTGCCTGGGGGACAGCTCTTGAAGTTGGGTGCTGGGGTGAACTTCTTAAGGCCTGGAGAAGACAGACTGCAGTGCTGGAGGAGAAACAGACAACACAGCATCAATTCTCAGTGCGGACATGGAGAGCGTGCTATGAGCTCGTGCACTTCTGGCTCCTTCCTGCTCTTGCTTTTGGGGTGCTGTGTGGGGTGCCTGCCCCATCCCGGGCTCAGCCACGGGGACAGCCGAGCCGGCTTGTGTCTGGCAGGAGCTCCGGCTGCTGTTTGCTCTGGGAGAAATTAAAACAAACGGAGCACTTGCCATAGCAACAGCGCCCGCGCGGCGCACGTGACGGGGCGCAGGACACCTCCTTGCTCAACCCCAGCAGTGCCCGTGTGCGGTGGGGACATCTCGTGCGTAAGTAGGAGCCAGCAACAGGTTTGACCGGCGCCTTCTGCAGAATGGAAGTGATCTGTGACCGAAGGAAACGAACAAACGGCTCCCGGCCCTGTCCTCTGCGCGGAGGAGAAGTCTTGCAAGGGTTGCATTCCTGGCTGTCTCGTAAATCCACCCGGCTGGTTTGCACACCTAAAAGCTGTAAAAAGGCAGGGGTGGGACAGGCTCAGCAGCGGTGTTTGCAGACCCACAGCACACTCCGTGTGGTTTGGTGGTCTCAGGGGATCGCCGTAGGATCAGGGCAGAGTTCTGGCTTATGCAAGCTGTTGACCATCACATCATCACCAGGGGCTGAAGCTGCTGCCAGGGGAACTCCCCTATAGCATCCGCACCGTGTCCTAAAGCAGGAGGTGGCTTTGTTTCATGGACTTTTCCTGTTTCAGCCCCAGGCTCTTGGTTGAACTCACACTATTAGATGTAAACAGTGCTCCCTTCTGCCACCCCTTGCCTTTGCTCCTTCCTTCTCCCTGCTTTGCCTTTGCACCGCAGCGCTGAAGCCCGGAACAGAGATCGTGGTTATAATTGCACAGTTCCCCCACATTCTTCCAGTTCAGTTCCAGTGGCCTAATAATGTCCTGGCAAGCTCCGCTCAACGCCGCTGAGCACAATGGGGAGCCACCGAAGTGTTGTAATGAGGGGCTCTCGGGTCTCCCTTGAGCTCCTCCGGCTGAGCGCTGCGGGACCGCCCGCAGCCCCCGAGGTGGGGCTGAGGGGAGCAGAACTCCCTGCTCCTCCTGCCTTCCTGCAGCTCCACGAGAGGTTTGGGGTTCCCTCTCCCAAAGAAGGCAGCGTTGGCGCTTTGTGAGCTCTCCGAGGCGGTTTGAAGTGCAAGAGAATTATCTTTGCGGGCTGCTTCGATGACCTGCTCTGGAAGTAATTGAAGAAGGGCAACAAACCCTCATTAAACCTCCTCTAATGAGCTGGGAAGTCACTGTAACGTTCACGCTGCAGTGTAGCAGTCCCTCGGACCTCTTGAGGGCCAGCCAAGAGCGTTTGCACCCTCAGTGAAGGAGCCTGAGTTTATTTAGTGACTTATTCCTGGACTTTGGTGATACCGGGCTGACAAACCTGTGCTCCTTGCTTCTTTGGCAGAGGGTGGCAAATCCACAGAAAAAAATTCACTTGTCCAGCCCTTCCTCTTTGCCTTTGCCACTGAAGCATGTGTTTCCTGTAACAAGCCCAGCACACGCGTATATATAGTAAGGGCAGGCAGCTCTGTTTGGACTCGGCTGCCTCAAGCAACCGTGGCTGGGGATCCAGAAAAAGTGCAAGGAAGATTTGTTCCTTTTACAGGAGATTTTCGGTATTTGGTTTTACCTCAAGCTGCAATCAAGGGCTGGGAAACTCATTGTGGGAAGCGGTGTTTTGTAGCTTTTCTTTCCTCTTTTTTTTTTTTCCATGGAGGGAACAGGATTCTTAGCATGCTAAATCTGGCTCACGGTGCAATTGTTGTAGTCTCTGCCCCCGCTTTCCTCTCCATGTATGCTATTGTTTCCCATTTCCGTGAATTCACCGGGCAGTGAGCTTGCCACTTGAGAAAAAAAAAAGTCTCATCACCTTGTCTGTGTTGTGTTTTCCAGCGGATGCAGCGCAGAGAAGCTGGAAGTGCCTTTAAACCTTTTTGCATTGTTAGAATTTGGGCCAAAAAATGACCTGAGTCACAAAGATTTGTATTTGTAAGAGTCCTCTGGCCCTGATTTGGGGCCAAATTGAAGCCCCCTTTGTGCAGGACAAGGCAAGACCCTTCCTCTACCTGGCTCTTCCCAGGTTGTGTCCCTCTGCAGCCCAGCAGACGAGCACAGGGGCTGAGGAGGGCTGTGGGTGCACGTCCATCCTGCACCCCACGCTGTTTAATACCCTACCTTTGGCCCGTGGCTCATCAGCCATGAACCAAAGCTGCTGCAGGAGCTCTTGTCCGAAATCCTGGCTCTTTGTGTTCCTCAGGTGTTCTACGTGGCCTCTTTTCTTTACACTGTCAACTACACCTGGCATCTGTACAGGGACCTGAAGGTGAAATACAACCAGAGCCTTAACAGGATGCCCCCCACGGTGAGTAGGACCGATATAGAGCAGCCGCTGGGGACTGAGACCTACCCGGGGGGTTCTGGTGGGGTTTGGGAGGCTCATACAAGGCAGCAGACCCTGCCCCAGGGGCTTTGAAGGCCCTCTGGATGAATTGGCGTATCTTGCTGTGGCACGAGTTACAGCTCAGGGTGCTGTAGGATCTCAGTGAAGGATTGGGCTTGCAAGGCCAAAACAGGCAAAAGCAAACAGCAGTGCATGTCTCAGAGCAGAGAAAGCTCAGGATTGGTGAAGTTCTCCCACAGAAGACCAGTTTGCACCAGTCGAGTAGCTGCTTTGTTGCTGCCACTGCCTCCTGGCAGAGCAATGACTCCAGGGGACAGGAAAGCAGGGGCAGCCTGGGCAGTCCAGAACTGAGAACTGGTAATTTCTGGCCTCCCCAGGTGTCGTACAGGCTTTGAGAGCATCAGCAGTGTTTTGTAAGAGCTTGAGATGGGAGGTGTGACGGGAGGGAGCTAGTGATAAAAGGAGGGGTTGGCTCCCTGAACAACCCCTGCCTTCGTCGTCGCTGACCTTTATGCAAACCCATCTGGGAGCCGGTGCGATCGCTGGGAACCGAGGAACAAGGACGTGGTGCTCAAAAAATACTCGTTGAGTTGCAGGCTAAACAAACACTTCACTTGCCATGTGATCTACATCTCTGCCTGCAGTCGTTTGGTTCTCACACCTGGCTAAACAGTGGCACCACCACTGCTCTAACTGCAGGTCCTCCCGCTGTGGTACTGCACGAGAGCAGGCTCCTTATGCAGCTCTTCCCACTGAACACATCTTTAAACAGCTTTTCTCTTCCCCAGACCTTTGCTGTGGGCAGCAAACCATGTCTCAGACACTCCACCTGTCTGTGCAGGAGCAGCAGGCTGGGCAGATGGCTCTGTTTCAAGGGCTCTTGTCTGTAGGGTTTGGATCCACTTGTAGGGTTGGTTTCCTTCCTGGGCTCCCGTTCAAAACACAGCACCTACAACAAGTTTCCCAACACCACAGCTGTGCCTGTGTTTAATTCTCATAGCTGGTTTGTGGATGCCAGCTGCTGGAGTACATTTCCTCATGACCTGAGGCCAGGACACTCCAAGCTGCCTGCATTTCTTCATCAGAGCATGAAATTTTTGAGGAACAGGGTTGGGTTGAATGAATGAGCAGTACAAAGAATGAGTAAGTTACACCAGGGAGCTCACCAAGTGTCTGCTGCTTGTCTGGTTTAAAGTGTTCTCAGTCCTGGCTTTGAAGGAGAACACGTCAGTGAGCTGGTGGAGGTGTCGGCTGTTCCTCTGGCACATCAGCACACACTGAGCCTGGCAGTGTTCATTCAGACCAAGGTGGGAAGCAGCATTTGTATCGGTCTGGTAATTAACTAGCATCTGTAGGATCCAGAGCTGCTGAAGCACTCCCTGGGTGCCGGTTCCTGGGAGCCAGTGGCTGTATGGAAACGACCATTTAATTAAGCTCTTTGGACTTTGCAGGTTGTAGATTACGTGAGCTGCATTGGCCGAGCAGCAACGATCTTGTCCAGGTAAGATTTGTTTCTGGCAAAATGCTGTGGGTTTGGTAAACTGCAGCGTCCTGATCCCTGCTTCCAGCTTGTTTTGGAGCAAATTTTACTAAAACCCGTGTTTGTCCTCAATGGCAGCAGTGACCTAACAAGCTCTAAGCAAGAGTCTTTGGATGTAAGGGCCTTTCTCTAGCCAAGTTACTTACAGCTGTATAAACTACGTATAGGTTCCTTTTCAGAAAGTGCTCCCTTTACTAATTGCCTGGATGAATGAAGTGTGGAAGTTAGCCAAGCTGGTAAAATACTCCTCCAGAGCAGCACAATAAAAACAATTTCCAAGTCCTCTGTAGTGACAGGAGACAGAAGAAGGAGTGCTTGGGGACAGGAGAATTGCAATGCAGTAACTGTGCTGTTGTTCTCTCTCCTCCCAGCCTGGTCCCTTTTCTTCTCATGGTGCCTGTGTTTTGCCTGGGCAACAACAGCAATTGCTACCAGAACTTCAGTCAGAAGCACGGGTAAGCTTCACGCCTCTCTCTGAAAGAGCCTCACCACTTCTGAGGCACGGCAAGAGCTCCGTCCGTTCCCTTTCTCCCCACAGATGTCTCCTGATGCACACAGAGGCAGCTGTGCCCACCACCGAGCCACTGACGCTGAACGGCTCCGTTTGCCGTGTGATGCATTTCTATGGTGTGGGGGTCTTCCTCGTTTCCTTTCTGATCAGCTTCGTAGCCATTCTGGTAAGAAACGTGGTCCTTGCACGCTAGCGGTGTGAAAGATGAGAAGTTTTGCCCCTTTTCGTCTTTACACGAGTGAGAGGTGACTTTGTGTGCATGCTCATCGGTCTCCCAGGTTTGCTTGGATGGTGCCAGCGGCCAGACAGCATCAGGGGATGAACTGAGTGGTGCTTTTTCCTTTTGGAAGGGATAATTTCATTGTGCCACCAGATAAATCCATCTGCAGCCCCGTGTTCTGTCAGCCCACCTCAAAAAGGATTTGGCAGGTAGAGGAGGCTCAGAGAATGGCAGCAGGGATCACCTAGTGCACAGGCCAGCTCCTGTGCAAGAGAGCAAATGAATTAAGTGTCCTCAGCTCAAAAAAGATCACGTGCAAAGCAACTGCTCTGCCCCAGGGCGTACCCTGTCGCACAGTGTGAGAAGATTTCATAGACTGAAATGAGGATTTAGCTAAAAAGCACAGGATAACTCTGTCCTAGCTAAACAAGCCAGATCAGAGCACGTGTCCAAAATTCAAGCAGTGATATATGCTTATTCTTTTTAGGTTGTACTCGTTCGAGCCCGAGGTTTGTACAAGAGGTTTGTAAACTCCACAGGATTCCTGGGAGACCAGCAGTGGGCCATGATTAAGGTGGTGGAACAACGAGTGGTTTTCTACCCCATCGCATTCTTCTGCTGTTGGGCCCCAGGTTAGCAGAGCACTGAGTTACTGTCACCATATCCTCGTAAGGCATAGAGCCTGGCAAGGAAACTCAAAAGAGGTGGGGTTAAAGCAATACCCTTTTGACACTCCCTTTTCGCAGCTGTCCTACTGGGAATTCTGAAGCTGGTGGTTTCAACAAGCAGCAAAATCTACATGGCTCTCCTCATTCTACAGGTAAAGTCTTCATCTGCAACCTCCTTTGTTTTGCCTTCTCTACTTGAACTATTGTCTCTTAGTGCCTGCCTGTTTCTAATCTCTGCCTAAAAACCTTTTTTCTAGCTACAAATATGACTGCTCTATGAGCTTAAGTCAGATTTATACTTCTGGTTGGCAAAGATCTTTGTTAGTTGCTCTGTTTTTCACGGGCTTAAAAAGGTCTCAGTAACCAAACTCACAGCATCGTGGAGATCATAGCAAACAGGACTGGAAGGGGTCCTCAGAATTCGGTTAGGTTTTTCACTTTCTGTGAAAGTCTCTAAATGTAATTCCTTCCCAGCACTTGTCCAGCTGCCTGATGTGCCTGAGGCAGCATTTCGCAAAGCTTATTAAAATAACTGTGAGATTCCTGTATCGTGTGGGGATGCAGATAGATAAAATCCTGCTGGAAGTGGGAGGCCTGACAAAATGTGCCAGGTTTGACAGCCTGGGAGGGAGCTTCCGAGTGCTGTGCGGCGCTGGCTGACGAGCCAGCCCTGATCTTGCTGCTGTCTCTCCCAGGCGCTGACAGCAGCTTCCCAGGGCCTTCTGAACTGCATTGTGTATGGCTGGACGCAGCACGCCTTCCTCTCTCTCAAACGCAACGCCTGCCGCGACGTTGACACTCAGACTCCTCTCCTGCGCTCCCAGAAGAAGTTCTACGACAGCACGCTCCCCGCCAGCCCTCCAGACGCAGAGGTGCCCACGTCCACCCTGCTCTGATGCATCCCTGCAGCGAAAGGAGAACAGGCAGCGTGCCAGCGGGGCCTCATCTCATTCAGCAGTGCCAGCTAGAGCTGGTAGCGGCTGTCTCGGTGTGCACTGTTGTCAGCAGCACAGGTAACTGCTGTGCTGGAAGAGCCTGAGCAGATCTGTCAGAGAAGCACTTTCAGTGAAGGTAGTTATTTATTTTACAGACCTGTATGGACTTTAAAGGGATTCTTTAAACATGGTAAATCTTCTTTAGTACTACAGACTTTCTCCTTAAGGAAATATCTCTAGAAATGCATTGAACTATGTACAACAGCTCAGAGACCTAGTGCAGCTCCTTTGAGGGCAGATGCTCAAAGGATGTTTTAATTTTTTAACTGTTTGTCAGGTATTTGCCATTACAAGTTATCATTAAAGCAAAGGTGAATATTTTTAAATCCCTGACTTTTGATTCAACATAAAAATAAGAACACGTACCCTGCTGATAGCCAACTGCATGGGATGGAAAGTTGTAGCAGAAAAGAAACAGCACTCACTTCCATGACTTTCCCCACATCTCCCTTTTGGTCTTCAGGGCAACTTCTGCTCAGCTGCAATACTCAGAACAATAAGCTTCTTCAACCCAGTGGAGCATTTCTCATGAACCAGAGCAGGACTTTGCATGAATCTGTGCTGGTCTAGATGTTCAAGTGAATTACTTACTAAGACCCCACCATTCTATAGAAAATAAAACAGTTTTTTAGCTACACTGGGAGGAAAACAACCCTATAACTTTTATGCTCTTTAAATTCTCATAGCTTCACTTTTCGGGTCCAACCCAAATTTATTTACATAGTTGGTAGGACAAGAAAAGGAAATACTCAAGTTTTGTGTAAGTAACTTTTATACAGTTTACACAGTTACACTGTGTAAAATACTTTGTACAAATCTCTTGGGAATAATGGTCTGGTTTCAGAGGTTCCCATGGGGCCTGCAGTCCTTTCCAAAGCTCAGCTGGTGCTTTCCCACTGCTCTCCCAGCTCACAAAGCTCTCCCACTGCTTTCATTCTTTTAAACATCGTCATCATCTTCTTCTGTGTTCTGCTCCTCATCTTCAGAAGTCTCTGATGCCTCTGTGCATGAACGTGTAGTGAAGAACGCAGTGATTACGTTGATGTATCTGATTGCAGCAATGAGGAGAGCGATCAGAACGATGGCAACAGGAACAGCGATCCCTAGTGCAGTCCCAAAAGCTTTATTTTGGACAGCCTCTGCCGTGGAGATTCTTAAGTGCGGCGGGGGGCCACTGTCCACGCTCCCTCCCACACCACGGAACTGGCAGTAAGGGGGGGCCCACCCAGCTTTGCAGTGGCAGTGCTCAAGGTTGTTGCAAACCCCTTTCCCCTGGCACAAAATGTTTGCATCGCACTTTGTTCTGACCATGGCGTCTGTGCATGTCTTATTAATGCAGATCTTACCCTGACCACACTTGGTGCCATCGAGTCCTCCTCCTATATCAGGTACATCTACGCCAGCACGGTAGGCTGTGCCCCAGCACCACCCCTCAGACCCTGGCATCTGAATGATGGTTTCAGACCCCTCCAGGAAGGGAATCCTCCTCACGTTCACACACTGCAGCCTGCCGCACAAAGCATTTTGGGGTTCACATGCCACAAAAGCAACTTCAGTCCCATCACCACCACAGTTGCCAAATCGATCCCCTTTCATGTTCTGCTCTTTGAAGCAACTTTCTGGAGCACCCCGAGCTTCGTTCCCGAAGACTTTTCTGCACTGCTTGTCATAGGTTGCGCATTTCCCACGGTAGCAGTAGCCATCGTCGCTGCATTGCGTCCCGTCATGTACGTACAGATCCTCTGGGCACCACTCCGAAGTCCCGTTGCAGAACTCGGGTAAGTCACACTCATCCACCTCTGGCCTGCACTTGTATCCCGCAGCACGGAAGCGGCATTTCTGACAGCACTGCCCAACGGAGCAGACAGCCCCCGGCTTCAGCCTGCAGTCTTTGTAGCAGCAGGGGTTGCCTTGGCAGTGCTGTGGCCCCCCGCAGTCACACTGCTCTCCCTCATCTATCACCTTGTTGCCACAATGCTTAAAATAGAAAAATCTGTTGGGCTCGGGGATGTTGTTTAAGCATTCGCCGTCCCCTCTGCTGAGCAGGTCTACAAAGTTCTGAAGGCTGCAGTTGCTGAAAGCCGAGGCGCCGTTGAGCGACTCTCCTGTCATGTAGCACTTGGTGGCTTTTCCACACACACACTCTTTTTTGTCATGCTCCATCCCCAGATTGTGGCCCAGCTCGTGAGTGAAAATAATGGAAAAGGTTATGAAATCCCTTCGTATGTGAGACACGATACCTGACTGATAACCAGGGTAGCAGATGCTACCTACGTAGGCCAGCCCAACGGTGAATCCGAAGTCTGTGTAAGTAAATAAATGTGCAATGTCATACTTCATCCTGCTGGAAAGGTCTGTATTTACCCAGCTATTAAAATTTGTAAGAACTTCTTGTATATCCAGGCTGTTCTTGATTAGGTTGCCGCGTGTCCACATCTCCAGCCCAATCAGGCAGATGCGAATCTTCAGAGGATAATAGTACGTTTCTGATAAATTGATTGTATCTGTTACCAGAGCCATCACAGAGGTTTCATTGCTTCCTTGGTAAGAAAACAGCTGGTGGTCCACCACAATAAAGATCTCGACATACCTGGTGCGCATCAGTCTCTGAGACAAGTCTTGCTTCGCTGAGGGTATTTTAATACCCTTCAAGCCTGGTTGCCTTTGGATCGCTTCATCAGTCAATCCACACGTCGAAGGCTTGTCCTGGGTCATCTTCCGTCGATAGAGAAGGTGCTGGAAGGTCAGGGACCCCGGCACGGGCTCGATGCCGTAGCTCAGGTTCCCGATTTTCAGCCGTCCCCTCAGACCCGAGCAGGTGCTCAGTGCCACGAGGGAGCCGGGGCTGCCCTCCACGTAGCCCAGGTAGTAGCACTCCTCGGGGACATGGGGCTGCTCCACCACCCTCCTCCCTCGGGGGCTGTAGGTGATGACCGGCAGGTTTTTCACCACGAGTCCCCGCGTCTGCGTGAGGTGGACGACACGGTTCTCACCCTCCACCCTGATGACATAGGACACCTCTCCCAACGCTGCCCGGCCTACCACGGGGGACAGCTTTTTTGGCCGGATTATCTCATGGACAGCGTAGCCGGGTGGCAGCCGATGGCTGCCTGCCCTGGGGAGGAGAGGAGCCGCCAGAACTGCCCAAATGCCCAGCCTGAGGAGCAGGGCTTTGGCCTGGCTGCCATGACCTGCCTGGAGCCACCTCACCACCACAGCCTTCAAAATGGAGGCCAGACACCTCCGTGAGGGCTCCGCCAACCCTCGCACGGCCATCTTGAGCCTATCTCCCTTCAGGTGCTTCGTTGGTGGCCGTGGCAGAGCCGCTGCCTTACAGCTGATCCCCTCAGCGCTGCTCAAGAAGGTTCCAGAAAGGCTGTGAGGTGACAGGGATGAAGGCCAGGCGGCCCTGCTGCGCTTTGCTCTCTGAGGGCTGAGGCAGCCGGGGAGCTGCCACCGCTCTTCCCTCGCTGCTCCGTGAGATTTGAGGAGCTGGGTGTCCTCAGTACCCCCTCCACCTCCTCCCAAAAGGGGAATCCCTGCCCAAAGATCGCCTGCGAAGCGCAGTTTCTGAGATTTAACCACACCAGCACTCCTCACAGCGCAGCACCCGTCCCCCCACAGCAGCTGACGCCTGTCTCAGTCACGGCCGTGTCCACCAGTGCAAATGTGCAGCAGCATTTCAAACTAACCTGAGCCCCTCTGTCATTTCAGTCAATTTTTTTTTTCCTACCAAGGTGTATGAAAACAATTTCTTTTTGCTATTCTACAGCTATTCTAACTCTACACTTGAATCTAGATCAATTTAAAATTAAGTCCACTGCAGCTGTGAGGCTGAAGCCAAGTCCTGCTTTCCACTGCTGCCACATGAGGTCCTATGCAGGGCAGTTTTGCCTCTCAGCTGGTTTAGCCCTGTCCTCTTCCACCTAGTCCTTCACACCCCTTCAGGAGCCCGTTCTCTAGCCTGAAAGCATCCGACCACCCTGCTTAACGCTCGGCGTGCTCTGAGCTTTCTCACACGGTCCATGACAAGAGCTGTGAGCACCACACCGGTAACGGTTAGCATGGTCATCTTGATGATGAAATTCATAAGCCCATTTTTAGTGACTGGCGTAGGCCCGCTGTCGATGCTTCCCCCAAAGCCGAAAAACTGGCAGTTGGGAGGTGCCCAGCCACGGTTGCAGTGGCAGTTGCCTTTGTTGTTGCAAACGCCTCTTCCTCTGCACGTGCTCTGGGCAGAGCAGCTGGGTGCCAAGTGCTTCTCCCTGAGCATGCACGTCTGGTTAATGCAGATCTTCTTCACCCCGCACTGCGTGCCATCCTCAATGGCTCCAGTATCCAAGGTTTCCATGCCCAAGTGGTAGTCTGTGCCCCAGCACAAGGTATCGTCCACTGGGGTTTGAATGATGGTTGAGTGCTCTTCCAGCCAAGGTAGATGCCAAACATTAATACACTGCACCCTCCCACACAGGACATTTTCGGGCTTACATTTCTGAAATTTGGTCCCTAGCCCATCTCCCTGGCAATTGCCAAACCGATCCCCTTTCATGTTCAGCTTCCTGTAACATTTTAGTGGAGCGGGCTCTGCTTTCTCACCAAAGATGTTCCTACACTGTAACATGCGTGATTTGCATTTGCCTGCGTAACAGTAGCCATCCTCAGCGCACACTGTCCCATCTTGCTTGGTCACATCCGCTGGGCAATGCTCAGATATCCCATTGCAATATTCAGGCAGGTCACAGGGGTTGGTACTCTCCCTGCACACTTTTCCTTCTGGGAGAGGCTTGCAATTCTTGCAGCAGAGCCCAGAAGTGCAAATGGCTCCTTCTTTCTTTCGGCAGCTGTTATCACAGCAAGGGTCCAATTCACACTGTGCTTCTGAGCCACAGTCACACTCCTCCCCGAGCTCCAGGATGCCGTTCCCACAGCGCTGCGGTACAAACATCGTTACTGATTCTGGGATGTTATTCAGACAGTTTCCTCGCCCTGACGCTATAAAATCAAAAAAGTACCTTGTGCTGCAGTTGCTGAATTCGTAGCTCACTGTGCTCTGTGCATTCATGATGCATTTAGAGGCGTTTCCACACCTGCAGTACTTGTCATCACGATCAATGCCGAGGACATACCCTAACTCATGGGCGACGTAGACAGCAGTGTCCATGTAAGTTCGCTTGGCAAACGAAACAACAGCAGAAGCACGTTTTCTATCACAGGCACTGGCGAAGTTCGATTTGCCACTCCTGTACAACGCTCCCGTGCTGTGACCAAAGTCCAACGAGGCAAAGAGACACCCCACATCATGCGCAACATGCGTAGGGCTTTGCTGGATCTGCCAAAGATTAAAATTGTGAAGGACCTCAGAAATGTTTTTGGTAATACTGATAGGGTTCTTCTCTGTCCAAATCTCTAGCACAGCTAATAACACGCGAAGGCGGAAAGAAGAAAACAGCCCGTCCACCAGATTGATTATTTCAATAACTTCCAACATCACGTTAGTTATGTCTCCACCGAAAGCGTCAAACCCTTCCTTGTCCACCACGACGAGGAGTTCCAGATACCGCATGTGCCCCCCGTCCTTTAACTGCCCTTTTGCTGTACCATGCCCTGGAAATTGTCTGCCTCTCTGGGGTGTTTTGTAGATCACCGTTCCAGGAACCGCCACCTCCCTCTGCAACAGAAGATGCTCAGATGCAGAGGAAGCTGCCAGGGGCTCGATGCTGTAGCTCAAGTTTCCAATCTGCAGCAGTCCTCTGAGCCCAGAGCAGGTAGTCAGTGTCACCATGGAGTCTGGGATGCCTTCCACGTAGCCGTGGTAATAGCAATCTGCTAGCACACGGGGCTGTTCGATCATGATTTTCCCTTGAGAGTCACGAGTGAATATAGGGAGGTTTTTTATTATAAAGTTTGTCTTCTGCCTGAGGTGAATGGTGTAATTTACCCTCTGAATGCTGATGACGTAGGACATGCTGTCCCGGCTGGCTTTCCCTGCCTTGGGGCCAAGTTTCCTTGGAATGACTATCTCGTAGGCTGCGCTGCCCCAGGTGGGCTGGGGGCTGCAGTCTGCACAGGGCAGCAGGAGCCCCAGGAGCAAGTAGCAGCCCAGCATGAGGAGAATCCCATTCCCCATCAGGAAACACCTTGGCATGACCCACAGCTGCGTCCCGCTGGAGCCACGGTCACCGGCACGGGGCAGGAGGCGAAGCAGAGCCGCTCCTGGGGCTGGCATCCAGCTGGAACGGAAGGGCCCGAGGAGAGGCCGTTTCCCCAGCTCCACTTTGAACACAAACATTCCACGGGGGGGGACAGGAGCTCCAGGCACCAGCAGGAGCAGCATCCTGTTAAATACCATCCCATCCCACCACTAAGAGCCTGCTGTGCCCTGCTTGGGCTGACCCCGTTTGCTGAGAGCACGACGAGCCAGTGCTGCTACAGCAATTTGTTTAAAAGGGGATTAAGCCTTCCTAAATGGAAAGCAACAGAAGATTACCAGGAAAACAATGAGGATTTGGTTGCTAATGTGTTCGGCACAGGGTGAGAGCCTGCAGTGGCTGTTGACAGATTTCCTTGCAGGGCACATCACTCAGCTGAGTGCCTGTCACCAAATGTTTTAACCGTTCAGGGAAGTTTCCTTGCTGGAAGGGGAGATGCATACGTTTGGCCAGGCATCCTTCTTCTGTGAGTACAGAAGAGTCTTTTCTTCTACGCTTATAGAGCATTTGGCCGCCTTAAATACACTTGGGATGCTTGGAACTTGTTCTCTCACTCCCCTTCCCACCAGCCTGAACAAAGGCCAACCTACTTCTCACCTACCAGTTTCTCACCGGCTGCCAGTCCTTCCACAGTGCCCTGCCAGTCGTCCTCCTCTCCTACAGACACCAGGAACGCTCTTGGCAGAATGGAGGAGTTGTTAGATTCAACAGGGGGAATGTCATAAACACTAAGTGCTACTCGAGCTGCACAGAGCAATTCATCCGTCCCTTTCCCTGGAAGCTGTAGCTACAAAAAAAAATAAAAAATTGATCTTCAGGAGTTAACCTGCAGCAGCGGGGATGTCCTGCTGCCATCTAATGGCATTTAGAGGCGCTTTTCAGGCTGTCACCAGGAAGAGCACACAAATTCCTAGGGCTTTACCCAGCCTATCTTGTTGGCCGCTCATTCACCTCAAAGAGTTGTGTTACAGAAGCAAATGCCTACCAGCAGTGGTTTCTCACAGTGCTGAGGCAGCAGGGAGCACAGCAGCACAGCTCCGGGGCTCTGGGCACCACCATCCTCTCCCCTTCTGTGCTAAAGAGACTTGGGGACCAAAAAAAAGAAGCCAGTAACTTTTAAGTTTAGTAAAATCATTTATATACATTGATGCGTAATATTTACAATATAATACTGATCCGAAATAAACTAACATGGTACAGGTAACACTGGAAAGGAGAAATGCAAACATTTTAATACACAGAAGTTAAACGTGGCAGATGATGACAGATTCAGATTTCCTAAAGAAAAACCTGAAGTAATGACAGCAAAACTTTGACATGTTGCTATTTCCAATCAAAAACTCTTTCTCCTAGTCAATTCTCCTAACCTTTCAACATATATACCTTAAAATAATCAAGTCACAGGAGCAGTCAGATATACATAAAATTTTGAAAAGGTCAAATGATTTCTGAGATTCTTGTCTTAAATAAAACTCTAAGAAAAAAAAAAAAAAAACAACTACATAGCTTTCCCACATCCTTTTAGTGTTTTTACAAAGAATGTCTTCTTTGTTCCCACACAACTCTTCCATCTCAAGATATGTACAATATTCACAGTCTGCTGTAAAGGATCAGTAGATTTATTACCAACTCAAATGTTACATAATCAAGACAAGGTATCTTGCATTTATGTCAACCAAAAAATAAGAAACCCAGGAAGAAGAAAGTAAAATGTAACTTTAAAATAAGCCAATTAGATCAATTCAAGTCTATTTAATTTTGAAATCTAAAACAACTTGTTTTCAAGAGTAAAATAATCAACTTTCTTATAGAAATAAAACCATTTGACCTAGAATTTTCAAATTGCATTTTCTTAAATCTGTCTTTCCCTACCTCCATTTCAGATCAGGCCATTCTTACTTCTCACAGACACTAAAATCAACAGTAAACCCGTAAAACGCAGTTCCTCATCACAAAAGCCCTTAGAAATGTGACTTCCCTCCAGACACCAAAACACAGTCAATCACAAGCGTACCCCCCTCACTATCAGTAACTGCTTGAAATGACCCTGTTGTGTACGTGAGGAGAGCATCAGGAGAGGAGGCACTCTCTGAAGCAGTCAGATCCTGTTTTCTCTGCTTATTTCTAAGCTGCCTTGGATGGCAGCGAGCAGCAGCTGCTCTCCCTCCAAGGTGCTCCCCACTGCACAAACCTCTCATGGTACTGCAGAAGTAGGCTGAAGCCATGTCCTAAAGACCATTACACCTCAGCGTACAAGCCTTGCTACTGTCATCTTTAACACCAGAGCAACCTGCCAGAGAAAAAAGAAGTCCCAGTGTGTTACACTCTGCGGTGCTCACAAGCTGCTTGGATCTCAGCAGACTGTGGTGTGGCAGCAGCCTGCTGAACCCACTGTGTTAACAATGAGAGTAGCTATAACCTGATCCATTTTTCTACTCAGAAGTTCTGGCTCTCCAGAAACTGCCAGAGGGTAGAGCTGCAAAAGTGCTTTTGTAGGGAGTTTCCTGCACTCCCGCTCAAACACAGGAGAATTCCTTGCTTATTTCTCTATTTTCCATACTTAAAAGTTCCCATACACTGAGATTTCCCAGTGGAAAAACAAAAAAACACCACACAGATTTCAAGTTTAAAAGGAAATGATCTATACATTTCAAGATTGTGTGGATGTTGACACGACCTGGAATTTAGGGCAAGGAGAGAAATGCACATAGGGCCTGCAAACTTGCTGATACTACCAAGAAACAACAAATACTCTTGTCACCTGCTAATTCTCTACAGTTGTCATCAATGCATGTCAGTACACAAATATTCCATGTAGTGTCAGAAGTACAATTCTGGCTTATGCAAAAACTCCCCATTTCCATCAGAGAAAGTGACGGTTAAATAGGGACTGTGGTTCTTACTGTGGAATAAATCAAGCACTGGAAAACTCTCAACAGGATTAAAAGAAAGTTGACAAGGTGCTGACGAAGAATGGGAAATGAAGCATCTCCTTCATGTAGAAAAACTAAGTTACTGCTTAAAAAATTTCATAGAAAGAGTCAGACACTGGTTTGCCATCCAAGCTAAAGGTTACAAGGAAGTCTGTTATAGAAAAAAGACAAAAAAGAACAAGGCTGGACTGCCGTAAGAGTAGATTGGGAGATTCATGGCTCAGGTTTGTAAATGTAAACCCAAAATTAACGAGCTATGAAATATAACAATAATGTTCAAGAGTCGTTACTAATAGCCCTGAATTGGCACTTCAGTCTGCAGACCAAACTCATTCAGTGTCTGCACAGGTTTAGTACCAAAATATCTCTATAAAAAGCCTTCGACCAGTCTCAAAAGAAAGAAAAGTGTCAGAAGGTAGAAAACTAGAAATATGTACAGATTCTTTTCATTTGTTTGTTTCATTAAAATAAAAAAGCAGCTTTTGGAGCCAATGTTCCAGACTAGTGTAAGAATCTGCCCTGGGCAGCCTCATGGTCCAGGCAGCATAAGGACATGTGTCAAGGAGCAGCCCTGCATCTGTTGCTCCGCCAGGAGGAGCTCGAAGGCATCAAAGAGACGGGGAGCTTGGACTCCGGAGGGTGACACAAGAGAAGGATCACTGGTGGACTCACACAGCAGCACTATGACCCTTGCCAGGATGATCTCTTTCAAACGAGAGGACAAGTCTGAAAACAAAAGTTGGATCTTCTAGAGTGGAAAAAATAAGGTGGAAACAGAACTTCTGATCTGGGGACAAAACAAATAGACCCCACGCTTACTGTTGTCTACAGAAGATCCCATCATGAAAAGAAAAATACCTCGTACATAAGGAACTAGAACATTCTTTGATTCTGCTGTTGAACGGTATGATAAAAAGAGGAGCTTTATGCTGAATGGCCATTAAGCCTTAAAGTAGGTCCAGGGAAGATGGGTTACAGAAGAAAGAAAGAGGGCTACTGATCAGAACTGAAAAATGCAGCAAGCATTTGGACTCAGGTGCCCTTGGCAAGGCCAAGCACGGCTCTTGGGTCATCTAGCGAAACAGAAGGCTATTTTGTTGCCTCTACATAAAGACTCAGAATTTAGGTGCAAAGGATAGCTATGAAGTTTGTATTTCACAGCACTTGCTTCAAGTACTTACTGAGCAGGGTGTTGAGAAACTGTGGCTGTCTTGTTCACATATATAGTCACTGCAGCTGGCTGTATGTATAGCAGATGGAAGGCAGCTTCTGCAACTGGTTATTAAGAAAAAGAATGGTCTTTAACAATATAATTTGCCCCATCTGGGGGGACTCATGATTAACAGTACATAAGTGATCATATATACCTCAAGGAACTGAGTTTTAAAAAAATATTACAGTACCAATGATTTTTTGTATCTACAACTATACAGCATTTTCAAGCAGTATGGAAATTTCATGAAATAATTATGATTTATTAATTTACATAAAAATACTTTTTACAGTTAAAGAATAAATCTTAAATGGTAAAAAAAATAAGATTAAGAAGCTCCAGCTATTGAGAGTCATGGGAGTTTGTCTGCTCTTCAATAACTTGTTTTACTATTTCTGCCAGTTTTAGTCGATCCACTTTATCTGTGAATCCTCTTCCTGAAAGGAAAAAAAGAGGTAGTCAGCAGGTGCTGGGCAGAAGGAGGAAAGTAATTATGGCTGGCATCATATGCTGGCTGAACACAAAGTACAGAGACATTTAGGACAACTTTTGCAAGGCCACCAAATCAGTTAAGATCTCTAATTCCATTAAAAAAAAAAAAAAAGAAAGAAAAAAAAAAAGAGAGGTAAATTAAAAACTTAAATTAAAAACAAAAAGAAAAAAAAATGAGGAAGAGACATGGCCAAGCCTTGTGAACCTGGCTGGTGCCACTGCCCTGGTTTGTCACGGAGCCATCAAACACTCCCAAAAGCAGCTGGCCTAGTTTAATTCCATTTCCTCTCTAAATTGAATAGAAGAGATGTTGTGCTGACATAGATAAGGGCAGCAGCCTCCAGAAAGAGGATAATAAACAGCTGGAAGGAAACCAGCTCGGATCAGCTAAAGCAGTTTCTAAAGTGATGATCCATCTGTGCTATTAAGTTCCCAAATGACTTGGTGCCTTTGAAAACTCCACCCTGAACCTCAAAGAGGAATTTTAAAGCAGAACTTTAAACCTCATTTCTAAAATATCCATGTTGGAGAAGGGCTGAAACAGTGTGGGAACCTCAATCAGTGTGGCACAAACTCAAGTTTGTTTTCATTTCCACATAATAAGGTCCCTGCTCTCTCTCCTTCACCCTGCGCTAGCACCACCCTGCAGGAAAGAGGAGTTCCTCACCATTCCAGCTGAAGCTCTGAAGAGTGTCTCGCAGCAACTTACACTCCCGATTATATTTCCACGCCTCCTGCATCACTTCATTCAGCTTCTCATCTTCATTCTCTCCTGTTTAGGAGAACAAAGATGAACGGGAGGTTTGTCATTCTGCCTCTCAGCAACACTCAGAGCTTCAGTAAACAACAACACGTACAGTTATTCCCCCTTGCTTCATGCAAACTAAGAAATTGGCTTGAAAACAGACACTCCTGTCTCCAAGTTATTTTAACAGCTCCACATGTTACTGTTGGCACTAATTATTATACATGCACTAAAACTAGTGTCCACAGAAACAAGACAGACTAGGACAGGAGCTTTGTCTTCTTTTTGAAGAAGACAGCTTGTCTGTCCTTCTTCACTGCTAATCCAGACTGATCGTGAGGCTCAGCACAAAGTCAGTGCCTTGCATATTTAGGAATGTAACTTTCTTAAAAGTGGCAACCTTTACCAGCCTGCGGTAGAATGCACTGCGCAATCACATCTCTGAGCTTTTCCAGAGCCACATTGGAATCGTTACTTCCATTCTCCGGGTCATGGATGTAAACACCATCCTTCGGCTTAGTGCTGCAGAAGAACAAGGAGGAAACAATTACAATTGGAATGCAACTCGAGTCCGCTACACATTGCATAACTGTACCAGTACAGCTCTCTCTTTCACTGTCTGGAGAGCTGTGAGAGGGAGACAGATTCAGCATTAATTATTACAATGTGCTGCATTATGAGACCACTTCAAATATGAAGAAAAATAAATGTTAATTCAAAGTAATTGAAGGGTAATCCTAAAATACATTATTCTATTTTTCAGATAGGTAACCCAAAGAGAGATTACTTGACTTTTTTTTTTTTTTTTTTTTTGTATATAAATGTCAGGATCTGGAAAAAGTCTTGGAATTCTTTAATTCTTTCTCCCAGTTTGCCTTTCCCTACTCAACATGTGCCTCATCTTCTCATAACGGATCTGTTCGAGTGCCTGTATAATGTAATAACACTACACCACCTCCTTCCTGCCTGCACTGGCAGATCTTGAAAGAGGCACTGTATTATTCTAGTATCACTTGAATCCAACAATCCACTTCAGCATGAAGAGTATGTAAACCAAATCAGAAATTTAGGAGCGTGGTTACAATTGAATGAACCGGTAACACGCTCTAAGTCACTCTTCAGGCATCACAGCTGCCTACATCTTGATCTTTCAGAAAAAGCTGTAGAGAGTTACCCCAGCAATTTCCTTTTGCGCAGGATGGGGTTGTTGACGGAGTGAAGGGGTTTGAGACTGACTTTGAGGTCTTGGATTCTCATGTTCGCAAGTTGTTCTGCATGAGCCTGTTGTATCCCTGCAACCATCGCCTGGAACGAGAAGAGTTGTGGTTGATGTTTTAATTAGCTCCTTTGGGAATTAAAGGACAACATACGGACAATGTTAGCCATGGACAGAAAGAAAAAAGGCATCAAAATCCTATTCACTTGTCCTATCCATTTCAGAGATGTGTAACAAAAATTAGGCTTGCATTACAATTGCCATCATTATCTGTAGGAAAATATACTCCAGCCTCACAGGGGCTTAACAGGATGAAGAATCATCCCTACATCTCATGTTCATATGCTTATGAGAGCTGACTGTACCCCTATTTGTGCAGCATTAAAAAAAAAAAAAAAAAAGTGAGGGGTATTCATTTGCTTCTAATTAACGAGGTCATAGCTGCAGTCAGATATAAAACATGGGGAAAAACCAGCAAAGACCTCCAGAAGAGTCTTCAGTCATTTTTACTGTTGTACTCTGTTCTCCACTCGTTAGCACTGACAGTCCTGGAGCTTCTCCTCCTAGCCTGAACCTCAAACTGAACTGTTTCCATTTTCTTAAAAATATCTCTGGCTCTCATTAAAGCAGAAGGGAAGCTCTTTGTCTGCAGAGCACTATGTGAAAGAAAACACTCAAACCACCCGGGAGCTATCCAGCTCCTCTGTGCAACATTCCTGATTAAACAAAACATTGTTTAGACCTTGTCCATCATCAGCTGGGCAGAGGGTAGGATGTTATCAAGTGCCTCGGTGGAGTTGAGCCAGGGATGGTCCAGCACACCTTCAATGGTCAGCCGTTCCTCAGGTTTGACCTTCAGCAGCCTGGGAGAGGAATCAATCAGTCCATAAAGCAGTCATGATTGATTTACAATGTGCTGCTCCGTCTGGGATCAGAGCACTTAGCAATCTCTAAACATTAGAGAGACCAAAAAAGAAACCACTCCTAATAACTAAAACACGAAGCTGGCCCTGAGGCAGTCTGACTTTGTCAGCCTGACTGCCCCTCGCTGCAGCTGATACTGTTAAGGCTCTCACAGCTCACTAGGTTGTATTCAGCAACTCAGCGTAAAGACAGGCACTGCAGACCATTTTGGTAACACTGTGTTCAGCTGAACTCTGTATTAACATCCTCCCACGTGGGAAATTACCTTCCAGATAGACTGGAAACAACACGCTCTGGAAATGCACATCTAGAGCTCATCTGCGTGACAGTCTGTATGCAAACCAAGGACTCTGGGCTGGGCGAAGTTTCAAAGCTGGAAACCTGTTCCCTGAGTTAGCTGCTTCCACCAACCCCTTGGCTTTTTTCCTCTGTAAAAGCCTCAAGTAACAGATGCTTTGACAAGCTACAGCAACTCGAAATAAAAAAGTGACATTATTCTGAAACCTCTGAAAAGCCCACTGAGATAAATTTGTCTGGAACAAGACCCTGGAAAGAGCTTTTCTGGATAACCTCACGTTCTCATGATAATCATAACTGTTTAGTAAAAATAAGCAACATTTCGCACAGAGCACTGACAAGTTGTTCCAAGTGTCTAAATTAGAAACAGAATGACTTGATGACTTTGTCGTGCTTTCTCAGACAATGCTCTAAATCAGCTTCCTGGCTGCAGAGCAGAATTGTTTAATGCACCAAGAAAGTGGAAATAACTTCTACAAAATGTCAGCAGGACCACAGGCTAGCTCATAAATTTCACCGGCAAGGCCACGCTACCAAACAGGTCGTCAGTTGAGAATTAATCCAAGACCCAAGATAGATGCATTCCTTCTCCATCGGTTTTCAAAGTCCTAATCTATCCTCAAATGCTTGAGGTCAGAAATCAACCAGACACACCTGAAAGGAAGTGGTCACTTGAATGCAAAATGTGACCTCCAAAAGCAAGACTCCACTTGAATAGCTGCATACATAAATAACGTGGAGAATCCTCCAAAATTCTCAACGTATTCCTGCACTACAAACTCAAATCCAGGCTCTGGATGGAAAAGAGAGGCAGGAAAGGGAGCCCTGACAGCATCATTCAGAGAATTGAGTTAGCTGAATACAAGTGACAACATTTTGTGAGCTGAGTTTCATGGCCATTTTAAAACATAATTACATCTTTTGACTGTTGACCTTGGTTTAAACAGAATTTTCCCTGCAGCATAACCTGCAGTTTATGCGTTGAAAGATTGCGGGCTCTCCTGCACTGCTATAAACAGGTCTCAGCACCCTTCCCAAACTGTGCTAAGTCCTTGGAGGCTTTACATTACATCAGAAAAGACAGCAACAGTTTCAAATTGTTTAACAGATTGATTTTTTTTTCTATTTATATTGCTTTTAGCCTCCCAGTTCCTCTGGTGATGTAAACAAAGGCAGTAAGTCCCTCTTGCTTTTAAAAAAAAAAAAAGAAGTGAGGTCAGGACATTGCTTTCAAACAGGATCACTGAATCACAACGTGTGAAATATTTGCAGTTGAGAGACGTGTATTGCATGATAAACAGCTCCCAGAAGCTTTTAGAATAGAATATCAGTGGAAAACCTCGTCTCATAGTCTGACACCTTGTGACAGATCTTAACCTCCCTTCTCATGCCTCCCTCTCGACTCCTTTTAGGCTGTGTAGTGTGTGCACAGGCTTCTACGGGACAGATCTACTGTACTTAGTCGTCCAGTTTCTATTAGGCCTTGATTTTAATGGAAGTTTAGACATCGCCACAGGAGATGTCCACCTAGAGAGCACTTGCAGACGTGCCAGCGTACCCACTCCCTGCCCAGGCTACATGCACAGTGCTCTAGCAACTTCAGACACAGGAAACATCAAAATTTGCACACAATAGTTAGGGAGAAAAGAAGAGAAGGGAAAAAAAAATTACCAAACTTCTTTTGCGTTGAACACAGAAACTTTTTCAGCTGTATGTTCTGCAGACAATTTACCCCGCCTTTGGAAAAGTGATCCCTTTGTGACAATGCATTTTCATGCATTTTCCAATTTCTTAATACAAACAAAGAGCAATACCACATTTGCCTCAATCAACTCACTTCCGCACGATGTCTTTCGCCATCTCTGAGATCTGGCTCCACTCTTCCTCTGGAAATTCAAAACTCCCTGTCATGATCTTTTTCCGCATGTCCTTGGGAATTGTCCGACTGTGGTGTTTGGAGTAGAACGGAGGGTACCCACACAGCATCACGTAAATAATGACACCCAGGGACCACAAGTCACAGCTCTGAAAGCAAGGAAACGATCACTTTGGGGCGCAATTTGCAGCAAGCAGTGGTTAAAAAACTTTTAATCTATGTTAAAAGCTTTACACGATTCCCTACGAAAGCAGAAGCACAGCTCAGCCTCCTCCTAAAGACCCATCCAAACACCTTTATGAGAGAGGAGGAGCAAATCTGTAAAGTCAAAATTACAAAAATTACAGAAATAACATTTACGAAGTATTTTTCTCCCCATTAGCTGCTTTATGTTTTATCCTTCCCTTTAAGTGAAACGTACCAGTTCACTATTTCTACCTGGTAGTTTGCTTTAAAAGTGTGTTTTAAAATATGTTTCTGGCAGATATATAAGCACAAGATGCTGCCAAACCAAACTAGTTCCAGCACCCAAGCTCTCTTGTTTACAGAACTCGCTCCTGTAACTCTCTGCTATGCAGCAGTGAATTTCATGGAAACAGGCAGCGTGTCAGGCACAAGCCTGCATGCTCACTGCGTCTCTCGGGGTATCTGAACCCTTGTCTCTGATTGTCAGAACGTGAATCAGGATACTAGACAGTCACTTTTTTAAGAATGTGAGACTAAAATAACCAAACAGCATCAAACAAACGAGCTGCCAGAAATACTTGTTCAGAGAGGTCTGCAGCAAAAAACACGGAGCTGAAGAAGCTCCAGAAGGCCTGGAGCTTCACAGGATTTCACAGCTGCTGACACCGTGCTCCCAACCGCCCTCCACGCTCCCCTCCCTGCCCTGCACTAGTTACTGTGGGTGAGGTACAGAACGAGCCCAGCCAGGGGTGGATCCAGCCAAAAAGCACCTCAGAAAAGAAGCTGAAAGCCAGATCTATCCCCGTCTGGATCACTGTGTTCATGCAACACCAACGTGACTGAAGGAGGGAAGAGGGCTGTAGCAGCCTGGACTTCGACTTGAGCTTCGATCAGGCCCCATCCTTCAGCTCTGTCACCACTTGGTTTTGGCACGGTGCAGGCTGGGGCTGGAAGGCCTTGCTCTGACCCTGCTCATGCAGCCGCAGTATTTCTTTCCTGCCAACGCCAGCATTTGTGCAGCTGATCTTTCCTCCTCTACTGGCTTGGGTTCCAGCCCTATCAGTCCTCCAGGGGAATCCTGCTGGCTTATGCCAGTGCAAGGAGGGGCAGGAACACGCAGCCAAGTGCGAGAAGAGTCCTGAACTCCAGGTTCAGGTGACGGTGGAAAGCTGCCCAAGGGCAGATTTGGGGAGCTGAGGGGCTGGACAGGTTCTGTGATCGGTTTACACAGAGGATATTAATTTATCTTTAATGCATCTGTGTCATAGAGATCCAAACTTTATTGCTCCTGGTCATAACTGTGAAATTTGATGACAAAGTCGATTGTCTCAGGTGATACACTGTGTCTATAAACTACATTTACAGCAGACACACCTGTGGAGGAAAAAAAAGCCAGAACAATATGCTTTAAAGACCTTGACATGTAGGCTGTTCCACAGCTTACCTTGTTGTAAGTGTAAGGTGTCGGTGAGGTGGGGATAATACCAGATTTTTCTTTCTGGTGTCGCCTTTGTGCCTCCAATACCTGTTGCAATGAGAGGAAAAAAATTGCAAAACACACCTCATTTACAGATACCACAAACAGCAACGCCTATGCCAGATGTCTCATAAATTTCCCACTGGTGGATTTATTCTGGCTGCTGAAGATTCTACCAAACTCAAACTGTTCTAAGAAAGACTAAAACTTACTACATGGGGGAAAATTCCACCTAAAATATTTTGCTCCTTTAGATGAAGCCCCCAGTTGTGCCTGAATTAAAGCAATTGCTCACACCTGTTTTGTCCAAGAAGTTCTAACACCTCCATGCTTTGGAACTGGAGTTTAAAGTGTTTGGAGGGTAAGCCTAGCTCCAGAGATGTCCCTTTGTGCCTCCGCCATGAACAAATCAAGTCAAATTTGTCCCTCCCTGATCAAATCTGTGAGTTTCTACAAAAATCTACAGTTTAAATATACTTAGGAAAAACTTTATGTGTGTTTGGTAGCTGACTTCTTTTTAAAAGCCCTGTCTGTAGAGCATATGCCCTTCACCACAAAGCTCCAGCTGAGGAAGCGTTCAGGGCACTCAGCTGTGGCTGCGTGGTCTGATCTGTGCAGCTGCTCTTCCTAGTCATTAAGGCTGCCGACATGCTCAGTACTATAATTAAGTATTTATCTGCAGTTTTCTTATAATTCCTTCAGGATTCCAACACAAAGCACAAAAAGAAAAAGTGGGTAAAGCAGCACTACAAAATCCAGCCTGTCTGTAACTATAAATTATGTCCTAATGCGTAATGACAAGGGGACCAAATCAAAGGATAACCCACTTAATGCTGCCCCCCTTCTAAGCAATTGCCTTTACAGAACCTTATTGTCTCAGCACGGTCATTTTGAAACTCATAACCTTGTATGAGCCTCAGCTAGAAGGACGACTGTGAAGCAGGGACTTTTCCAAACCAATTCCTTTAACACAATAAAAGGCCAGTTTTTAAAATACCGGAGCAATCTCACTGGTAGGAGTCAGGACTGGGAGAGTCAAGAGGCATCAGCAGTAAGCCAACACTAAGAACTCAGTCTGAATTTTGCCTCATGATCTCATCACTGTAGCACTCAACCTCGAAAGGTGGCTCCTATACATCTACTGAAGATTCCTGCACCCAGAAGCCTTCAACAAGACAGCAAAGGCTTTATAAATTTTATGGTTTTGAAGACACAGGCAATAAAGATCATCATTCCCCTATAACCTAGAACTGTGATCGTTCATTACCTGAGGTGCTACGTAATATGGAGTGAACTGTGGTGTCATCAAGTCACCTTGGTCTACTTTGGCAAATCCAAAGTCACACAATTTAACAGGTGCGTCCTAAAACAAGGAGGAGAGGTTTCAGCATAAAATCAGCTTTTCTATTACATCCTTATCGCTTCCTACTCATCTTCCCTTTGCCACATGTATTCCTCTTTTATATTTATACCTTTATCATCCCACAAAGCAGCTAGAAGATGTTAAATTGATCTTTGCCATCATTTTTGTCTTCCTGGGAGCTCTGGGTCAAAGCAGCCCCCTCTCAGCTTTGGAGAGCACTAAATGCATTGTAGGGAGGTCGCTGTGTATGCAGGGTGGTTACGAGCAAGAGAGGAAAGAAACAGGCAGCATGGTAGCATGCTTCAGTCAAAGCACCTACGCTGCACATATAAAACACCCTGATGACACCAGGGGAGAAGTGGGCAGGGAATTTTCCCCTCATCCCAGCAGGATTCTGTGCTGAGGTGGAGAACCTGGCCCACGCTGAACACCAGTGGCACTGTTCTCGGATCTGTCCTTCAGGCAGATCAGAGTATGGAAAAGCATGAAGCCAAAGAAATCATTCCTTTTTGTCACCAAAACAATGCATTACTGACAGTTTACATTTTTAAGCTGTTCTGAAAACCAACATTGAGCCATTTTAGAGAATTCAGCAGTACAAAAAGAGTATTAGGCCTTAATCTTACCAAAGAGTTATCCTTGAAGAGGAGATTCTCAGGCTTGAGGTCTCTATGTGCAATGTTTAGTGAGTGGCAATGCTGCAAAGCCAAAGCTATCTGAAAAAGGGCACAATAAATCAACTACAATTACAGAACTCCTGCTTCAGGAGAGTTATTTTAGTTTGAAAAAGAACATTGCTTAGGCCCCAACCTTTTTAATTCCACTTGGGTGGGATTCTCAGAGACGACAACCCCAGCCACACAGAGCAATCGTGCAGGAAAGCATGAGGACTGGGAAATGAAACCAACCGAGCTACTCAGTTTACATTTCACTCACAGCAAACAGAAAATAAAAGCAAAGTTATATTCAGCTTCCCAGCCTCTTTAGTTTGACCAACTCAGGCTTTACTACAACCCCCAGAAGTGCAATGGATCACAAGTGTCCCCTTATAAGCTGTGCCAGGCCCACAGGGCCACTAAACGTGCCTGCAAGCCCTCCAAAGACAACACTCTGAGCTCTTGCTTCAATATTTCTGCAAATATTTTATTGTGTTTGTTACTGACTTAAGAGCCAACACTCAGCCAACGTTGTCCTTTAATTCTGGAAGGTAGTGCCTGCAGTTTATTCCTTTCATGCAGTATGACACAGAAATGCATTCCTTGGTTCTTTCAAAGCCAACTGCTTACACTGCCATGGCTTAGAAGTCTGTAACCTGGCCGTGAAAGCTCTACAGACTGTACATCTGGAAGTGCAACCCATTTAAAGAAAAACACAGCATAAATACTTAAATAGCATTGCTGAAGGAAAAGAAAGGCAAAGCCCCATGACTCTTATTTGGAGGTATTCCTGCTGGGGGATCGTACCCACACACAGCACCCTGGGCTAAGTGCTGAGCCCTCACAACACTGCAAATTTCTGATGGAAGAACTTCAGCTCAGGATGCAGAAATTCAGCAGAAATGCAGCTCAGGAACAAACACGAGCGCATTCTCAGATAAAATGAGGTAGCTTCAAAACAAGGTTTTAACTATTACTGGGTACAAGGAGCTAAGGTCTGTAGTTAAGACAGTCACAATCAATCACCAGGTAAAAGAATAAAGCTTTAATGTTGCTACCAAAATAAATTTGTATAAACAGTAATGCAAGGAGTTACTTGGCACATCAATACCTAAGTGCACACAAAATCAGCATTCAATTCAGATCTCATCTTTTTACATAGCTCTAAACGATTTTTCCAACAGGTTAATCCTAGAAGCTGCCTTGCACTGCCAAAATCAAATCCCTCAAAAGACATGACAATAAGCTGTCAAGAATTCTGTAATTCCTCCTAATTTCTTTGCTGGATGAAGCCGAAGAGGTAACAGCACAATTAGCATTTCATTAGAAAACTCAAAGCACAAGACAGAAAATTGAAATGAAATGATGGGCCCCTCTACTTTGGCTCTGTACCAGACATCTCCCCAGCTCAGAGGGAGGCAGGAGATCAGGACAGGGGGATGTTCATACACAATCCTGTCAATTTACATCAAATGCTGTGAGATCTCCTTTCAGGTTCTCTTTCCTTAATTTTATTCATTCCCACCGGCGAGGGAACAGGCTATTCACTGCCTCGTATCTGCAATGTCTCACCTACAGTTTGTAAATCTCTATTTAGGAATGTCACTACCACCTCTGCAAGAAGCAGACGAAGGCAACTCGGGCCCTCAGTTCATGCTGTGGTACCAATTTCTGTGCAGAAGAAAGGGCTCAGCCATTCTGAGAGCAACGCCTTTATGCCTCGTGGTTCCTTTCAGGCACAAGCTGCTCCTCTGCCATGGCTCCCTGGAAAGGACATCCCAGCACACACCCACACTGCCTCTCCTGCAGCCTTCCCACTAACCCAGGCTCCCTGGCTGGCCACCACAAGTCACCCAAAAGCTGGGAGAGGGAACAAGCCCACCTGGAACTGAGATAAACTGACACTGAACCACCGCACTGAGACCCCAGAGCCCTTTCTGCCTGCTCTAGCAGCGTAAAGCTACTCACAGCCAACACACTGCTAAGCCACAAACAGCCTATGGACACCCAGTAAATATCATGGAGCCTCTAAAAACACAGCATTCAGAAACGAGCCGCCTAAAGAAATGTAGAAGGAAGAAGGAAAGCAGAACAAAGAGCACAGAAAACATGAGCTATAGCTGTAGGATCCTCTTGGGACCTGATGTGACAGGCAAAAACCAACCCACAAAACCAAACACAGCACCCAGGTTCCAAACCACCAGCCCAGGGCACACGAGTGTTTCTGCCTGCACTGCCCCACCCGAGGGGCAAGCAAAACGCTCAGACCGTGGCGTGGCCAAGAGCCATTCCCAAACCAGAGCTCAGGAGCCACACTGAGAACCTGGGGAGGATCGGATCTCGCTTTGAGAACAACAGCAAGGCAAACAGCAGGAAAATTGTGAGGGAAAAGAGTTCTCTTCATCCTGTAGACCAGGTTAGGAAAAGCAATGCTAAGAACAGCAGAGACATCAGGGTCCCAACCCAGCAGAACTAGCCCACACCTTCGGATTCTTTGCTTCTATCAAAACTTTGGCATTGTCAGGTTATAACAAAGCAGGCAATGATCATTGGATCAGAACGGAGGATTATTTTAGCTTCCTTTTTCCCCACTCCCCCCGCCCCAGGAAATTGTTAAATACTTTAGCCATTATCATTCATGGATTTGCTTATACACGGATTGTGACTTGCCTGCTTTGTTACTTGGCTTGCTTGCTTCTCAGTAAAGTGCCGGTGCTGGCTGATTCTGTGAAATAGCTCTCCCCCTTCCATCATCTCCATTACAATTAGGAGCCGAGCCCTGTTTAAAAGCATTTCATGTTGTTACATTAAAAATAATCAAAAAAAGAACATAATTGCTAAGCTAATAATGCACACTTCTTATCTACTGATGCAGGCCAAAAGAGACACATACACTTGCTGCTTCGACAGTCGCTCTAGCCATTTTGGGGCAATAATTTTGACTTTCACCACGCAAACTGCAGGACTTTCTGGCTCCCAGCACAACGTGACTCACTGATGGTCAGCCAGGAGCCTGCAGTTTGCTCTCCAAGCTGGGCTCCCACCTCCAGCTGGCGCAGACACCGAGGACATCTACGTGGATGCATTCAGACTCCTCTCAGACCTTCCACCAGCGAGCCAGTCTGGGCCTGGAAGCCAGCTAGACACATCAGTGTGTCATCTGCCCTCAAACAATACTGGGGCAGGCAGAGTCTTGCATTAAACACGCCAAACAGCTTCCAAACCCGGGCTGGCTGAGAGCACGGCCTGCACCCATCCTCGCAGAGGTACCAGCTCGCCTCCCTCGCTGCCTAGGTGCTAACGGTGCTCGTGGCAACTGAGAAGCAGGAGGTCGAGAGTAGTCCTCGGTGCTTTCGAGTCTGGATACTCTACTGCACCTCCTGACTTCAATTTGCAGCTCTACTGCCATCATTGTGAAGGTCAAGGAATAGGAAGTGTGGTGATCTTCAAGAAACTAACCTCTAGTTCTCACCAAACAGCAAAATTATCAGACTAAGACAAGTCCCAGGTCTTTATTTCTCCCAGCTATCCCCCCCTGCCTCAAGTAACAACCAATATTAACTTTTTTTTAACCCAAGCCATATTAACGTTTGAAAAATAACATGTCTGGCTCATGTTCTGCTATGTTTGTTTCAAGCAGGACAATGTATTAGGTTTACAGGGCAGGACCTGGTATTTTTAGAAACGATTCTTTCTTTGTTTTGTTTTTAAAGGAAGACTTGCACTGTTTTCCACTGTCTCATGGTCATCACCATCATATAAAAGGATCTCCCTGAGGATTCTAGGCAGCGACAAAAGTTGCCGCTCCAATCCTGCTTTGACAGTGCTTTGAAAGCAGAAGGACCCTGAAAGGTTACAAACAATTCAGTTCATGCTACTGAAGTAATATTGAAGCAGGACAGAAGCTGGAAGCTATTTTATCCTCTCAGACAATGCAGGTATCACAGACTGAATCAATGGAAGACCTCAGAAATGAGGATGCATTCAAAACCAGTACTGAAGGATGCAAATTCATTTCAATATGCAAAGGTTTGGGCATTGAGGGGGAAGGGTGGTGGTGGGTAATAAGTGTTTTGTAGCCTGAAGTCAAATATCATGTCTGGAACCCTCCATAAATGTTTATTTTGCTTACGCTGTGATTAGGGAAAAAAGGAGGGGGAAAAAAAAAAAAGCAAACTCCACTATACCTTGGCCTAAACATGGAAAGCAAGCTGTGGGAGTCAATCACCCTATGCAATCTTACCTTGGGCTGGATTCATGTGGGAACTGCACACTGTTAGCATAAACTTCAATAATTTGAACAATATTGGGATGTGTTGCACACATCATGTGCAGACGTACCTTGAAGAGAAGGGAAGAAACGTTACTGTACGCAGCGACACGTGCCCGGCCAGCTCTGCCCCCCTCTGCCCAGCACTCAGGAGCTCGTTTGGGGCTCAGCACCACTCGCACACAGTTTAAAAGTGCCCTATTATCCAAAAAATTAGCAACACCCCCAAGGCTTTATACAGGTGACCAGCAGCCATTACACTGCTCAGACTAAGAAGGACATTTCAAGGTAGAACTAGCCTTAAAGTTGCAATAAAAACATGATTTAAACTGACAAGTATCTGGAAAATCAAGAATAAAACCTGAAATTCCATAATCCAGATGTTTTTATGGCCAAATGGAGTAGTCCAGCACTCGTGACACGTGGAGCCTCATCTGTTCAGACTCGCTGAAGCAGGGACCTGAGGAATTCCACCCCATTTAGAGCTACCCGGACAGCCAGGTCTGATGCTCTTTGTATACCAACTTTTTTCCCACGGGAATATTAAACCAGAATTTGCTCCCTATCAGGAAGTGGAAATTGTTTAAGCTTTGAGGATAGTTACCATTTTTTTCCCCTTTCATGAAAACCTGAACTGAAGCCTGTCATTCTGAATGGACCAGCAGCTGACACCTTGGCACGTCAGCCTCAGAAAGCCACAAAGAGTAGCAGGGAGCTTAGTTATTTTCTCACACACAGCCAAACCCACCCAATTTAGAGTGCAACTTGAGGCATTTTGGGCAATTCTTACAGTAATGGCATCCGACAGCGATGTATGGAAACAGAATTTCTTCTAAACTGTTTGTGTTACGTTGCATGGGACGCGGAGAAACTTTAAAACATGGCTCTGTGTGGGCCTTTTGTGCAAACAGATCACACCTGGGGCAAATTCAGGGCCAGAAACCCACCCCCCTGTGTTTCACCCACCACCAAGTGCTCCAGGGACCGAGCACAGCAAGCCTGGAGGACCAAAGGGGAGGAATCCTGTGCAGTGGGATCCACACAATGCAGGTTTTTGAGCCACTGCAGCCTTTTCCCCGAGGGGAGAGCCTGCGTGGCATGTCAGAAGGCAGGCAGCACAAACAGGAACCGTACCTCGTTTCTAGCTTTTGGACGATCGAGAAGGATTTTCAGTGCAAAGCGCTCCTGAGAGGATTTTTTCACGCAGACTCTGGTATCACAGCAATAAAATCATTCAGTCAGCAGGGGTGTTAACGAGACACTTCATGCAATTGATTTGTAGTTACGAGCTGGCTCTGTGCACGGGATTTAACAGGGATACCCACAGCCTGCAGCGTACAGGGCACCTGCTACCATGTCCCAGCCTGAAAGCCTCAGCTTTCGGCCCTCCACAAAAGCAGACACGTTATGCCTGACACAAAGCTCAGCATAAAAAGAGAACTCAGAGCAACGGGCAACAGTTCAAGCTCAAGGCACTCTGTCCCCTCAACATGAGGAGTAACTTGTGATTAAAAAAACCCTAAACCCCCCAGTGGCAGCCTGAGCATCCCCAGCAGAGGATGCAGCCTGCGATAAATAAAGCGTTTCTGAATGGAAATCCTCATTTTGGCAGGGCCACCAACAGAGCCGCACGCGTTTTTTCCCCTCTTTCCCCCATTTAACGCCAACAATTGAGCTGCGTCAGTGGGGAGGGCCCACACGTTAACGGGCAGCGAGCGGCACCGAGAACAAAGGGGCATTTTCATCGGGATCAGAGGCAGCGCAGCACAAAATGGATGAGGAGAAACCAACTGCCTCGACAGGAAGACGAATGGTGGCAGCAGACAATCGCCCTGCCGAGCGCCCAGGCGTTTGTTTCCCGGAGCTTGTGCACAAATTCCTGCTCCCAAAAGGCAGCGAGCTCGTCGAAAAGGGAATTTGTTTTGTTGTACAGGGAGCACCCGGCTCCTGCTGTGGTTAGAAGCCTGGGGCAGGCAGGCCCGGTGCTGGGCGTGGAGCTGGTGGCATTATCTGCTTGGGCCTCGTGAGATGATCTGAAAAACCAGCTGGTAAAAATAGCTGCTGCCCCGAGTGACGACACCGGGGCCGACCTTTGCACCGCCGTGGCAGGGGCATCAGGAGGACAAAGGTGTTGGAGCAGCGTTTGCTGGTGCTGTCCTCTCGCAGCCGAATCCCGTTGGTGCCTTGCTTCAGGAGCACGGCAGCGAGACGGGAGCAAGACAAATTTATTCCTCAGCCATACCCAGTAAAAGCCAACGCCTTGCTCACACACCCAGCACGCCCCACGTGGAGCACACGGACGTTTATCTGCTCAGAAGGAGCCTTCAGCACCATCACAGCACCCTGCTGAGAGCACAGAGCCCCGCGGCGCCTTACCTAACGGGACCGCTGATGCCAGCTCCCAGCTTCTGCGTCCAGTTTATGTTGTACTCCTCCAAAATGGACGTTTCCTGGGCGAGAAGGAGCAGGGGGAGGGGGGAGAGAATGAAAAAAATACATAAATGACTGCGTCCCATCCAAAAAAACAGCTCAGCAGACCTGATTTGCAAGAGAGCAGAGCGCAAAGAGCCTGCTCCAGAGTTTTGGTTCCCCACGGGGAATTAGGCACAAGTGCAAATGCTCACAAAATAAAACAGCGTTATCTCAGCACACGATGGGCTCCGTGCTGCGGGCACTGCTCGGCCCAGCACTTTGAGGCAGGATCACTGAGAGCAGCAAGTGGGATCAAGAGGCCCAATCTCATCATTTTCATGTACTTTTGGGTCAGACAGTAAAATAAAATCACTTTTCTGCTTTCTTTGGGTTAGCAAACCTTTGGCATCACCCTCCTGCATATTAAACGCCGTGTGACTAGTTTTGGCTTGTCTGATAATGAACCCAGCTCCTGTTTGTAATCCCTTTGTCCAAATCCTTTTGGCTTTGTTACGACACAGCCCGGGCGCTGCCACGCTCCAACACGTCCCCGCACGGGCCGTGACGGCGGCGGCACAAACCGTAACACACGCCACAAAACTCCACTTCTGGGCTTCCATCAGCGCTGCTACGTGCGTCAAGAATCGGCTTCCAGAAAGCTGCCTGGTAAATCCCACCAGGAGGAGGTGGAAACAAGAGCTGGCACCAGACGCACAGGGAAAAAAATGAAGTTGCCCACCCGCAAAGCAACGTCCTGCAGGTCAGCGTCCCCCTTCCCTCAGCTTTCCTTCACTACCTGCGGCCCTTTGGAGAGAAGCTGATATTTAAGGCAATATCTGAATGGATTTCAGAGGGTAAAGGCAGAGAGGAACAGGGAAATTTCATTTTTGATGCAGTCTGGAGCGGGCACTGCATAAATCGTGAGTGACCAGCGGGAGAGGTGGAAAGGAAAAAGTTAAGGTTAGCTTCTAACTGGAGACTTTGGGAAGGGTTTTAAAAGGAAGGGGAAGAAAAGGAAGAGCGGATTATACGCGGTTTGCTGTTTCCAAGTAGAACCACGAAAACTTTCTCTTATCAATTTAATTACCACAAATTTCACCGACTTGTGAGAGGAACGTAAGGGAAAAGCCAATTTAAGTTTCCTGCTATTCAGACACAGAACTGAAGGCACCACAGTTTGAACAAAAACTCAATTTCAGAAAAGCATCCTGAGCTGAGAAAGGGCTCTTCTGAAGCGTGAAGTATTTTCTCAACATAATATGTTTCCAGGCTCATTTAATTTTTGAAGCCAGCCAGCCTCCTGAAGGGGTGAACCAAACGCTGAAGTGCTCTGGAGCAGCACCATGGTTGGGCGATAACCAGTTAGTTTTTTATAGCAGAGCTCTGAATTCTGCTGCTCCTATTCCAAAACCCAAGAAGAGCTCTGAAACTGCCTGTCCCAAACCATATCTGCTTTTCAGCTGCACAGGTTGGATTAAGAAGAGATCTGTCCCCACACACAAACCTAATCCAGACAAAACTTTTTCTACTGCCTCGTGCCCCTTCTGCGACAGCGCAGACCCCGTTTCATCCATTTCAGCGAGGCAGAACAAGGAATTTCATCAGGAATTGGGAAGCGTGTGCTCTGCGAGTCAAATGACATGAGAATACAGCTGGGCAGCTCTCAGCTCCTGAGGGATAAGTTCAATTACCACAGATCCGTTAATTTTTAATACAGGATAATTTATTTCCTCTTTCATGTTCTGGGCATGCAGTGTTGTTTTAAATAAAAAGCCAACTTTTTTTCAGGATTCCAACCTTTACTCAGAAGTAGCTGTAGAATGTGGCAGTAAAAACAAATGATCTGGTAATGAAGAAACGCTGCTCGGTATTGCTAACGATGTGAAATGCAGCATTTGAGAGCTGTGCTGCTCATCAGTGGAGGGAATCGCGTACATCTCCTCCTCCCTCAGGGGCAAGAGCTCCAAATCCCGCATCAGGACTCTATCAGCACGGGTTCACAACATTTAAACTGCATGAAACACTTCAAATGTATGGATTAAAAGATGCTTTCTAAAAACGTCAACATTTATTTCTTCTGGCAAGCCTGAACGCCTCATCGTTTCCTTTAGGGTGCAGGTGGAAAGGAGCTTTACACCTCGGGCCGCACGCTAAGATCACCCCTCACGTTCATTTCCAGCGGGCAAAAGGAGTGAACTAATTGGAAACATACTCAATTACAAAAAAAAATTAATGGGAGCAGAAAGGGCTGAGCTCTTTTCAACAGCTCAGCTCCTCCTTGTTGAGCTCAGGGCACCCAGCACAGGGCTTGGGGAGGGTTATTTCGGTGAAGATAAAGGCAGGGAGCAGGGGAAGGTGACAGATAACAGCACACGGGAAGTTTTTGTGTATATGTTTCTGAAACCCATCTTATTATCGAATTTATTTGTGTTTATGGAGCCTCCTGCACCCAGCAAACACCTCACACAAACCCAGGAGCCCCCCCAGCGCCTCGCTCCTCGCTTATTTCACCTCAGGACTCCCCCGGGGTCCTGGCCCTGCCCCCGGGGGAAGGCACCGGAGCCCCACGGGGACCTCCCCCTAACCCCAAACCCCAAACCCGATACACGGGGACCCCTCCCCCCGTACCTTGATCGTCCTGTCCATGTCGTGCTCCCCCGACATCCTCCCGCGGGGCCCAGCAGGGGGGACCGGGCACCAGCGGGTACCGGAGGGCCTCGCTAGGCCACGGGCAGCCCCGGCCGAGCTCCGCAGCGCCTCATCCCCGGCCGGGAGGGCCGGGGGCCGGCAGCGCCTCAGGGAGGCCGCGGGCGGGCCCAGCGCCGCCGCTCAGCCCCGGAGCCGCCGCCCGGGAGCCAGGCATCGCCGGCACCTCGGCCGGGCAGCCCCGCCTGGCGGCGCGGAGCCTCGCTGAGGCTCTCCCCGCCGTCAAACGCGGCGAAAGGGGGATGGGGGGAGGGCTCCGAGAGCCGCTCGGGGCGGTTTGGGGATTTTTTGGGGTGATGGAGGAGCGGGAAAGGGAGGGGAAGGCGGTCGGGGAGGGCGCCTCTGGAAGCGCCCAGGGGGTGAGGAGGGCCCCGGGGGCCTGAGCGGAGTCAGGCTCCGACTGATGACGTCACGCGAGGGGGACGGGCTGATGAAGAGAGGGGGCGGGGCTAATCTGCACCGAAGCCCCGCCCACCCGGCCTAGGCCACGCCCCCTCCACCTCCCGCCCGCCCCCCCGCTCAGAGGCGAAGTCTCGCGAGAGTTGCGGTGGCGCAGCCCGCGGCTCTGAGGCGAAGCCGTGAGGGGAGGCGGGGCCCGGCCCCCCCCCCCGGGAGTGAAAAGCACAAATAAAAGCGAATAAATCCAATAAATCGCAACAAATGGCACATTTCTCCCTATATCCGTGTCCCGCCTTCGCTCACTGACACTCCCCCACGCTCCAGCAGGAGGCAGGGGCAGCTTTAGTGACAAAACTCTTTATTTTGTGCGCAGTACAAAAGGGGAGCACCCCTCACGCAGCACGGGGGGGGGGCCGTGAAGCGCTTACAAAGCTACCGCAAACAAGCAAATAAATGATTTTCTGGGGGAATCAACCCAAAACATTCATCAGCTGCAACAGGGCTGCAGTAGGCTGAAGGCAGAGCTCCTCCGGGCACCTTCTGAAGCGTTACATGTAATTTCTTAACGCAGAGTTACACGGCTGCCACCTAAGCTTGGCGTGTGACAGAGGCTTCCTTTGCTTTATTCCTCACAAAGCTGCATAGGTGTCCTCCATACGTGGGGGAGGATGTTGGCCTTTAGGAGTTTTTCTGGGGGATTTTGATGGTTACCTGGAGAAAACAAAGTTACGGGTCACCGCCCTGCAGCACCCCGCTGAGGGGAGGCAGAGACAGGGGCCAGCATGTCCCCGGTGGTGGTCACTGATGGGGTCAGGAGAGCTGTCCTAAGAGGCAGGGGAAGCTCAGAAGTGGTCCCTGCACCTCTCCAGAGGTTCCCCTGCTCGCCAGGAGCCGTACAAGCTCCCTGCCAGGCACATGCTGGAGGCCCTGACCCATTCCACACCTCGTGCTGGATCACGAGCTGCAGGCAAACCACCTCAGCCCACGAGCTCTGTCACCCTTCAGACACTAAGCTGCGAGCAGACTGAGTGCCTGCCCTTCTGCCTCGCCTTTCAGGAAGTTATTCAGCCTGTGGATTGCCCAACGCCAGCAGTGCTGCTCCAGAGAGCGGCATTAAGGGCTGGGGTCACTGCCCAAATTTCCCCCTCTGAGCGCCCAGTTTTCATCTGCAAGTTTATACACACAAAAGCTTCCACCCCACTGACACATGCCCCCAGCACAGGTTCTCTCTGGTCTCCACAAAATAAGCTTGCAGAGCCAGCACACTTCCACTCCTTAGAGTGAGAGACCCCTAAACTGTGCCAAGTGGTGCGGGCAATTGGTAATCTGTCAGTCAGGGCACGTACCCTTGCTTTCTAAAGCTGTACAAAACAAGGCCAGCTTTCTGTTTTAAATAGTTACACGGAGTTTTGTCTGTGTAAGAAGCACAGCTCCAAGTTTGGTTCAAGTATTAAAAAGAACTCTGACTCCCAGGCCCACACCAGCAGGCACAGAGACAATTTGGAGCTACAGCAGAGGGTTGGGAAGTACTCACACAGGGGGATACTCACATTTTTCACCTCTACATATGCCTCCAGACCATATTCTCCCAGCTCTCGCCCGTTCCCAGATGCTTTGTAGCCACCAAATGGGGCTTGTGCACCAAACACATCATAGCAGTTCACCCTGAAAAGGAAAGCACAAGTCAAGCACCTGCAGTTTCAGAACCGGGTAATTGAAGAGCTTTTTCCACAGCAAATGGACATCTCAGCTGTTTATAGCAGAGGGACAGATGAATTTCTAGACATGATTTCCCCACTTGTTAGCTATCTCAATCAGCAGGATTAATCAATATCGGAACCTCATCTTTATCAGCCAGGAAGCAGAACACCATGAAATTAATTCATGTCTTGCACCACACAAGCTCGGAGCCTTACGGGAGCTGCTGTCATTGCCAACTGCAGTGCTTCAGTTCTGCTCCCCCGTCCCATTCACTAATTCACGATGAGAGCGTGGAAGCTTAATATTCCTAAATTCCACCCAAAGTAGCACTGCAGTTGAAGGTCTGATGTTACATTCGGTGAGGTACTTGTATCCAAATTTGATCCAATTTGATCCAAAGCACAGACAGGCTATCAAAGAGCAAGTGTAACAAGAAATCACAGTGCACAAGAAAGCTGCCAGCACTTTAGGGAGGGGAAAAAAAAAGCGTCAAGGCTCACCAAACTGTCCCGGCTCGCAGGGCCTGAGACACATAATTAGCTTTGTCAAGGTCCTTCGTAAAGACCGCTGCTGCCAGACCATACTTGGAGTCGTTTGCTCTCTCAATTACTTCCTCGATTGTTTTGAACTTCAGAATCTGCATGACAGGCCCAAATATCTGCAAGATCCAAACAGAGCAAGTGACAAAGTGTGAAGTGATCCCAGGAGAGGCTGTGGTTGATGCTGGAGCTGTGTGTGTATGTTGGAAGTTACACAGGATGCTACATTCAAAGTATCCTTGTGGTCACCTCCCATATCATGAAGCACCCAGCGTGTAATTTGGAGGGAATTTTGCTGCGCTAACTTCCTAAAAAGCACCAAGTTTCTCTTTCTATTCTCATTTCCTGAACGTCCCGTGCTTTCAGACCTGATTGTTTCTCCACCAGCAGGTGCAAAGGGACAAAAGTGCGAAGCTGAGGGCAGGAAGGTGCCGCAGGTCTCACCTCCTCCCTGGCGATCGTCATGTTGTCCTGCACCTCGCCGAAGACAGTTGGCTGGATGAAGTAGCCTCTGTCTGCAGCAGGGCTGCCACCACACAGCAGCTTGGCTCCTTCCCGCTGCCCGGCACTGATGTAACCAAGGATCTTCTTATACTGCTCTTCGTCCACCTAAGAGCCATCGGGACAGACAGATCAGCTCGGTGTTTGCTGGGGGTAAAAAAAGGGTTTGACTGCAGCCCCTCCAGCACACAGCTGGGCTCTTGCAGTTCTCCATTTCAGCAGGCTGCCAAGCCAGCTTCAAAGGGAGATGAGGATTTTTAAGTGCCAGTTTTAAGGGGAGGTTTTGGAATAATGAGAACGGTTAATTAGCTTCTCCCTCCTGGCGGTAATGGGCACAGTTCAAAGGAGATGAACGGGGAGACTGTAAGATACCCCTCGCCCTGACCTACTGATGCTCAATGACTCAAGATCAGGATAATATCATGAGATAACAGTTCCAGACATCCCCTGCTCTTACCTGAGGCCCCTGCTCTGTTTTAAAGTCAAACGGGTTTCCAACCACCCTGGACTTGGCTTTCTCAACGCTCCTCTCCACAAACTCTTTATATATATCTTCCTGGACGTATGTTCGGGATCCGGCACAGCAGCACTGCCCTTGGTTGAAGAAGAGGGCAAAGTGGGCTTGATCCACAGCCCAGTCCACTAAGATGGGGGAGAAGAGAGAAAAAAAAAACAGCCCAAGTCAGTAAGTGACTTTTTTTGAACTATTATCATGCCAGCTACTGGAGCATCAGTGACACAAGGTCCTTTCAGCTGATGGCATTTTCTATGCTTTGGTAGCTAGATACAGATTTAACCAGCATAAAGACCCATTAGAGTATCCCATAATAGAAGAAAAAAATCTGATCTGAGGTGGATTCTAGTTCTTATTTGAAATTAACAGATATTAAAGGTGAGTTAGTTTGGATCTGGTAGAATTTCCTTCCTTACTAATGCATTTGGTTCATCCAGATCAAAAATGAACTTACATGCAAGAGATGAGAGAACCAGAACTGCGTAACAGTAAGAAAGGGGAGGTAAGCACTAAGAGAAGAAAAACAGAACTGAGAAAATTGAAGGAAGATACTGAAACAATTCTCATTTGCTGATAACTGAGCTTCTCCCCAGTCCTGGGAAAGAAGTGGGAGTGAAGAAGCCCTGATACACAAACACAGCAGCTGCAGCAGGAGGCACAGAGACTTCACGGAGAGAAACCAGCCAGGTGGTGTCAGAGCTGGGGACGCACGACGCAGGAGAGGTTTCTTTTCTCCCTCCAGCTCTGCTTGCAGAAAGCCAGCGTGAAACACACAGACCAAACGCTCCGCCAGCAGGTGCTTACTGTCGGCATCAGACATGATGATGTTTGGACTCTTCCCTCCGAGCTCCAGCGTCACCCGCTTCAGGTTACTCTCTGCTGCAGCCTTCTGGATCAGGTGCCCAACCTGCAGCAGGAGAAGAGGCGTTAGGGACTGCCCCCAGCCCGCGTAACACCCGGCAGAGCGGCTGGTTTTAGGTCCCAGTCAGCAGTTTAGCAGTAATCCCTTCATGGTCAGGGCTTTACGGGAAGTCCGCCTAGAGTTTCACCTCTAGCACAAAGCAGATCAAGGAAGACAATAGGAAATACTCTAAAGAAAGCACCTGAAAAGAGTCTTAGGCAAAGGAAAATTCAACGTCACGCTGTAAAGGCAGCCGCATTTCTTGAAGGAAGTTGTAGAAGACAACACACCTCCAGTATTTGTACAAAAGAAGCCATGCAGGAATGAGATGATCTTTATGTTGATCTTTATGTCCCAAGGGCTTAAAGGTAAAGGTCCCCCCTTACCTCTGTGGAGCCCGTGAAGGCCACTTTATCTACGTCCATGTGGGAAGAGATGGCAGCCCCCGCAGTGGGCCCGTAGCCAGGGATGATGTTCACCACGCCTGGGGGGAATCCGGCCTGCAGGAGAGGGCAACATTATTCCTTCCGTAAATCAAGGATTTCACCCACATTCAGCTGTTGGTAACGCTCTGATATGCCTCCCACAAAGAACAGAGCCTTTCCTAGCTCATTTCATTTCCCAGGTCTTCAGGTTTAATGTTTAATTTCCAAGAAGCAGAACAATTCCTCGCCCCACCCTGTACCCTAAACATGGCTGGGAGCTATATATTATTTCAGCTTTTATTTTAGCACATATTTGAGCTTTCTCATCATCCTGAAGTTAATTTAACTGAGCCTCGGAGTCCTTCCCTAAATCAACGAGGACATTCTCTGCATGTCTCTTAGGAAGATGAAGGTGTTTGAATGCTGTGTTGTTTTTTTTGCTGACCCAAACCCTAAGATACCCAAACCCTAAGATATCCAACACAATCTGGCATTTCTCCAGACCAGACAGCCCTCTTCTGTTCCTGTCACATTACCCCAAACTCCAGCAGTGCTGGCGGGTCGGCTGATGGAAACCCAGCCCTTCCCTCACCTCCTTGATCAGGTTTGCTACGTAGAGGGCACTCAGAGGGGTTTGCTCCGCCACTTTCATCACGATCACGTTCCCGGTAGCCAGGGCAGGCCCCAGTTTCCACGCCTGCATCAACAGCGGGAAGTTCCACTGGAAAACAAGAAGAAATTTGCTGAGCTTGCAGGTTCCAATTACCAAGCATGTAACGAGCGAGCTTTATTCAAATCTGCAGGTGCAGCACCTATGGAAGCAGCCTCTGAGCCTTCCCGAGCTGCGGTTTTTGGCTCCTTTTCAAGCACTGTCTTCTGCTTGCCCAGGAAAACTGTACTGACGTGTGAAGCCTCTCAGTACCACTGCGAAACCACAGCTCTTTTGGAATTAATCTTTACCCTCCATTTAGCCATTATTTTTTTTTTTCCACGTTTTGAAAGAAACCCTTTGTAATGACAGGGCAGCGCTCAATGCAGTGAGGCATTTCCATTCAGCTCTTGTGCAATGCAGACACAAAATCTGTGCAAACACAGCGTGCAACAACCAGAACGTGGCTGCTCCTACAAGCAGGTATCACCGTCCAGGGATTGTTGCATCCACGGGGCCTTGCTGTTGCCAAACCTCGTTGCTCTGCTTGCTACCAGTTACAGAAACAAGACCAGTTACATAAAACTGAGTTTTGCATGCTAGTTCTCTATTTCCTCATCACACAAACTACCACCTAGCATTAAAAACAGAAGTTTAAACTTAACTGTGGCTCTGAGATAATAAAGAGGGTAATTTTTATTTATTTATTTTTGCAGCTGATACAAAATAAATCTTACCCATACCCCATGAAATCAACAAGTAGGTCTGTGCTGCCAGAGCAAAGTAGCAGCCCTCCCAGCTGGAGCGAGGATCACGTTATTTTTAGCATTGGAAGGAAGCAGCGCTTCAAACAGCCTTGCATTTTAAGATACCTCCTCGTTGTAACACTCAATTCCTGACATTTTTCAGGACCTATTGATACATTTTACTGACCGGGATTATCTGTCCACAGACTCCCACGGGCTCATGTCTCGTGTAGCAGAAGAAGTCCCCGTCTAAAGGGATGGTTTTGCCGTGGAATTTATCAGCCCAGCCTGCAAAGTACCTGGCAACAAGAAAGTTTTGCTCACTGAATTGAAAACAGAAAATAAGAAAGATTTCCCCCAGCTGTTTGCTTTCCTCCCTTCTTCTGTCACTTCATACAGCACACCCTAATGCAAGTATTTCCCATGCATGTGGTCAGAGAGCAACAGACACATAACAAGAGCCCTTTGGAAAAAATCTCAGGAAGAAAATTCCTTTTATTTGTACTTAACCAAAATAAGAAAAAAGGTAAGAAAGAGATGGAAACAGACTGAAAGGGCCAGATAATACCAAGGGGTCGGAACCAGCCTGAATCAGAGGCATCAGAGGCTCAGCTTCTACAGGCAGCCAAGCAGGAGCGTGGGGCATGAAGCAACCATGCTGTCAGCACAGCCTCTGCGCCTACCTGAGACATTTGACCACCATGTCCAGATCCACCAGGTAGGAGATGGAGTAGGGCTTGCCATTATCCAGAGTTTCCAGCGCCTACAAAAGACATTGAGATTGCCTGAAGCACAGGATGGGAAAAAAAATCACACGTCTAGATTTTGATTTGATTCTCGAGACCCAAGACTACTTCCCAAGACCACCTCCCCATCCCCTGCAGCTCAGAGTTATCTGTGGCTGACGTCCTTGCCGCACCGATGGGCGCCCACCACCCGTCTCTGTCCCGGCTGAGGGCCCACGGAGCGCGATACTCACCGCCAGGTAAGCCCGGTCCCTCTCAATCAGGTCGGCCAGGCGATTCAGCAGCTTCCCGCGGTGAGAAGCATCCATCCTCCTCCAGGGCGAGCCCAGCTGGAAAGCTGCCCTGGCTGCCTTAACAGCCTTGTCCACATCGGCCTGTAGAGGAGCCCAGGAAAGGTGGGTGAGGAAGGAGCAACCAGCTCCCACCTCCCTCTCCCAACACAGCTGATGCCCTCCCTGGGCTCCAGGAGGAAGCACCACCTGTGCCTCTTATTTCAGCTATGTGGAGTGCAAATATTGACATTGTTTCTGCAATATCATCTTCTGGGTTAATATTTTCATTGTAGAATGAGGCAAGGAAAGAGCTCTAGAAATCTGCTTTGACACTCTTTCAGGGTTTGATTTCACCAGCACAGTCTAAAGCACTTTTTTTTGTTGATCAAGTGTCTCTAACCCCTCATTTTGTCCAGTCCGGACATTCATTTGGCTTTAGTTGTTCTTCTGTTCTGGCTTGCTGTAATAGTCTCGCCAAGACAAGCTGCTGTGCCATGGACGAGCAAACAACAAAGAGCTCCTTCGCTCACCCCTCCCCTGGAGAATACAAACGAGTTTCCAGCCTGGAGGATGAGCCCCAAATTGCTGGGAAACAAAACCTTGCTCTGCCACAGACTCCCAGGAGGGCCTTGCATAGAGCACAGGGCAATTATACCGCTGCTCCCAACCCTTTCGCTTTCATTTCTTAACTTCCCCAGGCTGGGGACAATCTCCCACTCCACGTGTACAGCACAGGGAGGCCGTTCAGGCACCACTGCCCTTCTGCCTCCTCTCCTGCCGTGACTCTGGGTCACGCTCCCACGACAGCAAGGGGCTCAGCGTTCACCCCTGCCTGGCCCAGCAGCTTCCACCCACGGCTGCTCCTCCCAGCCCAGGCTCCACTCCACGCTGTCTGCTCCTCCCCACCCTTTCCAGTCCCAGCTTGCCACTGGGAAGAGGCAAAGCCGGAGGGTTTTGCGAGAGCTGTGCTGGGGAAGGACAGCAGCAGCACTGCGCGTGGCATCGGTGCAGGTCAGCTGCTCCACGATCCCTGCGTGCTGCAAACAAACAGATCTCAGAGGGAATATTTACCTTATCGCCCTCGGCAACCTGGCAGATAACTTCTCCTGTTGCAGGGTTGACAGTTGGGAAGGTTTTCTTACTGACTGCATCGTGCCACTCGTTATTTATGAAAATCTGGAAGGAAGGCAGCAAAGCAGGGTCACGCCTTGGAGCCAGACCGAGGGGAATCGCTAGGAGCTTTATTTGTTTGCTGGCCTCTCAGCAGGCTGCTTAATTCAAGGGGCTCAGCTTGCGGGGGCTCCAAAACCGCACGGATCTGGAGGCGATGTTCTGGCCCAAATGGAACAGCAGCTGCCAGCAAACAAAAAGGATCCACACCGCGGCAGTTCCCCTCTCACCGGCTCCTTCCAAAGCCCCGGGGAGCGCCTCGGGCAGCGGCACCGCGCCCGTTTCACCCGCGGTACCGGGGCTGCATCGCCCCCAGCAGCCGGTGCCAGGCAGCCCGGGGAGCTGCGGGGACTTTGCTCGGGCACGGCCGGACCCGGGGCAGCGGGGTCGGCCTGGGACGGGCCTGTTCTTGCTGAGCTCCGAGCCACGGCCGCGGGGAAGGAGCGCCCAGCCCGTGTCGCGACACCCACCTATATCGGGACAACCACCCATATCGGGACACCCACCCATATGTGTCGGGACGCCGGCCCAGCCACATCGGGACACCCACCTATGTCGGGACACCCCCAGCCGTGTCGGGACACCCACCTATGTCGGGACACCCCTCCAGCCGTACGGGACACCCACTTATATCGGGACACCCCCAGCCGTGTCGTGACAGCCCCCCACCTTCCCCCCAGCCTGCCCGCCCCCCCCGGGCCGGCCCTACCTTGTTGTAGGCGATCTCGGGGCGCGGGTTGGGCGCGGGGATGGGCGAGGCGGCGGCGGCGGCCGAGAGCGGAGCAGCCGAGAGCGGAGCCCCCGGGCGGGCCGGGCCCCAGCAGAGCCGGGAGGAGCGCAGCGCCAGCCGCAGCATCGCCGCCACCGCCAGCACCGCGTACGCCGTGCGCCACGCCCCCAGCTGGGCCACGCCCCCTTTGCGTAGCCACCAATCGCTTTCGCCACGCCCCCTTCCATTCATAACCACGCCCCCGCCAATCATAACCACGCCCCCTTCCATTCATCACCACGCCCACTTCCATTCATAGCACGCCCTCTCGCCTCGCCCCCCCGCACGTGCAGCTCGAGGCACGCGGCGCGGCCGCCCCGAGCGCTCCCTTCCCCAGGTCCCGGCGGCTCCAGCCCAGCTCCGGCCGTGGGTTTCGCACCGAGGGGACGTCCCCGGGGAGCTGCAGCCTCCGAGGCTCGGGCTGGGACCCCGCTCGCTGCAGGATGAGGCGGCGGGAGGCGTAAAGGCAGCTGCAGGCTCCCCGAGTCTCCCTTCAGAGCCCAGCGCCTGGGGGAGGTCGGGTTTCATCCTGCGGCTCCAGCAGGCGCAGCTCAGGTTGCAAAGGCTCCCCTGCAGCCACATGGTCTCGGTGCTGAGCAGCCAGCGCGGCTGTCCAAGGGCCCTCCTGCAGCTCCCCTCGTTCCCCTGGCAGCTGAATAGGGCTGTGAGAGTGTGCCCGTGCTGGGGGAGCCAGCACCAGGCATTGTCACACACATCAGAGCAGGGACACTGCCACATCCCACCGTCCCCAGCAGAGTGTTTCCAACCGGAGCGAAACGGGCAGAGGACACCGAAGAGTTGAACTTTTTAATCTGGTGAATTCCAAGAATTATGTCCAGCACTTGAATTAATACCAGAGAACATGAAAAGAGCCCAGGAATTAGCACAGTCACAAGCCCCCAGTCCTCCCTGCTGCTGGTCCGCGTGGAGCACTGGAAGCCCCCACTGGTCTGCGTCACCCCTGATCCTCAGGGAAACCCAGAGAGATCCACCACAGCCCTGGAGCCATCAAGTCCTCCCCGTTCCTCCCAGTTCCAGGGCCTCCCCAGAAGCCAAAGTCCTCCAGGAGTTCCCCACCACTGGAGCCTCAGCACCCATGGGGTGCTGGAGATGTGCTGAAGGAGAGAGGCTCTGCTCCATCTTCATTCCCAAACCCAGCACTCGCACCCCTGGCCCCGCTCTCCCCACTGCAAGGCTCCGTGCCTGCAGCCTCATGACCCAGGGATGGAATTTGCCCCACAGCTATTGAGCCCATGGCAATAAAGGCACTGAGCCAGATAACAGAAATGCCTCTGAAATTCAAAAGCTCCCAGGCTGCAGATAACACGACCCCTCCCACGCCAGAGGGGCTGGTTTGGTCTCACATCCAAGGTTCCCCAGCTCTGTTTTGGAGCGTGCTGTCCTGCGGGGCACACGGGACCTTCGGCCAGATGTGGGACCTTCAGCTGGACGTGGGGCTCGGGCCTGGGCTGGGGTCTGCACGGCTGCGATGTTCTGCTCCAGAGACCTGTGTGAGAGTGAAATCCATGCCCATGCAGGGCAAGGAAGGGGCTGCAGGAGCAGGGAAGCACGGCAGCAAATGCCCCAGCTCCTTCCAAACGCCCTATCCTCGTTGGGGATCCCCTTAGGCTCTTTGGCCCCAGGCTGCAATGCCTGTGTGACATTCCTGCTGTGGTCTTCTTGTCCCCAAAAGGCTGGTGTCCCCCTGCTGCTTTATCTGGGCCACAGGAGGATCAGCTGAGAGGTGTACGTGCCTGCTCACCTGGCTAGCCTGATCCACGGCCTGCCCAGTCAGCATCGGAGACACGGCTCTGGCTCTGGCACTCTGCCTGCTGGAAGAGGACGAGACACATTACATCCTTCTCCGTCCTCCCCTGGCTCTTCCCCAGCCGTGACAGTGCAGCCACAGGCCGGCTGTTTCGGCCACACACATTCACGTTTGCTCAGAGAGAGGCTGAGCTTTGCTGTGCTCCCCTCGAGAAGCTCTCCCCGGGGAACTGGGAGCATGGGCAGCCTCTGGGACCTGAGCGTTCCCGTGCAGGGCATGGCAGGATCAGCCCAGGCACTGCTGTGTTCAGCTGAATTTCATCTCGCAGGGACAAACCCTGCCCCGCAGTGCCAGCTGGCCCTTTCCCTTGGCCCTTGCCCAGCCTGGGAGTGCTCTGACAGCCCTTGGCCGGGCCTGCTCAGCTGTTTAAGGCCCCACTGCTGTTATCTTTTCTCTGCAGGCAGCAGCACCCCACCCCTGGCCTCCTCCCCCAGCCTTTAAAATGTCCTTCCACAGCTGACACCGGGCAAGGGTGATGCCAAGGGAAAAAGCAGTGGGATGGACAGGGAGAAGGCAGAGATGAGAGGGATGAGGGGGCTCCACCACAAGCCCAGGGCATGGAGGAGGGACAGAGCAGCAGCCCTGGGGCTTGAAGACCTGAGAACTCTCCCCCAGGTGTGAAGATAAGTGTTTGGAGGAAGGGCGAGGAGATGTGTTCCTCTCAGCACTTCCAAACTGCCTGCAGCCTGCTTCCTCTCCTCCATCTTCTTGGGGATTAGCTGCTAAGCACCCTGACACGCTGGTTTTTGCTGCGTGAGCACAAGGAAACGTTTCTGAAAGGCTCAGCAGCAGACGGATTGTGGTTTTTTGGCAGTTACAAGGCAGTTAAGTAACCCACTCGCATTCGATAATGTCACCGGAGTATGCTAAGAGCCCAATCTGGGCAGCAACTCGAGGAGAGCGATGTTTGCTTTCACGACACGCTCTGGGAATGATTACTTACGACACCACTCCCAGCAAATCTGTTTGGAACACGAGCCAGCCCAGAGCCACAGGCACACTGAGCCACCCTGCGTCCACCAGCAGCACTGGGAAGTGGCAGCACAGAGAAATCAGTTAGCAGAGCCTGGGCACGTTTTTTGCACGTTTTTTGGTAGCTGCTTTCTGCCTCCTCACCACCACACGAGAAAGAGCCAAGGTCCCTCTGTTCTGAGGACTCAGGGCTGCAGCAGCACCCGCTACGTTTAGGAGAGCTCAGGGCCAAAGTCCAAGCAGCATCCCAGAGCCTGCTCTGCCTGATCACATGCTTATCTCCGAGCAGGGATAAGTTGTTTGCTGACGGGAGCCTGCAGGGACAGCCCCTGCCGGGAGAGCAGGCTAAGAGAACAAAAACGAGGAAATGTGGAGCATGCCAGCAGCTCCCTGCCCTACCCAAGGGTCATCCCCAGCCAGTGCACCAGGAGGAACTGTTACAAAGAGCATTAACTCGGTGTTAACTCGGCCTTTCCCTTCCAGAGACAGCCCTGCCAGGAGAAGGGAGTGAACAAGCACTGGGCTGGCAGCACAGGAATGAGAAGTCCCAATTTCTGGGCCTCCATCAGCATTGGTGGCAGTGCTTTTGGGGGAGCAGCCCCATTTATTGCAGCTGGCCTGGCAAGAACCTGCTCATCTGGGAAGGGAGTGCCAGCTTCTGCAACTGCTGTTTCCTAGGATATGAACTCCGTACCAAGCAATTTCTCCAAGCCACGGGACTCTGAGCACCAAGTGTCTGATTTGATTAGGAATGCAAAGGCTCTTAGAGGCATGCCACGACCCTTGTGTAAGGGAGCAAAGCTGCTGTAGGAAGGAAGATGCCTCACCTTCAGGTCTAGAAGAGGTCGCAGAGTCCACCTGAGCTGGGAAATCAGCAAACTCCACTGGACTTCCAAGATCCTTTCCAGCTTGCAGTAAAGACCCTGGGCCATCCCCAAGAGGCCGCTGAGGGAAGTGATGGGGGGGATCTGGAGCACAGAGGAGGCCCCAGGACACGGCCAGGTGCCACAGCTCCTGCTGAGGAACGGCCCCTGCCTGGCCCAGGTGCTGTAATGCCGTGCAGAAGGCTTTGCAGCAGGGAGGCTCTCGAACACACGGAATCCTTCTTTGATGGCAAAGTCCCAGGCCAGGTCTGCCACGAACTCTGCGTGCTCCGGGCGGCTTTCACCTGGGGCTGGCCTCCCTGGGGACAGGAGAAGAATAAGACACCCGTGTGACACGGCCACATCCCAAACAGAGCCACGTGTCCTTGTCCACGCCACCACAGAAGGACTCAGGGAGACTCTTCTCCAAGGAATTTGAAAATAGCATCTTTTTCTCTGATAAAAACTCCCCAGGGCAGACCTGATGTATGCAGATAAACAGCACCAAGAGCCCCCACCACCTCCCTGCTTCCCAGTTGCTTTAAGGCTGGGGCTTCCTTCAGAAGTCTGAGAGCTCCACCTGTAGGACACGTCTCTGAGCTCTGGCATCTGCTCAGTCCTCGCAAGAAAGAAGTGAGCACCCAACAACCTCTGATCAGCAGAAAAAGCAAACACAGACCTTGCATCCACCAAAAAAAGCTGCAGCAGGGGAAGCACTCTCTGTGTGCTCCCCTTTGGACCTTTTTAATGTTTGCAGGACACGACTGGACCACCAAATGTGCTATCCTCAAAGCACAAGGCTGCCTTGCTCTCCTGCTGACCCAGCAACCTCCCAGGCACGCCAGGCTCTGCTTTACTGCCCGAAATTTCAGAGACCTGCGCAGAACTGGGCCGCGTGGTTGGGCTCCTCACCTGCCAGAGAGCTTTTGTAGCGTCCCTGCAGCACTGCAGCCAGTCGGAAGAAGGCAAAGGCCATGTAGAAATGAAAGTTCACGGGCAGCTCCACTCCCCTGTGGCCGCAGTACATCTGGCAGTATTCCTCTGCAGTGGGGACCCCCAGGTGCCCCCGATCCCACCTCGCCGAGCCTGGAAGACACGAGGGGCAAAACGAGTCAGCAGGCAGCGGGCAGCTCGGCGCTTCCTAGGGGAACCAGGAGCCTTGTGGCAGAGCCCTGCAGGGGCTGCAGTGAGAGGGAGAAGAATCCAGACTGAGTTTTGAACACGGTTCTGCTTGCTAACAATGGTCCATGTGCAGGGACACGGGGCCAGCACCAAGCAGGATTTGTGGAGCACACAGCAGGGCTCACACCAGGGGCATTTCCTCAGCACACGGGCAGCAGGCAGGAGACAAACTGGGGATGGGGTGATCGTGGCACAGGGACCTGCACGTGCAGAAAAATGCTCTGCCCTGGAGGAATGTAGGGGTCTTCGGAGAAAGGGCAGAGCAGGGAATATGGTACAAGATCCACAGCGCTTCTGAACTGCAATGAGCCAACTGTCAGCTGAGCTCTCTAAGGGCAGGAGCTAATCTGTTTCAGAACTCTGGTTCCTCTCTGTGTGTGTCAAATGTGCCTTTGCCCCTCTCTGTACCTCTCGGTGTGTTAAAGTGAGGTGGCAGGAAGAAGGCCATACAGTTATTCGCCAAATCGGAGATGGGATCTCCTAGAGTTGAAAGCTTCCAGCCAAGGACAGCAAGGACTTCTGGCCTGTCTGGGTGAAAGACCAGGTTGTCCACCCTGCATCAGAGGGAAAAAGAGATCAGAAAAGTCTCAAGAGGGAGAAAAAAAAATCCCAGGGCTCAGCAGCAGTATGTACCTTCCAGTGCTCTTCACTCTGTGCAAAAATTGCTGAGTCCTCTGAGAGGTTATGCAAGTGAAATACAATTTCTGCAAGCACAGGTCAGGGAGGACAGAGATTACTCAACAGTGAGCTCCCTGGTTAATGGTGAACTGAACTGCACTTTGAAGAACGAAACCCAGCTATGTGGGGCCTTGGATCATTAACATGTTCCAGGACAGGCTGGCCAAAAAGCAAAGCTGGCAAGTCCCCGTCCAGGGAGATCTTTTGGTCACTTTAAGGGCAAGCAGTAACTCGAGGCCCTCCCCTGTCGTGCCCTGCAGTTTGTGTGTAGGACAGCCTTCAACAATTTGACCCCCAGGAGAGGGCAGCAGCCCACTGAGGATGAAACAGAGAGGGCAGTGATCCTGCCAGGGTGCAGAGAGCACCTCTGACCCCAGCCACACCGCTCCTGGATGGTTTGATGTCTAAGACTGGCAGCAGGCAGGTTTTGCTGTACCTCCTGCAACGCCTCAGCAGCCTCACAAAGTCTACAAACACCAAACAGCATTGCTACCTGCACCAGCACTGAGTTCTGAAGATTGCAGGCACAGTTTGTGATTCCCCAGCATTTGACCAGCGTTTGTGCTGTCAGTTTCTGTCCCCAGTTTTCCTGGGAGAGGATCAGCAGGGGGAAAATACGGGAGCACTTTTGCTCCCCCTCTGCCACCTAGGAGGTGTTCCACAGAAATGCCATCAGCCAAGCAGTACCTGAAGTCACCGTGCACAACTGTCACCTCCTGAGAGTCAGGAAAATGCAGAGGCAGCCACTTGATGAGCCTCTCCATGGCTGGAATGACATGAGTTTCCACAGCTCGATACTGCTTTGTCCAGGAATCAACTTGCTGCTGAATGTAATTACCTGTAACGAGGGAACGAAGGCTCTCAGGGAAAAGAATGCGTACAAGGAGCTTTCAGAAGAGATATATAAAAGAAACGTGCTGAAACAGTCCAACAGCTAAGAAGATCTCAGTCTAGCACTCTGAGAGAAGCTACAAGAGTTTAGTTGTGATTCCCAGGGGTCCCATACATTCATAACTGGGCACTGGATTTGATATTCTGGCAGAAATAACCAAATCCTGGCCAAAATTTAACTTTTCCACCAACTCTGAGAAGCTGAGGTAGCCCTGCAGAGAGTCTGGAGGAGCTGAGCAGAGTTTTGTGTGCTCAGAGATGGCAGCAAACAAGTCACTCCTACAGCTTTTGCAGCTCTTGCTGGTGGCAGGAAGCTCTGGGGTATATGAACAGGAAACACAGACCTGGAGAATTTCAAGCAGCTTTCCACACACCCCCCAAGAGGCCTGGGGATTCAGACACTCTTCAGCACACCTTTGCTTTCCCCAGGTCTGGTCCAAGTCCTGTACTTGAGCCTGTCCCTTGAAATGCTGCTACCCAGGAAGAGAAAACAGTGACAGGGACACAAAGCCTTCTCTCACCACGCTCCCCGTAGTCCTGCAGCCGGGCTGCTCCGAGGTCTACGCTGTGGATTTTGGCGAGGACTCGGCTCATGGCAGCGTAGGCAGCCCCCCGCTGGCTGGGCAGCAGCGCTGGCAGGGAGGCGTTGCTGTAGATGTGGCCGGCGCGGTGCTCCATCAGGTAGAAAGGTGCCCCAAGGGTGCTGGGGAAGCAAAGTGGAACTGGTGTGTCCGAGGTTAATCCCGCTACCTACCACCTGCAGGTCTCACCTGCACCAGGAAGAAGCCCCCAGGCCTTACCTGCACTCCGAGGGGAGGAGCAGCCTCAAGAGCACTGCTCCCTGGGTGCTCGTGCCCAGCTGTGGCCTGGGCTCAAGCCTAACTCGTGCTGCCTGTTGGCACGTGGCTGTGGCACGATCAGTGCAGCCCCTCCAGCCCCCAGAAGCTGGCAGTTAGAAAAATCACCTCCTTACCCGAGCACACCGAGTCAGGGGGAAGCACTACAGCATTTTTACAGAGGAAGAGAACATTTTGATTAATTGCTAAAACAAGGATGCGCCTAAAACAAGCCAAGAATGGGTAAACACTGATTAGGACAGTGCAATTTAGAAGTTGGGGCTGGGAGACATAGCAGCTCCCGGGGCAGATCCCAGCAGCTGGTTAGCAGCAGGCAGTGATGCTACCACGGAGCTGAGCATGGCAAACGCCAGCACAGCCACAGGAAAGCTGCCCTCTTCTTGGGGGAATCCGGCTGAAGCTGTTAAGTGGGGAGGGAAAGCTGAGGGACAAGATTACCTGCTGTCCTCACAGAGAGCAAGTACAGTAGGAACAGGAACACCAGCCTCAGAGAGTGCCTTCAGAACCCTGCCAGGGCAAGTCAGAGAGCTGATTCAGCACAGAAAGGCATTAGGGAATCAATACTCCAACGGCACTGTTGTTAGGCAGATGCACAATATTAAAACAAGTCCTGTGCTCAGTTTTACATACACTAAAGTAAGGTGACTCGAGGTGGGGGAGAGAAGCACGCCAAAATCTTTGGCTCAGAGGCTCAAGACCAATCCGATACACTCTGGAAATCACAGGAATATTGCCACAGACCTCCAAGAGTGCTGCTGCTCTGCTGCCGAGGCAGAGATCTCCGGCACAGCAAGCTGGTTTGGGACTGCAGTGTGTGCCAGTCAGCTGGCAGGAGGAGCAGAGCTGCCTTCTCACCTGTATTCTCTGCTGACAGCAGGGCCTGGGGGAAGCTGGGTTTCGGGGAACTCCTTCTTCAGCACCAGCGAGCGACCTCCAAACCTGACGTAAAAGGTCCGGGCAGCCTGGCCACGGCCAAACTGCCGTAACACCAGAGGACCTGGAGAGATCAGAGCAGAGGGGCAGCAGACAGAAGCAATATCTGGGATTATTTCTCACCATTTCTACAGGTTTTACTTTCCCTTCCCATGCTTGGTTCTGGAAACTCATTTGTAGCAATCAGGAACCTACACTTTGCTGCTCAGCCACAGACACCTGCAGAGCACAGCAGCAGCTCACAGATGGACTCAGGTCAGGAATATTCCTGGCAACTTGTGCTCAGTGCCTCCCAAATAATGAAGTCCTAAAATGTTGTTTCCCAGCCCAGCAGTGACAGATCACTGAAACCTGAGTGGCTGCAATGCCTGCTTGGAGTTCAGGAACTTTTCCTTAATATTATTTTCAATCCATCTGCCATGGGACAGAAAGAGCCAAAGGCTCCAGGATATGTGAGCGTTCAGGCTGAAGAGCAAGAAGTGCTGCACTACCTGTTGCCTGGTCGCTGAAGACATTTTCAAGGTACTTTTGCAGACGATCTTTTGGAATCTCCATGCTTGGTCTCACTGAACAAGTATATGGCACAAAGCCTTGTAAAGGAAAGCCCAGATGGGTTTCCAGCTCTTTGAGTGCTACTTCTAGATCATCGACCTGCAAGCAGGAGGGAGGGAGTTAGAAGATAAAATTGCCTAGGAAAGAAGGAGCTCTGCATGCTTGTGAAGCATTTACCTGTGAGCCCAATGGCTCTGATTCACTGAGACATGCAGGAATTCAGTGATCAGCCTCAGCCAGCACCAAGTGCCTTTACCAGCACTCGCTGAGCCTCCCACCTTGCTCTCTGTCCCCACGATGTACCTTTCACAGTGACATAGGCACTGTGAGCTTGGGCTGGGATAAAAGCTGGAATTCCCCATGTGCCATCCCAGGGAGCTCTTCCCACCAGTCCCGTACTTTCCCTTATCCCAGTGGTCCCCTCACGCAAGTAAAACCCCTGTGCTCTCTATCTCCAAAGCCTGAGCGTTAACCATTGCCCAGGTGACAGATTCTTGAAGCCTCAATTTCCAGAAGTGTATTATTTAATAAATCATCCTGGAGGAATAAGGACAGGCTGAAACAAAAGGCTTGGCAACATGAGTCTGCCACTTTTCCATTTGGAAATCCTGGGCCACTCCAGTCAAACACAGCTGCTGGGCTTAGAAACCGTGCCCACAGCTTGACCTGGTTCCACTGCTTCGTACCTTCACTGTTTTGATGCCGAGCTGGGCTGCTGCTTGGAGGCTCTGGCTGCTGCTGTCGAGGAAGATGGATTCCTGAGGCTGAACGTCCAAGCGCTCCAAGCACAGCTTGTAGACACGAGGATCTGGCTTGCACTTTCCTTCCTGATGAGCTTCAACTACCTGTGGCGACAAGCAAAGGGTTGTGCACGCGCCTGCTGTGACCACAACGTCTGTGGAGGACATCATCTGCCCAAATTTGGATCCACAAATTACTCTTACATATACACAAAATATTCTTACATATATACGTGGGGTTTTGTGGGCATTAAGCAATGAATTTTCAGGTGCACCAGCACCTGCCCCTCACTCAGACCCTCCTCAGGGCTCAGGCACTAGAGCAAGCTGTGCCAGGACATGTCTTCACTGACTGCTAATTGTACATCTGCTAATTGGTGCTGCTGGAAGCCTTTCCCTTGCTACCTGCACGTAAAGTATTTGTTGCTGCTCTCTACAGACCTAGCTTCAGCATCTTGTAATCCACCCAGGCTTACCACATCGAAGTGCTGCTGGTCTAGGGGCAGAAAGCTCTCCCCGTTTGACAGACGGAAGCTGTTGCTCAGAAGAGCTGTCTTAAGGCCTTCCGCACGGATACACTGCACGGCTTCTGCCATTGTGGGGAGCTGTTTTATCATCTCATGTCTGATTAAGTTGGAGAGAAAAGAGTCCACTGGAACACAGACGTTTGCCTAGGAAACCAGAGAAACCCCCAAGAATGATAATTAGCCATAAATGGTTTTTGAGCAGGAAGGGGAATGAGAGCGGTTGGGTAGGTAGATTGCCCGATCATCTTATCTTGCTGCCCCGCTTCCTCTGGCAGCAGAAGGCAGACAGTGAATCTCCCAGCTAAATTGCTTAGGCCAAATCTGGTTCTCAGATTACTAATTCTACAGAAGCGGCAAAGCTAAAGAGCCGATTTTGGCAAAGAGGAATAGGCTAAGACTGATCCTGTCATGGAATCAAGGCAGGTTAGAGATAAATACTGGATTATCATTCAACAGGAGGGAAAGGAATCTGCATTTCAGATGTTTCAAAAAGCCCTCATCAGGCTTCTGCTGATCTTAAGAACCCTACTCGGAGACCACTGTCTCCATCTGTCAAGCACATTCATGCATGAACTAGCAGCAGAAGCCTTTCAGCTGGCCTTTGATTCTCTGATTTCTCATCTCAGGTGATCCCAGAGGTGTCTTCAGATCAGAAAGCTATGAAATATGGAGGAGGAGGCTGGTGGAAGTGAAGGCAAGTTCTGCTCACAATACTGCCTGGGTAGCAGAACGATAATGGCAGTGAGAAGTCTGCCCTGATCAGACAGCAATGCTTCCCAGGTGGTAAATCCAAACCCTTCCTTGAAGGATTTATTTTAAAAGCTCTTCTTTCCTTACTGAACCACCAGGTTCCCACATTGCAGTACCCATTTCCCTGCAGTCAGGAAGCACAAAGAGAGGAAGGGGTAGCTGGCTTACAATCTCAAAGCACTGCTGTCCCAGCTCCTGCAAGAACTCCACAGTCGTCAGCTCTCCTCTTGAGTACTTGAGAGAGGGACTGTTTTCCCCTCCAGAGGTTACAGCTTGTTGGATGGTGCCAGCTGGAATACAATTCTGGGCCTCCCAGTCTATGTAAAGAAAAGAAAGCCAGGAAAGATCACATATGGCATCATCAGAACTGGGAAACTTGCTTCAAATCCCTCTGCAACCCTGAAACCTGCCAGATAAGACTAATGAGAACCGATGTGATGGGCTGAGATAATTTACCTAGACACAGAGATAAGAGGTTTAGCATTTCCCCAGCCAAAGCACCCCGTCTTTATTTTTGGCGTGGTACCCTTGGGGTAAAAACACAGCTCTTTGTGTCCTGCAGGGCAGTGCCAACGTTAGGTGCTATCAACCAGTGCCATTACAGGGCTGATTTATCACCAGAAGTGGCCTGGCCCTGGCCTGGAGATGTCAACACGGTTGCCAGCTGCTGCCAGTTCTAGCGCTTCTGATGGCGCAATCGGGAACGCAGCACAGCGAGCGGTGACCATCGCAGCCTCTGCAGCTTCTCCAACATCTCACCCGCTGCAGAGCCGACCGCCAGCGCCATTTGAAGCGGATTTTACCTACACGCACAGGAACGAGAAGACTGGATGAGAAATGAGAGCACGCACCCGTGGCCGTCCTGTGTGGGGCTGGGAGGAGCACCCCGCTCGCGTCCCAGACCACGGCTCTGTAAGGGCTGCGTCCACATCGCATCCACCGGGCTGAGGCAGCGTGTGGCGGGGCCACGGCCCAACGTGGGAAAGGGGAGCGGGCAGCGCGCCTCAGGAACATGTCCTGGCCCTGTGGAAACATCAAAGGGGTCACAGCGATGGCCAGGGCAGCGCCTGACACCCAGCGGGGCTCTGAGGGGGAACCGGGGCTGAGCTGCGGGGTGCTAAGGGGCAGGCGGGAGGGGAAAAGACTGAGGCGTTTGGGGGCGTTTGGAGGTGTTTCAGGGCGTTTCGGGGGTGCTTTGGGACATTTTGAGGCATTTTGGGACGTTTTGTGGTGTTTGGGGGCGTTTTAGGTGCATTTTGAGATGTTTGGGGGCATTTGGTGGGGCTTTGGGGTATTTTAGGGGAATTTTGAGGCGTTTTGAAGTAGTTTGGTCTGTTTTGTGGTGGTTTGGGGTGTTTTAGGGGCATTTTGAGGCATTTGGGGGCATTTTGAGGTGTTTGGGGGCCCTCTGGGCTGTTTTGTGGTGTTTGGGGGCCATTTTAGGCCATTTTGAGGTACTTCGTGGTGTTTGGGAGCTTTTTAGAGGCGTTTAGGGCCATTTTGGAACACCTTGTGGTGTTTTGGGGGGCATTTCGAGCTGTTTTGGGGCACCTTGTGGTGTTTTGGGGGGCATTGTGGGCTGTTTTGAGGCATTTCATAGCGTTTGGGTGCTTTGGGGCCATTTTGAGTCACTCTGTGGCGTTTTGGGGGCCATTTTGGGGCACTTTGTGGCGTTTGGGAGCTTTGGGGCCATTTTGAGACACTGTGTGGCGTTTTGGGGGTACGTCGGGGCCATTTTGGGGACACTTTGTGGTGTTTTGCAGCCGTTTCAGAGCCATTTTAAAGCACTTTGGGCCACGAGGCCCAGCCCTGCGGCCTGCCCGGGCAGGATCACAGCCCCCCCCCCCCCCCCCTCCCCCCTCAGGCCGGGCATTGCCAGGCCCCGGCTCCGGCTTCACCCCGCGCGCCAACTCTCGCGAGAACTCACCGCCAAACCTCGCGAGAACCACGCCAGCCCCCTGCGGCGAGCCCCCTCTCTCCCCACACCACCCAGCCCCGCCCCCTCGTGACGTCATCACGCCGACGTGACCCGGCGGGGTCAGAGGGGAGAGGTGCGCGAGGCGGAAGCGGCGCCTCAGAGCTCCCGGTGGCGGCGGCGGAGGAGGAGGAGGAAGAAAAGGAGGCGGCGGCGGGGCCGGGCGGGGCCGTGCCGGGCCCACCCATGAGCGTGTCGCTGGTGGTGATCCGCCTGGAGCTGGGCGAGCACTCGCCGCTGCCCGCCGGCTTCGCCTACAGCGCGGCCGGTGAGTGCGGCCTGCTCCCGGTAGGGCCTACACCGGGAGCTAGGCCTTGATGTTTACCTCCCCCCCCCCCCCCTCCTCTCCTCACAGCTCCCGACATGGCGGCGGACAGCAGCGGCGCGGCCCCGGCCTGCCTGCAAGGGAAGGGCCCCGGGGAGAGGGCGGCCATCCTGCACCAGCACCTGGGCCGCAGGGAGCTCACCGATGTCATCATCGAGACCATCCGGCCGCGGGCAGGTACGGGCAGGGGGTGTGAGGGGGTGTGGGGGGGTGCCCGGTGCTGGCAGGAGCCTGCTGCTGCCCGTGGGGTGCTCCCTGGTGGTGGGGTCTGGTATTTAGAGGGGGGGTTCCAGGGGGTTGGTTGGGTTTTGGGGGGGTTTAAGGGAAGGAGTGCCTGGTCACGGTAGTGCCCAGGTTGTGGTGGTGTCCCTGGTGCCCCCAAAGCAGCGCAGGAGGAGCTGACACCATGGTGGTCACCTTTCTTGTGCGTGGCAAACCCGTCCAGGTTGCTCTGTGCTGGTAATGGCAGCTGGCAGGATTTAACCTGGCACCAAGCAGACCCCACCTGTCAGGGTTTAACCCGGCACAGGTCAGAACTCACATGCCAGGGTCCTGCTATGGACTCTCACTGGACTTTTGGCAGCTCCCAAGTTTTCCGCAGAACCAAAAAGCTGAGCTAGGTCTCGTTCTGCCACCTTCCAGGGGCACAGTTTGATTCCTCACAGTTTGACTTCTCAGTCTGGTTGCGTTCCTGCAGGCTGTGCTCAGGGAACAGTGAGCGTTTCTCGTGTGTGGTTAGTAATCTGAAAGCTTCTGGTTTGTAAAAGATGAACCAAAAGGTGCCGTGGAAGGAAGGAAATCTTCAGAGGCTGCATCTGCTGAAGAGAAAACCAACCCTGATGAGCAGAGCAAAGAGCGCGAGGCTGCTCCGGACTCGCCTTCCAAGCAGCTCCCTGACCAGATCTCCTTCTTCAGCGGGAATCCGTCGGTTGAAATCGTTCACGGCATCATGCACCTGTACAAAACAAAGTAAGGATGCCTGACTCACGGCAGCTCCCTGGGAGCCACGCTCCTGAGCCGTGAGGCCAGCAGGAAGGGCGGGTCGGTCGCCCCAGGCTGTGGCAGGCAGGAAGGGTGACCCAAACCCACGGGCCTGGGGTGGTGCTGGAGCTCAGGGTTGGCTTGGGGCTGGCTGTAAGAAATGGGGTTCCTGAAAAAAAAGGGGGAAAAAAGACAGTTTCTCGAGGGATCCTGCAGTTGAATTGTGGTCTGCAGGGTCTTGGCGGCAGGCCTGAGGAGCTCCCTGAAGCAGGAGGCTTCGTCCTGTGTTTCAGGGCTTATAATTCCACTCCCTTTCCTGGCAATTGCACGAGAAATTCCATTTCAGATCTGCCTGAGAGCTGTCAGGAGACACAAAATGAGCATTTGAAATGGTAACAAACATTGCTCATTTGTTCTAGGAGTAGTTCTGAGTATCTGTGGCTTGTCAGCTTCAATT